>NC_137454.1:29983173-30565605 GCF_964235325.1 Thermobia domestica
GTTTCGTAGCTGCGTTACGGCAATCAATGGAGTGAACGTTGGAACAGCGCTATGCGGTGAAAGTTTGCGTTAAACTGAAGAAGTCCCCTCCGAGATGTTCGACACCAAGTCACTATATAGTAATGATGCATTGTGCAGATCGCGAGTGTTCAAATGGCACAAAGCCTTTACAGACGGACAAGAAGAAGTCCACAACGAGGAACGATCCGGGCAGCCATCGACAAAGGTAACGGAAGGTTAGTATTAATTGTCTGCGTGATTTATTGAACACTGATCGGCATTTAAGCGTCTGTATGATTGCATAAGAGTTAGGGATTCCGAAGAAGAAAATTTATAAAATTTTAACTGAACAGTTGCAAATGCGCAAAGTTTGAACTATGTGTCCAACGGAGGCTTGAATGATAGTTTCTGCCAAAATATTGCAACAAGTCAAAAAGTAATCGCAATGTAGCTGGGATACCGATACGACACCGCGGACTAAAGGGTCGCGACGAAGGTTTACGAGTTCCCAGACAAATACTTCCGAGACGCCTACAAACTGAGAAAATCGCTGGGGTCGTTGTTGTGTCGATGTCCAATATTCTTATTTTGAAGAAAAATAGGTGTATTGAAAGTTTTTTTTTTTTTTTTAAGTGTCTTTTCTATACTCAGTCACCTTACTTTCATGACAGACCCGTTACGTAAAACACAAGAAATATATGGTCTGGTTGATCATTACAACTGTTAGCCGTGATATACAACAGTGCCTAGATTAACCCACACGACTCATTGCCATAGGTATATGTTAATGGGCTAAAAACCATGACATTTCAAAATACTTAGTAATGATTCATTGTAATTCTATAAATCTTACAATGAATGTTTGCAAGGTTCCATATTTTATTTTATTTTTTTTTTTTAAATAATGATTTTTGAAGATTTTACGCGAGTTAACGTAGCAAGAGCGAAACATTCATTCTCTACCAACTGTCACGTGTTTGTTTACATTATTTCACATCAGTAGAGAGACATATAAAAGGAGGCAGCGATGAAAGAATGCGAGAAGAACAAACTTTGAGAGAAAAACAGGTCTTCCGCGAAGGGGTGCCAACATTGTAAAATGAGAAACTGAGGATTGAAGCCATCATTTAGTGGCCGAAGAGAATTTTTCCCCAATAACCTTAATTGTGCAGCTACAAAATAGAAGAACATGTTAGCCTCTGTGGCAAGGAAGATTTTAAACAGCGATTAATGTTAAAAATATACATTTTACAATCTCTTTATGTTTACACAGAGTCGTTTCGTGAAAAGAAGCTATTTATGTAAAACAACGCTAATACAGTTCTTCTACAGCAGTCTTAACTTCAGCGTTACACTAAGAGTCTCGACAATATTAAATTCCTTTGCTTGAAAATCTTTTTACGTCCGACGCTTGTCCCATGTAGACTAAAGGAGATAGATGATGAATGGAAGTAACGAATTGGTGAAATGAGAATTTGAAGGAAGTGAGGGAACCACCAAAAATTCCACCAACACACAACATTATTGACATTGAAAAATTATTTAACAAGCAACCATACTGCATCATGTAAGTTGGCGTCGAAACAGGAGTTGATTCTCGTGTGCGTAGGTTTTGTCGGGGTTCTCCCGTTTTCTCCCACTTTCTTTATTCCACCATTTCATTCATTTCTCATCATCACCGTCTCCTTTAGCCTAACCGGCATAAGCGTAGGTCGTAAAACTCAAAAATTTCATTTCATTTTCATTTCAGGAGTTGAATCTGTCTTGTCTCGAAAATGTATCACGAAAGTGAATGTCTTAATCTCGTAAACTATGTTTTTATTGAAAAACTTATCTCTTTTGGTATCTTTAGAACTCCCTCCTGCCTTACAGTTAAGACAGCGTTCGGACATTTGAAATAAATACTACAGTGCAAGAAACACAAACCAACGTATGTTAGGTGGCCATCAAAAGCACGAATGCCATCCAAGCGAATCTGGACAGGACGAAGCTGGTTGACCAGTGTGGGCGTACGTTCGAAAAGCAGAGACAAATCTCCGGGTTTAGGTGAAATTCTGGCTGAGTTAATTTTAGCTGAACGAGAAAATAATGGAACAAGATACACAAACTCATTCTCCTTATCTGGAACAAGGAGGAATTACCACAAGATTGGAAAGAATGAATTATTTTTTCCAATTCACAAGAAAAGCAACAAAACTAATTGTAATAATTATCGAAGTATTTCTCTTCTGTCAGCATCCTATAAATTCTCTTAAACATTCTATTAGGAAGATTGACTCCATACGCAGATGAAATTATTGGAGATTATCAGTGTGGATTTAGACGAAATCAATCAACTATGAACCAGACATTTACCATTCGACAAATACTCGAAAAGAAATGGGAAAATAATATCCCGGTACATCAATTATTTATTGATTTTAGAAAGACTTATAATTCTATTAGGAGATAAATATTATACAACATTCTTGCAGAATTTGGAATACCGCAAAACCTAGTTACATTAATTAAGATGTGTTTAAAAGAATCCTAAAGTCCAAGTAGAAAAATTCTTGTCCACGAGCTTCCTCGTCGAGAATAGCCTGAAAAAGGATGTGCGTTGCCGACATTATTAAACTTTATTCTGGAGTACGCTATAAGGAAAATCAAATATAGCAACCAGGGCATAGAGCTCAATGGATATGGTGTATGCTGATGATGTAAATCTGATAGAAGAAGACAGGAGAACGGTAGAAAGAAATGCAGAGAAGTGCAGAAAAGCTTACAAGTTTAGAAATGCAGAAAAACTAAATACATGGACTTTACTGGGATTGTAATACTGCAAATTATGGATTTGCAAAAGTATCAAATAATATTTTCGATACAGTGGATACTTTCATGTATCTAGGATCTATATTAATAGACCAAAATCATATCGACGAAGAAAATAAATGTCGACTGAAAGCAGGGAATTCGTGTTATTGTTCAGTTTAAAATCTTTTGTCGTCGCGAATTTGAAAATATATAGAAATATATAGAACAATAAATAATCATTCATGTTGTTCTGTATTATTGCGCAACATAGTCGCTTACTTTAAGGGAAGAACGCAAACTGAAAGTATTTAAGAATAAAATCCTGAGACGAATATTCGGACCCAAGAGAAACATGAATGGGAAATGGCGGAGGAATTACATAATTTATGCGGTTTATCCAACATTGTTAGGGTCATCAAGTCTAGGAGACTCAGGTGGATAGGTCATGTAGGAAGAATAAAAGAAAGCAGGAACGCTTTCAAAGTTTAGACTGGAAATTCAATCGGAAAATGTGCATTAGGAAACCTAGACGCAGATGGAAAGACAATATTAAGATAAATCTCGCAGAAATAGAAATACAAAGTAGAAACTGAATTCAGTTGGTAAGGACAGAAGTCATTGGAGAGGTTTTATGAACGCGGCATTGACCTCCGGGTTCTAGAGGCCATAGAGTTAGTTAGTTAGTTCTTTTACAGTAAAAAATATTTTGTGAAATATAACGGAAATTCAGGTTTATGTTTTGTCTGCACGTAGATAGGTAAAACAGAGCATAACTGATATGTCTGCACAAAAAAACACATCCTGGCGATACAAGTAGTTGATGGAGAAATGATCCCACAAATTTCTTCAAATTGGAAGTATTTCATATGTCAACGGAATTTAAAAATCACTCACAGTGATTATCTTTGAAAAAGATGAAATTCGTTGGGTTAATTTCAAACCCTTTTAGCTCCTAGTCTACGATTTCACATATGTTATTGTTACCCTTCTTTATCTTCATTTTTAATATACGCGCGCAAACAGCAGCTTGCGTGTGTCTCTTCACTCATCTCATTTTCATACCTACATTCTCAACATCGTGATTAATCCAATTGGGTAGAAAAACGTGATTAACTAAGCAAACTAATCACCACCACAACGCTGAACACGTATTTCAAACTTCGACAGTTTCCGATTTTGAAAACGCTCCTGCATACACTATACAGTAGGTCATTACTCTACACCTTGTATATCAGATTGTGATTAACAAATCGCATATAATTACTTTCTTTAATTCCGGATCCTGGCTTTTTGGGCTATTTTTTAGACTTTCAGTCAAGCAGCTACTGTATCGTCACTATTTATCCTAGGATCATGGTTCATACCTCATTCTCTTCAGAATAAAGCTGGCTTTCAAATGGTACCACTTGTGTGCTCATACCATATACCAGAAGCGGGAAAAAATGTCAAAGTGAAAATTTTGGTGGGAAATTTTTTTCTCGAACTTTGGCCCCCCTGGACCCCCCCTGTGTGATCGTAGCCATCTAAAAAAATCTGATAAATAGTACTTAGTATACTGAATGTGTGGGCCAAATTTCAAGTTTCTATCTCGAATAGTAAGGGCGGGAGAATTTTTATCAAAAATTCCCACAGTGCCCCAAAGTACCATAAAACACTATGATCTCAGGGAAAAAAATTCCTGAGACATCCCTAATTACCCTAGGACTATAATCCGCCAATCATTCTCTTCAGAATGGAACTGTCTTTCAGGCGGTACCATTCATATGTCTCCATCATGTATCTAAGGCGGGAAATTCCAGAAAAAAGGGATTTTTGGGGGCAAAATTTCCCTTTCTTCAACTTTTGCCCCTCTGGACCCCCCTGTTTTTACGCAGAAATCGGAAAAAAACTTCTGGTAAATACTACTTGGTGGACTGAATGTTTGTGCAAAATTTCAATCTTCTACGTGAAAAAATAGGCCCGCCAGAAAAAATTTCCCTACCATGCCCCACTTTTACCCTATACAGAAGTATATTTGGATAAAAATTCACTGAGACGGCCCTAATTACCCTTGAATAATAATTCGACCGTCGTTCTCTTCAGAATAGAACGGCCTTTCAGACGGTATGACTCACGTGGTCCTATCCTGTATGTGAGGCGGGAAAATGACGAAATACGGGATTTTTGGGGTAAAAAATCCCTATTTTTACCCCTTTACCCCTCTGGCTCCCCCCTGTTTTAGCACTGACATCGGAACAAAAAATCTGTTAAATAGTACTCGGTGGACTGAATGTTTGTGCAAAATTTCAATCTTCTACGTTCAAAAATAAGCCCGCCAAAAATATATATACCGACAATGCCCCATATTTCCCTATATGGGAGTATATTTTTCAAAAAATCCCTGAGACGTCCCTAATTACCCTAGAATAATAATTCGACCGTCATTCTCTTCAGAATGAAACGGCCTTTCAGACGGTATGACTCAAGTGGTCCTATCATGTATGTGAGGCGGGAAAATGACCAAAAACGGGATTTTGGGGGTAAAAAAATCCCTGTTTTACCCCTTCGCCCCTCTGGTTCCCCCCTGTTTTAGCACTGACATCGGAACAAAAATTCTGGTAAATACTACTCGGTGGACTGAATGTTTGTGCAAAATTTCAATCTTCTACATAGAAAAATAAGCCCGCCAAAAATATTGAACATAGGCTTAGAAAATGAGAAAATAAATTTTTGACTTATGACGTCATCACCTCCTATGTCTGGACGCAGGACGGTCTGAAACCATACGTAATGTCTTCTACAAGGACTCTGGACTTGGAAAACAAAAAAAAAAAAAAAAAAACCGGACGAAAAAGCTCAAATAGAAGAGAAATAATGCAATGTACCATGAAAAGTGCATATGGTACAAATTGTACCATAAGATCCCCAAAGGGTTAAGTAATAAGTAAAAACTTGTCGTGAACTCTTATTGAAAATTTTGGTTTGCGAGCGGAGCGAGCAAGAAATTTTTTAAGTAAGGAATTTCTTTGCAAACCGACAAAAATACGGATTAAATAGGGCGCCAATTCTTTCAGCGGACGCCGCGTCGTTTACTCTTTTCCGACACCTTTTTTTCTTCTTGCTCGTTCAGTGCCCCTTGCTATCAGCGCCCGGGGCAACCGCCCCATTCGTCCCCCCTTGCTATGGCTCTGAATGCTATTTAGCGAAGTCTAACATATAACAGATTGCTTAATAATTGAAATAAAATACAATAATCATAACAACCGTAACGGCGTGCAGATAGGAAATATGGGGCCATTTTTATAAAATTATTTTACATAAATTATTCTTAAATTAAATTAATTACTACCCTAATATATTCTAAAATGTTGCTTACTTGGTGCATGTGCAAATTACTGCCTAAAGATTGATAATATGCCTGCAAACTAATAAGCATGAAAACAACTATTCAGGCTAGTAGAGTAGGGAATGTTAGGCTAAGTTAGTGGAGTAGGGTAGGTTAGTAGAATAGGATATGTTAGGTTAGTTTACAGTCGGTTATGTTGTTAGTAGGTTAGGTTAGATTAGGTTGGTAGAGTAGGGTTAGGATAGGATGGAATAGAGTAGGGTAAATTAATACAGTATGGTAGGTTAGGATAGGCTAGTAGAAAAAATTAAACGAAATCTTTGAGTTTAACGTCCCACGATTATGCCTGTAAGGATAAGATAGGCGATTATTGAAGCAAGTGAATAAAGAATTGGTAGAATGAGAAAGTAGAGGAAACGGAAATAGCCAGAGAAAATCCACAAGCACGATGTTGCCTACTACAAATTTACTTGGTCGGGGATCAAAGCAGGGACCCTACGTACCAGAGGTAAACGCTCTATCACTGGTTAAGTTAGTAGAGTAGGGTATTTTAAGTTAGGTTTGGTTACTAGAATAGAGAAGAGTAAGTTAGGTTAGAAGTCTAGAGCAGGTTAGGTTAGCTTAGAGTAGTGTTTGTATATTGCATTACAAGCAACTTAATGTAGGTTGGCAGCGATACGATTTCGTATATAAAACTCGTGATGGTTTCACATTAGTACAACTACCGTTGTAAATGTAAAATAAAGTTTTTGTACACTAAGCAGAAATACTCTCCCGGCAGAAAACAATATCGAATAGTTATCTTTAATATTTAATCACTCATTGTAGCCATCGCCTAACACTTGTAATGGTTTGAAAGTAGGAAGCCTACACTTGTAAACATAAAAAAAAGATGGTTAGTATTTGAGTTACAGGCTGGTAGCCTACATTGTATGTCCCTTAAATATAATTTTTACTTTCAAATTAATAACTTTTTCCTGTAAATTTTGAAAAAAGTGGTTCCCTGCACTGCGTATCTGCACCTGTAACGGAATAGCTATAACGACTGTAACAGATTTCGGCCCGTTACACACTATTAACGTAAGCTCCGAACCAGGTCCCAGGTTTGAGTACACTGTAGTTGCCAGGTGCACAAACTATCATGCAACATCGACCCTTACAGGGTAGTTCGTGTTCTAGCAGAATATTTTGAAATCAGTAGATTGAATTATCGGATTAAAAACCGCAGTTGAAAATAACCGCTCTGAAATAATAGTCAATCATTAAATATTTGTTAAAATTTACACGCCAACTGTGTAAAGTTTTTTTTTTTTAAATTAAATAGTTATTTTAGGTAGAGGGAGGAATTTACGCTGTAGTTAATTTATAAATGTTCCTAACGATACTTTCATTAATTTTTCTTGTTTTTATCAGTAGTACATTAACACAATAAGCGGCTTGAATTTAGAGTTGCCCCTCCAGTTTCAAAACTACAAAAAAGCAGTGAAAACATTAAAACGTGTAGTTTTATTATACAGATCCATAGTATAAGTAGTAGTAGGAGTAGAAGTAACAATAGGAGTAGGAGTAGGGGTAATAGTAGTAGTAGGAACGGGTTAGAAGCCCCGCAGGGGTTCGTTGGGTTCTGTTCTCGACATGCTGAATCATGAAATCTTCTGCGTCTTGCAAATAGTACCAACTTCCACACATCTTTCCTCGTATTAAACATAACTGTACTACCAAACTTACACATCTAAACGTTACATAAGAACTCCAAATCATAATTTCTTACCTCATTCATCCTGTAAATTTTCCTAGTTTTTATAAAAAACGGATTGGCAACTCTAAACTTAACCCCAATAAGCTTTAAAGTCTAATTTTAAAACATTATTCTTAATTTGTTTTTCTAAATAAAAAATTTGCATCTGTTAGTTGGAATCAAATGCACTGTGCATACTAATAAAACGTTATTAAAGAGAAATTAAATATTGTAAAGCAACATATTTGATCAACGTTTTCTAATTTGAGTTACAAGTTCTACTACCCCTGACGTGAAACCTAAGCATGAATGCTTACATAAGGTACTTGAGTGATAGGTGATAAATGATGGAGCAGGCTTTCATCTTCATCGAGGACCTTGGAATAATCATTTCTACAACCAAATTTCTACACACCATATGGTCAACGTCATTAAGAGGTTTTCTCTTCACTCGTCTGTTGCGTAACGTTTGCTGTTTTCATCTTCGGTAGCTAAAACCACTAACAAGTCGCTCGAAATACAACTGACGCCTACGTACGTACACAGTAAAACTAAGCGTTTTTCTTTCCCTGGTAAGTTTCGTAAGTTTCTTGCACTGATGAATTCGGTCTTTATCCTTGACCATCAAACTCAATTGTTAAGTGGGATCACTAAGCCCAGTTCTTTTGCATTTTTCAAATATTACTTAGATGAATACATAATCTTTAATAAAAAAAAATCGGTAATAGTATACATGAGAACGTCGTGATCTGCGTTTCTTCTGTGTGCTATTGCCACTTCTACATGAAATACCATAAATTTTCTACGTAGTGCAATAGTAAGAAGTATCCATGTGCACAAGACATGCGATATGCGTTAAATACCCCCCCCCCATACACACACATAGTCATAGATAAAGTACAAGGGCACTACACATGCAGATATAAAGTAGAGGTACGTTCTTTTTTATTTTCGTATCAGTCGATAAGTAAATCAAAGTCGCTTTGTTACCCCCTTGGTAAGTTCGTAGATACTCAATGAATAATCCCTAAAAGTATGAGCATCCAGCTCCTTCGGGAACTGACGCGGCTTTACGTATACTATATCCAAAAAATCTTGCAATTATAAACAGCACTGTTAGAATTATACGTACCATTATTAAAAGTATGTAGGTCACTGTTAGACTTATTTGTATCACTGTTAGAGTTATGTTTGTCACTGCTAGAAGTATGTGTATCACTGTAAGAAATATGTGTGTCACTGTTTAAATTATATGTGCCAGTGTTATAATTATGTGTGTCACTGTGAGAAGTATACGTGTCACTGTTAGAAGTATATGTGCCACTTATAGAAGTATGTTTGTCACTTTTAGAATAATGTATGTCACTGTTAGAATTATATTTGCCAGTGTCAGAAGTATATGTGTCACTGTTAGAAGTATGTATCACTGTTAGAAGTATATGTGTCACTGTGAGAAGTATATGTGTCACTGTTAGAAGTATGTGTGTCACTGTGAGAAGTATATATGTCACTGTTAGAATTATGTATGTCACTGTAAAAAGTATTTGTCTCACTGCTAGAATTATATGTATCACTGTTAGAAGTGTGTGTGTGTGTCACTGTTAGAATTTTATGTCACTCTTAGAAGTATGTTAGAAGTTTGTGTCACTGTTAGAGTTATGTGTGCCTCTGTTAGAAGTATATGTCACTGTTAGGAGCATATGTGACACTGTTGAACTAGCTTGTGGCTATATGGTTGGCGTACGCGACTTTGGCTCTGGAAAACCGGATTCGGTTCTCAGTGGGAGCTCATTTGGTTAGGATCCCAAGATAAACTGTAGATCTATGTATCATATAGCTTCGGTGCTGACTGAGATGCTAAAATCTATATCAACCAATCATCCAGTATGTGCGTTAGGAGCTTGTGTTTCACCGTTAGAATATTACATACAACAATAAATACAATCTGTTCCTCAACACTCTTTGTTTTACATATACTGTACATAAATACATAACAATTTTCGAGAAATAGGTCCCTCTAGAGGAGAAAATGTGAAATAGTACACATTTTGCAGTTCAGAGTTCCAATTCATAACCGTTATTACTTTGCTGTTCCACCAACGCCACCTACGATAATTTTACAAACTATTTGAAACTTGTCCTTCGCCATCCAAACAAGTCTTATTTTCCTGGGATGTCTATGGTTCAAGTCACACTGATTATCATCCAGAATAAGAGTTCAAATGTATAACTTCCTGTATTGTATTGTATTGTATTTTAAGTTTTATGCCTTTTGCACTTTTGCGCCTTTTGCACTTTAGGATTTTAAAAAAATCAGAAATGATGACAGCGAAACAAACGGTGAAAAGAGAGCGCATAATACATGCCCCAGACAAGTTTCGAAATAGCGTTGGGCACAAAACCAGGTTTGTAGAAAACCGAAATCGATTTTTGGAAAGTTTTAGAAAACGGTTTTCTATTACATCGGTTTTGATGCTAAAACTTGTTTGGCTTTCCATTAAATCGGTTTGGTTTTCTATAGATCTTTCTTTTTTTTTTTTTTTTTTTTTTTAGGAAAAAATATTAATCTACTTCAATAAAAGCACTAGAAAGTAGAAAATAATAAAAGCGCTAAAAGCAGAAAATAATAATAATAAAACTTAAAAGTAGAAAATAATTAAGTACTAATTTCGATACATATTTTGAAATCAGTGCGAAACCAAACAAATAAATGCCTTATAAAATTATCGTGGAAACTAATTTTATATTACGTATTAATTTAATTCGCTTGGGACATACTTCAATTTCCTTTTGTAGATAATAGTAACAAATTATTTTCTGCTTTCAAGAACTTCATTATTATTATTTTCTGCCTTTTAGCGCTTTTATTTTCTATCTTCTAGTGCTTTAATTGAAGTAGCTTAATGTTGTTTTTTAATTTTATTTTCTGCTTTTTGGATCAAATATCCAAAACATTTCAATCAAAAATTTTCTTGCATGCCTTATATCTGGATAACTACATATAATGTAGCCAAAACAAAACTATCACTTAACTCAGTATAATGTGCTTATTCCGTAAAAAGTATGAAAACTCGATTTAGAGGCAGTTCAAAAATTTTGTGGGTCCAATATATTCCAATCAAAAATTTTCTTGTAGGCCTTGTATCTGGAGAACTATATATAGTGTATCTAAGCCCAAACTATCACTTAAGTCAATATAATGTGCTTATTCTGTAAATATATATATATATATATATATATATATATATATATATATATATATATATATATATATATATATATATATGAAAACTCGATTTAGGGGCCTTCAAAAATCATGTGACCCCTGATCAAAAATGTAATTATTGGCCAAGATCGCACTGTTTTGATCCATTTTTTAATCATTCCTAAAATTGTTGTTAATGTGTCTTCGAAATCGATTATATATATTTTGTTTGTGCAACTTTACCACTTTTTCGCTATCCCAGTAATTCTACAAGGCACCTAAACTAAAGGTGGGATAATAATTTTCTATATAATGGGTCAATCTAAGAAACACGTGTGACCACACACACATTATACATAATTAATCGACTTCATTGTGTGCATATTCACATATAACTTCAGCATAGATACGGTACCATTTGATTTTGATCCTTTATTAGTGTCAAAGAGTATACCCTTTGAACAGGTTCCAACAAGTTTTTATCAGGATTTGATTAGGTTAATTATACTATCATGTATGGAGAAGTTTCTTGAAAAAAGATAGCTTGGAAAAGAACGTCGGCATTAAAGTACCACATTATCTGACTAAAACATTCAGTCGAACGAATTTCTGTATCCGAATCTCTACTGAAATGTAACAAACTCGGTCTATTTCTGAAGGGGTTGATCACGACTGATGAAAGATGAATAATCTATGGCAACAGTGTACGTAAAAGAAAGTGGTCGAAGCGTGGAGAAGCTCTACAATGTGTTGGGAAGATCACGTTGACGCCGAGAAAAGTTGTGGTGCGCGTTTGGTAGAATTGGAAGGACATTCTGCATCACAAGCTGTTGCCATCAAGCAGAACGATAAACTCGGACTTTTACTGTCGACAATCGGCCGGAGTGCATCTAACAATCTACCAGTCAAAAATTGAGGTAACTGAAGGTCTCAATGTATCATCCGTATAGCTCGGACCTTGCACCGTCAGACTATTAACTGTTTCGGTCTCTGGAGAGTTTTACAAGTTTCAAAAGGATCTGTGAAAACCATGTGTCACCTTACTTTCTTGTTTTTTTTTTTTTTTTTTTTTTTTTTTTTTTTTTTTTTAGCAGAAACCACAGAAATTCTAGTAACGGAATTATAGTGTTCCTGAAAAAATGATAAAAGGTCATCATTTTGGTGCTCACAATAAATGTGTTCTCAGTTATGACATCTGACGACAATACTTTTATATAATCTATTATTATTATTATTATTATTATTATTATTATTATTATTATTATTATTATTATTATTATTATTATTATTATTATTATTATTATTATTATTATTATGTTTTATTGTTTTTTGTTTTATTCTGTTATTGTGGCGTAAATTGAACAGAGATTATTACTCACATAGTTAAGAATACTGAAAACAATTTTGGGGATTACAGGCATTAACTGACAGGAGAAAACTTATTGGAAGAGATTTTATTCAGAAAATACTAGACAATAGATATCATAGTGAATATCGCTTACATGATGGATATAAGAGGTACCAATGTATATTATGATAAATGGATCAACATTAATTCTCTTGAAAACACAATCTGTAATTTTAACAAGAATTTCTAATTCTTTTAATCTAATTTGAAATATCTATTAGTACAGAAGGATGAATTTTAGAGTTTGACAAATATTATCTGTAGTATCTTTGACGATGTATTTCTTTTGAGATTAAAAATATTTGGTAATTATTTGACAAGAAATTGGTGTTTAATCCGCTACTGTTTTATTATTATTATTATTACTTATTGTTTCAGTAGGTAGGGTATTTTTGTCTGATAAGGTGCTGCATTTTTGCCATTAGGGGCTATAGCGTGTGGCTATAAACACATTAATAAAAGATTATTTTTTTCTACTTCAATTGTCATGTATTCTAATTTTGTTGTTGTTTAACGGCCCACGGTTATGTTAAGGAAGACAATGGTAATGATGGTGATTACGAATGAAATAGTGAAATGAAAAAAAGTGGGAAGGCGTTCGAGAAACCCGAGAAGACCTACGTATACAGTCTATATTTATACAAAGTCCACTTGACGGGAGCTGGGATCGAACCAAGGATCCCATGCAACAGAGGTAAGCGCTCTACCACTAAGCCAACGCGACCCCCAAAATTAGACTCGTATGTAGTTCTTCAATTCAGTGCAGTATTCTGATTTTTATTACTCTTAAAACCTGATAAAATAAGCAAGTGATAATGCTATATTGAGACAGTGAGTGGGTTTTAATTGCTCTTGTGCTCACCTATATGATGAGTTCTGCTTTAACTGCATCTGTGAACATTCAAACGAAAAGGGACCGCGGTGGCTCAGTGGTAGAGCATTCATCTCTGGAGAATGGGGGCCTTGGTTCAATTCCAGCTTGCGTTAAGTGAGCTTTGTGGTGGACAAACACCGTGTGCGTAGGTTTCCTTGGGGGTCTCCTGTTTCCTCCCACTTTCTTCATGCCATATAGCTGGCATAGCTGTGGGATGTAAAACTGAAAGATTTCATTTCAAATGAAAAGTTTTGGCTACGCCTACATATATAAATAATGCAGATGAGAGGTACGGAGACACAAACTATGTTCTCTGTAGAAACACATGAACATTAGCTAGTTTTAGTAAGTATCAAAAAAGTTAGGAAAACCTTTACAAAGACAAAATATTTAGAGTATTTTACACTAGGTGATGAGTTGGCTTTTTCCAAAGCAATACCATTTTTCTCTCTCTCCCTCTTTGTCTCTTGTACGAAAGTAAATCTAATAAAATATTGAAAGTAAAATATTACCTCTCCTTGGTCCAAGGAATCCACACATGACAAAGTTACATCATCTTGGCGTTTTTTCCCAACGGTCCTTAAGTCCTCAATACTAATGCAGCTCACGGGCGTGATGGTGCCCAAAGTAGTCGTAGAAGGTTCCTCATCAATAGATTCCACTATGGAATATGAACTGAATCTTCGAGTAGCAGCCGGTTTGTCCAAATGCAGAGCAGAAAACACGTGCATTGGTGCAAAGAACCGAATTCCCTCTTCATCGATCACAGTGTAACTAGTCATACCTGTCAACACGCTACGTGCAGCTTCTCGCGGTATAATTGCCTGAACACTGTCCTTTAGGATGACACAAGTGGAAGATCGGCGTCTGTCACTCTTAGTTCCAAAAGACCACAAATCATCATCCTCAAGGTCACGCCGTACACTTGCTAACACAGCGTCCATTAACTTTCGGTCTTCTTTCGAATCTGACGAATACCTCAACATATGGAAAATAGCTGTTGGAATATCGTGAGAGGAACGAATGACATGTGGGATTCTCAGGTTTGACGAACCGCGGACAAGCACTTCATCCTCAGCTTCTTCTGGGACAGTCATTAGTGCAGCGCTTTCTCTAACTAATTCTCTTAAATGAGGATCTCGTCTGGCCAGCTCGGGATCACTCTCTAATCCATGCAGTGCACGGACACAAGACGGACTTCTCTCCGCGAGTTGTCGCATTACTGTTAGTCTTTGTAAGATGTCACGCACTACAGCGTCTTCGGCAACAGCTCTAATGTGGGAAGGATCGGACAATAATTCTAGAAGCACACCTGCCGCTTCATCAAGTCCAAGCATTTGTCCTAATCCAACAGCCTGAAGAATGAGATCTTTCAGTTCACGATCCGATTCAGGAGTAGGAGTTTCCAAAAGTTCTTGTAGTCGTTGTTCACTCTTTTCTCTTACGGTGTTTACAATCGCACGTTGCAAAGTCTCTGTTGCCTCTTTTTCTGTATACACATCATCCATTCCCTCTGATACTTTGTTCAGAATAGCACTAACGACTTCTGGATAACTTCTGGATAAATGGCGGAAAGCAGATTCCATTGCACCCATTTCTACTTCCTCTTTTTCAACAGATTCTTGTTCACTGGCGTCATCTAATTTGGAGGCAACGTGTTCATCCTCTTTCTCAATATGTTTCGTTTTCCTTTTGTCTTTCCTTTTTCTTCTAGGTTTGGTTGGGTCTTGGAGAACTGCAGACAATTTATTCACAGTATCTTGTACTTGTTTCTCCTCAAAAGTTTGTGTTGGGGCATCTTTTCCAAGAACTTTTGTCAAAAATTTCATTTGGGAATCTTTTGCCTTCATTTGTTCTTTGTTTTGATTTGACTTTACAGCATCTCTCAAGATGTCGACTTTACTTTTATCTCGAGGAATGTAGAAAGATTCGGTGATGGATGACTCGTCCATAATGGAATCTTCTTGAACTCCGTCTCTCAAGAGCCTCTGGACTTTTAGACAAACTTTAGAGACAGCCTCTGGTGAAGAAACAAGATTATGGAGAGTATCAACCAATCCGGTAGCATGTTCTTGTGTTGCAACATCTGGTTGAGATTGGAACTCCTTCATGACGCCTTCAACCACAGAACTCATTCGCCTCAAAATTGCTCTTTTTACTTCACTTTTGTCTCGAGTTTCTGATTCTTCTTGAGCTGCCGTTACAACCGCTGCTGCCACAACAGCCTTTAGCATATGGTCAGCCTGTTGTTCGTTTTGGGAGGTAAAAGATTCGTCACTCATCTCAGCCTTAAACACCTTCTGAAGATTGTCTAAACCAACAGATTTCAGATCAAGTTCCACTTTACTTCTTCGTCTTTCCGTAGGTGGTACAACTGATCCCTCATTTTCTTTACTTTCTGGCATATCGTCAGATGCATCCCAGTTATCGCAAATATCACAGCCGAGTTGAGCTACTTTCTGCAGGACCTCTGCCATTTTAAGAGCAACTGAACCTTGTAAGTGAAGACTTTCAGCAAATAATTGAGCCATTTCGAACCCAGGAGTTTGGTTTCCTTGTCCAAATTTTACATCAACAGACGGAAGAACTGTTGGTGCTTGTCGACCAATTGCCATTCCAGCAGCGGAAAGTTGACGTAGCATCTGGGAGTCAATGACAGAATCACTAGCCTTTACAGCGAAAGAGGGGGACAGGCACAAGGACGGGTTAGAAGGTTCAGTTTTCAGTAATCGTAATTCTTCTGGACAGACTTCGAAGCCTTGGATGGAGAATTTGGTACCTTCTGAAGTGTGTTGTAGATCTGGAGCTACAAATCGAGGACCTTCCTGAGTTTCCACGACTTGACCAGGTACAAATGTTACCTTTTCTCCGTTGTCTATAACTTGACCAGGCACAAACCTTGGCCCCTCTGCAGTTTCAACTACTTGTCCGGGAACAAATTTCGAGCCTTCATCAGTTGATATCACTTGGCCAGGAATAAAAGTTGGACCAGATTTAGTTTCAATTATTTGGCCCGGAACGAAACGAGGTCCTTCTTTGCTTTGAACTAACTGACCAGGAACGAACTTCCGCCCTTCATTTGTTTCAATCACTTGCCCAGGTACAAATTTCGGTCCATCCCGTGTTTCTATTACTTGTCCCGGTACAAATTGTTCTCCTTTATTTGTGTGTACAACCTGGCCTGGGACAAACTTCTCGCCTTCAGGGGTATCTAATAACATACCCGGTACAAATCGAGGACCATCTGCTTCTTGAACCAATTGCCCTGGAACAATTTTCTCAGCCGAAATTACAGAAGGAATAAGTTTTCCTGGAAAGAATTCCACTGTTTTCTTCGTCGTCTGAATCATGTGTCCAAATACAGGCTGTTGAGGTGGAACTGCAGTGAACGTAGTTTGGTTTATAGGCAAACCTTGTGGTGGCGCTTCACAGAGTTCGACATCTTCTAATTTCTTTGTTACACTGAATTTAACATTTGATTTCTCATCTGTGACTAACTTTCCAGGAACGAATTTTTCGCCTTTTGGAGTAGAAATTATTTGGCCTTCAACAAATCTTGGACCCTCTGGAGTTTGAACAGTTGTTCCGGGAACGAATTTTTCCCCGTCTTCAGTCTTGATTGTAATGCCAGGTACAAATTTAGAACCAACCATTTGTCCGGCAATAAATTGAGGGCCATCTGGTGTTTGAATAGTTTGACCTGGAACGAACTTGGGACCTTCCGGAGTTTGGACCGTTTGGCCTGATACGAATTTCCAGCCCTCCTGTGTCTTAACATTTTGGCCTGGAACGAAGAGGGCTTCTCCATGAGGAGCTGCTACTGTTTGCCCAGGTACAAACTGAGGACCGTCTGAAGTCATCACTGTTTGGCCTGCTACAAACTTATTTCCTTGCTCTGTAGTGACAACTTGTCCTGCAACAAACTTAGGTCCTTCCGGTGTAAACACGGTTTGACCAGGTACAAATCGCGGTCCCTGTGGTGTATGAATAGTTTGACCTTGTACAAATTTCTCACCGTCCTTTGTTTGAAGATTTTGACCCGCTACAAATACTGGAGATCCATCTGGTGCTGTTAGTTTATGTCCTGGAACAAGCATGGGACCTTCGGGAGTCTGAACAGTAATTCCAGGGACAAATAAAGGTCCATTTGGTGTTTCCAAAGTTTGACCGGGAAGGAATATAGGCCCTTTTTCTGTTGAAACAAGTTGTCCAGCGACGAATTTTTGAGCAGCTTCAACATCAATTACCAAACCATGAATACGTTTCTTACTTGTTATTTCCATGTCGCCTATAGTCTCTTGCGTTTCGACTTCTACAACCTTTTCTTGACCCATCTCTAGTTTACCAACAAGATCAGGTATCTCTTCAATGCGAGGAAGCGTTTGTAAATGTTTCCTGTCTCCCAAAACACTTTTTACGTCTTGTGTTTTCTCCAAAATAGTTACGTCATTGTTGATTGATTGCAGTGCCTGCTGAACTTCAGTAGTAGGTTCTGCAATTAATGGATTAAACGGTAAAACAGAAGGTACAGCTTCAAATCCACATGTCTCTTCCAGAATGCTTGGACTCTGTTGGTGGATAATTCCAGGTACAGATGAGGTCAAATCAATTTGTTCCGGATCAGTCTTTATTGGCTCTGGGATTTCATTGCCAGCATTTGCTACTTGATTCTCTTCCAAGTTTTCAAAAGCAGACCAATCCCATTCTTCAATTAATGGTTCCATAAGATCTCTCCAGTCACCGCTTGCCATGAAGTAACAACTCTCTGAACGAAAACCGTTTTGCATTTCATCCATTGTCCATCGGAAGTCTCGCTTGCTTTCTTCACCCTCAGTGAACACTCCTGTTTCAATTGACATTTTCTGAAGTTTTGGAGGGGGAGGTACGGCGTCGTCTGGAGGCTTTTCTGGTTCTGCAATAGTTGCTGGAGGCAAATTCTCTTTGTTTTCAATGATGCTTTGTTTCCTTGCGTTGATTTTAACTTGTATCATTTTAGCTTTGGCCGACGGTGGTGGCCTTTCTGACATCTTCTTTTCTTCGATCTCTGCTTTCTTCTCTTTTTCTTCGAATATCTTTTTCCTGAAATCCATTAATGAATCTTTGCTTTTCCTCCTTTTGGCAGCTTCTTTGGCTTTTTTCTTCTTCTGGGCTTTCAGTGCCTCTACACCTGGTCCCATACCTTCCCGTAGTTTATCATCAATTTCATCTTTAGCCATTTCTCTCAACTCTACTGTCACAGCAGATCCCTCCTTCATATGAATGACTACGTTAGATGTTTCCTTTTCCAGCATGACATTTTCAACATCGCCATCGCGCACTGCGGCTTCCAGATTCGCTGGAATAACCAAACTACATTGCTCTTCTTGAACCGTATAAACATATCGCGCATTCTCTTCGTGTTCACACAGAGTGTGTTCACAACCTTTATTGGCCAACATTTTGATAAGTGCTTTAATAGGATCATTTCCATTTTGCTCTAAAACAGGGAACACATATTTATAAGCAGCAAGCACCTCGTGCATTTGAGTGATATGACAAGCGGCTGGAGCTATTCTGTCACCGGTAGCTGGAGGTTCAAAATGGTGCTTGGGCTGTCCCTCTGATTTAGTTGTAATGCGACATTGTATTTTGCGGTTAGTTTTACAGTCGAACACAGGAATGTAATGATGCTGTTTCAAGCCTTGAGATTTACCGGTAATTCTGCAAAGTCTCTTGGCATCAGCAGGGGAAATGGGGGGTAAGAGAGGAAAATAATTGGGTTTGGGTAGCCCACGGCTTTTACCCGTGATTCTACAATACGACGGAAACATGTTGCGAGATTTAGAAATAGATAAACGTAATCTAAGATACGAAACACTTGCTAGTTACGTTAAGCTTTAGAAGACTAAAAAAAAAAGTTACGTTAGATGCACAGAAATCATGACCATACACAAGAAGAAAAATATTGTGACCTTAATTTTGGTTTAATAATAACAGAAGCACACGGAATGTACTGTTATTCCTAGGATCATTAATCTTATTCTAAGACGCTGCACTATGTATGTCACCAAAGTTGAGCAGAAATTTTGTTTTGAACACCTCACTCACAACTGTACAACAACAACAACAACAACAACGAAAAAACAAACACAGTAGTAAACTAACGAACAACTAATCATCGCATGTTCTACTGCAAGTTCACACTTAGTCATCAGGAACAAGATATCACCACTTAATCATATATCACAGTCACTTCACACACGTGGTAGGCACTTGGGTCTTCAGTCGAGAAATGAGAAGTTGCCAAAATGTGATTGACGCGGGAACAAGTTCGAAGAAAAAAATAATTTAAAAAGTGATAAAACAAAAGTTTCAGTGTTGAAAATATATGTCCTCAAGTTGAGTTTCTTCCATCTCGTGTCTTGTTTTTGTTATACTTTTAGTTCCCGATTTTGTTTTTCATGTATATGAGCTGCACTATGATATGAGGCAACGGGATACGAACCGACGGTCTTGCTCGTTAAAAAGACCCCGCGTGTAATGCTCTTGAAAGTTCAGATCTTTGTCCATTGTTTGTTTTGTTTTATTGTCGACACGAAATTCTTCTTTTACGTTCCGATCGAGTTTTCTTTTTTATTTCCACGTTCTTTTTTTTTTTTAATTTGTTTTGTTGGTTTACGGCGCCTCCGTTTCGCGCTTTTTGAGTCGTGCCGGGGAGGTCACGGACAACAGAAGGTCGCCCCTCGGCGTGTCGTTCGAAAGCCCATCGCTATCTGGCGCTGCTACAGCCGGTGAAGCTCGGCGGATCTTTTCTATTCAAGTGACTACCAGTGTTGCCAATCAAGGAGGTGAGAAAGTCTCTCAACACGAGCCAAAAATACATTTTTTTTAAATCTTTCTTCTCCCTCTCTTTCTCTCGCTCTGTCGTTTCACAACGTGCACACAAACCACTCGTGTAGTTTTTGAGTCTGTTGTCTCTTTAACCAATTTTAGCTCCTTTCAGGAGGGGGAACAGCCTTCACCTATCTTCTTTATTTAAAATCCCTCGATTTCTAGAAAAGCTATGACGTACTTTGACACCTTCACATACGACGAATGTCACTCAATGTTTTGTGTGCTGTTTTTAAAGACCTTCTGTCTGTCCGCCCTACATAGCAAGAAGCTTTGCAACGAACTGAAATAGAACTAGAACTGCAATTGCAATGCCTACGAAGTTAAGACTGTTGTCCCACAAGTAGTTGCAGGTAAGCACAATAAGTCCCCAACTCTAATTACATTCACTATAATTATACAAACAGCCGTGAATCCAGGATATGATCAAGGGAGGGGCTAAATCATAGTTCGCCGCTTTATCCAGTGTAAAGAAAGTAGGATTGAAGCCCATTTTATCTAGTGTACTATAGCCCATATAGCTCTCCCCTTGGATCCGTGCCTGTACACAAATGTTTATAATACATAATTATGTTATCACATGTACCCATTGCTTTCCTGACATTTTTCGTAGATTAGTCATATATTATATATATAAGACGTAGGATCCGAGTTATATACATTTCCACCGAGAATAGAACCCAAGTCTCCGAAAAATTAAATGAAATAAACTCTTTTAGTTTAACATCCCACGTTTAGACCTTTTAGGCTAAGAGAGACGGGTGATTAAGACAAATTAATGAAGAATCAGGAGAATGAGAACTTGAGAGGAAACGGAAGTATCACGAGAAAACCCCCGGACACGATGTTGCCCATTACAAGCTTACTTGGCCGAGGAATCGAACCAGAGACTCCACACAGAGATAAGCACTCTACCATTAAGCCACCGTGTCCCCCCCTCTAAGTCTCCGATGTGGAGGGTGAGAACAGTAAACGTTTAACGAGAGAAGAAATTCTATCATTCACATGAATAAAGACAACTTTAAAATATTTCAATAGATTGATTTATATTTGTGTCCTTTATCTACAGCGAGGCTATATAAGCATGAGACCTACAATTTAAAATGGGACTGAACCATTCAATGCTGCCCCACTTGGGATCCAGCACCTATGACCATTAAGATGGAATGAAAATAAAAGAAATACTCGATTTTTTTGTTTTTATTTGTCATAATGCGGAGAAATTGTCTTGTCCGCATTATGAGAAGACATAAGATAAAAATGAAATTTGAGATTAAAATCGGAGCATGCTTTGTGGTGCCGTAAGATACGATGAAGTTACATAAATTTGACATTTCTTGTTTCTATTTCCACTTCTTCCATTGTTTTATTTGCACTATAAAAACCTTGATCGCCTTTGGCGTGGGAGACCTGGGCTCGATTTCCAGCAGGAGCTCATGTGGAAATGGAGCCACGTTAAGCTGTAGGTGCACGTGTCATAAGAACTAGCTGCAGAAAGGGACGCTAAACAAAATCAAACCAAATCAAAACTTTGAATGTACTTGTTATGTCTTTTTATCGAAAAAAGAAACCTTTTGAATGGAAGAGGGAATAACGGAGTTTAATTCTATTTTGCAGCATGTGAAAATATTCGCAACTACTGAATCAATTTTAAGAGATCAAATATTCAACTTTGCCTAAAAATAAATAATTAAAGAATAAACAATTTACTTTTCTGGCATTTTTTTCTTTCAATGCAGAGAATCTTTTATTATTTGGAACATGTGTCTGAATATTAAAATTAAGTGGTTTGTACTACATTGAATAACACAATAATCACAACAATAATAAATATGTACAGATTGTTCTTAATTGTTGATTTAATTTAGTTCTGGGCAAATTTTAGGTATTCATCTTTTCAAATTGATTTAGTTATGTGAATATTGTAACAGATTTTTAAAAAATACAGCAGCGTTTCGCAACCGCTGGTGTGCCGCGAATGGGTCGCTGGTGTGCCGCGAGGAAATCGAAACAAATTATTAATTCTATAGGAACCAAAATTGCAAGACTAGGGGAAAAAGTATATTTTTGTATTTCACATTGCTATGAACCTCTACTATAAATCTACAATTTTAAGTTTTATACTATGTTACTTTTCTGTACATTTTTAATGTTGGAAAACATTTATCATTGTCATGATCATTATTGCTTCTTTATTCTTGCAGACTATTTCGTAACTTGAACTTTTAACATATCATTCAATAAATTCAACAAAGCAAACAACATACAAATTACCTACATTTGTGTTTTATAGGTACAGGAGATTTGTTTATTTGTTCGTTATTTAGTGATCTTCCTTTTTATTTAAAGATTAGATACAGTTTTCAAAAGAGAAAGTGGATTTTTAAAAACCCGAGTCCTATATTTCATTGCAATTGTTTTCTATTTTAAAATTAGAATGAAAAATAAGCATAATGATTTACCACGGGGGAAATCAGTAATCACAGAAAAATGCCACGGTATTTTATATTTTATAATATTAGTGTGCCGCGAGAATTAAAGTTACACCTGTAGTGTGCCACAAGTTGAAAAAGGTTGGGAAACGCTGAAATACAGGGTGACTCGAAAAACCTCCCACATTTTAAAAGCTAATAAAACAAAATGTATCGCAGATAGGAAGTTGTTTATTTGAAAATATAAAATTGTATTAATAACGGTTTGGGTGAAACTGCAGGTTTTCTTGCAAAATTCTTCTTATACTCTCCTTAGGAAGCCCAACAGCTGCAGAACATTTTGAGGACTGCAACTCAGACTCTTTCACAGCCTTAATATTCGTAGGCGTACGAGCACTTAAAAAAAAACCCTCTGGACCCATTGTTCTGACATTCTCGACCTACTGCAAAATAGTCTTCGAATCAGGAACATTTTCGTTACGTGGAATAGCAAACTTTAAGAGAAAAGCTTTTTGCACTGAAATCACGGAATTACTGCTTTCGAAAAATATTTCAACTACGTATGCATGATGAGCTCCTGACCAGGCCCGCAACCAGAGGGGGGCTAGGGAAGCCTGGCCCCCTAAACTTTTCGTGCCCCCTCCAGACTTCAATACAAAATGCAGTTATTAATACGAAAAAAAATTGTAGGAGAAATTTTAATGACTTCGCCCCCCCCCTAACATATCCATGCCTCCCCCTCCAAACCTCTGTGGCTGGTTTCGGGCCTGCTCCTGACCAAAACATAACGGATCGACTGAAAACGG
Source organism: Thermobia domestica (assembly GCF_964235325.1). Lineage (NCBI taxonomy): Eukaryota > Metazoa > Arthropoda > Insecta > Zygentoma > Lepismatidae > Thermobia > Thermobia domestica. The sequence continues at coordinate 30,006,625 of NC_137454.1, forward strand.
AAGGAGAGTGTTGAGCGGAAATGACTATCCCCACTCCTCTCGATCCTTCACTGACAGCTCTATAGTCGATCAGAAAGTAGATTGTTTTATTTTTTTTTACAATACAATTAACAATTGTATTGTTATTTGTAGTGTTATTTCAACACACAGCAGAACAGAGTAATTCAAATCAGAATAAAGTAATTACAAACTGTTTTCAAATACGATTTTATATTTTTCAATAACCAAGTTTCTATCAGCAATACTTTCCGTTTTATTAGCCTCTAAAATCCTTATTGCGTCACCTTGCACATTGAAGAGATAGTGGATACATGCTGATATTTATTGGAGAAAGTAGAAGTTTTATATTTAAGCGAAATATATAGAATTGATATAGTAATGATTATTTGATATTTATTTATTTATTTAATTTCTACAAGATTATTAGCTTTGTACGAGAAAAAAATGTCCAAACTTGACACATACGAGGGGTGATCCAAAAGAAATTATAATCGGACATTCACAATACGCTTAAAAATCTACATAAAATAATTTATCTTCTCTATACTCTCAACAGTTCTCTGTAACAAAAATTATATAAATAGGTCATCAATCCTAGAAGATACATTCATTTATATACGAGCAGTCGAGATGATAACACGAAAATGGATAAAAACGAAATGACAGCTGTCATCAGTGCTGTGCCGTGGGGCAACGGCCCCGGGCACCGAAGTAAGGGGGGAGCAAAATTCGGGAGGAAAAAGAAAAGAAAAAGAAAGGAAAAATTACTGGGTATATTACTAGTAGGTACTTAAATCCTCTTCCTGCTTTAAGAAGTGGTCCTCATGTTAGGAAAATTGTATGTGCATATGTATAAAATGGAAGGAAAAAAGTAATAAAAGCTGCTCAAAATCAAGGAAAAGCAGAGTTTATTTTTGAAAATTTTCTTACGCTTCACACCAACTATGGTGGCACTTCGCGGTTAGTCTCACTTGTATGTATGGGGGCGCCGTCGTATACTTACACTCAGGGCGCTGATTTTCCACGGCACTACACTGGCTGTCATCAAATAACTTTGCTTGAAAAACCTTTGCCGAGGGTTCAGCTTGAACACTCGCTTTATTCTCCAGATCTATCCCCCCAGTGAATTGTATCCCTTTACCCGGCTCAATGTAGTGTTTGTATTTTACGGCCTAATTCAACGCCGAGGTTATGAAAAACGAGGCATACTACTAAGGTGGGTATCGAAGTAAGGGTAGGACATGAATCTAGTGCAGTTGGCAGATATGTAGATTATAATGAAAGATTAGCTCTTACAGTTAGGCCGTTCCTCACCGCTATGCTTCCAAAACAACTGAATTATTGATATTAACACGCCATACACCAACTTGTTATCTTGAAACATAGATATACTATAGGCGATTTGCATACTAACGATGCTATCTTTACAAACAACAATACATTTTTCTTTGCGGGCGCGATGGCTTAGTAATAGAGTGCTGACATCCGGTGTGACTGGTTCCTGGTTCAACCCCAGGTCATGTAAGTTTGTGTTGGACATCTTCTTGGAGTTTCCTTGGATTCTCCTGTTTTCTCCTACATTCTCATTCCACCAATGATTTAATAGTCATTTACCATTATTAATTATCTGTCTCTTTAGCCTGAAGAACATAAACCGTGAAACGTGCACTAGACATTTCATTTCAATTCAATACTTTCTTCTTTAATTATTATCTCCTTTTCTTTTTCCTTTTTGTTTAGTACATACGATAAAGCACTTCTTTCCCAACAATATTACATGCTACCGTTGTAATTTGAACAGTAAATACGTATAGGTACTTTTGTTCAAGTAACTAATTTTCATTTTCTTTCCGCGTGGTTTCAAGTTCGAACTTCGGTGGAGGTACTTGTCTGGGATAGAAACGAGGATAGTATTGGTTCAGACAATACTTGAAAAGGTCTACCCTGTCTTACATAACCTCGGTGTTCAAAAGGAACGTTAAGAGAACTACAACAGCAAAAGGAACATGAACTACTTCTTAATTGATATGGAAAAAAATAATGGACATTTTCTATTTTGTACGGTGCAAAACTTCAGCTGTTTTAATATATGAGTTTAAAAACTATGAAGATAAATGGTCCATCTTCTCTCTACATATATACAAGAAGTTAAAAAGTTCCTGAAATCTTGTTGTAGCTCTTTACAGCAGCGCAAATCTGTCTTTAACATTGGGGGGACTTGTAAGATCGTTCCCTGTATCTAATTAATCATATATATTTAAGCGATGTTCAAAACATTAACGAAGTCGAAAAACAATGCTGTAGAGGATCAGGGGAGCAGAGTTGCAGATTTGAGGCTTATTCTGGGGGACATCAATTTCATCTCACTTTCCTTTGTGCCAATCGGACACAAATCATCACATTTCTTCCCATAAAACTCATTTCAAATAGAATTATTGGGGACGGACAGTCCCCCCAGTTCCAAGATTGGAGGGGACGTGTTCATCTCACCCCCCGGTATTTGCGCCAGTGGCACTTTATTACCACAATATAAGCACACATTTAACTAATTGCCTTCAAGTGAGGTACCTTCGGAACACACACATACTTGTTTCAACGATTGCTAGAAACACCGGCGAAAGTTCTCTTTTGGTATCTTTCGAGGTTCAGCCGTTGCATTTGTTTTGATCTCTTCTTTGACAGGAACCTTTGAACCTCATTTTTAGCTTTGGGAAGAGCGAAACATCCGATGGTACTAAACTATTTTTAAGACTATTTTTATCACAAACTCTGAAGCCGATGTTCCCCCTATTTGCACATTAACTTTATGATTGTGTTGTACGCAGGAGTGGATTAAGGGCGGAGTCAATGGAGTCCAGGCTCCAGGGCCCCCAAGCTCAGGGGGCCTCCAAAATCAATCTCTTTAATAATAAAATAAAGCAATCGACTTATTACACTATATGCTTCAGACCCATGCTAATTTTTTCCGCTCGCTACGCTCGCGGTATCAATGACGTTAAGTCTTCTTCCACTGGCGTCTTCACGATACGTACTTTGTGACGAAGTGAGCTATTTTGGGCCTCTATTACAAACCTAAATTATTAGCTTGTGACAATTCCTTTGAAATATCTCTGTTATTACTTAGATTATATCTAAGAAGTTTTCCAAATCTCCTTTACTCTATTAGTGTTTATACATGGACTAACGATCATTTGGCTTGTATTTGGCATTTATTTGTTACACTGCATTATATGAGCATTTAGCTGTTAATAATGAATGTAATTAAACTAATTATTATTGTAAACTTGGAGCACAGTAAAATATTACAGCATAGTTTTCTGTGTTTCGATAAGCCTATGAGGCTGTGGAAGGCAGCAAAGAAAATTTATGGGCTGGAATTATTCGTAACATAGAGCTCCCTTGAAATAGTCGGCTCCAGTCCCAAAAGCTTTAATCCGCCCCTGGTTGCACGATCTGTGCAATTTCGCCAACTGATCACTACACATTGCTCCGTTCAGCTACTATTCGTGTACTGCCTGTGCCTGTTAAGACGTGTTGACAGATGTTAGATTCCTAAATAGGCAACCTAAAGATTTGTACTGTACAAGATTCATTGTGATTGCGTCACAAATGCCAAAACAACAACAACATCTCGAGGACTTTTTCACTACTTCTCGTATATATAGAATACCAGTATAAATATAATTGCTATTTAGAACAAAAATATGATACATAGAACACACTTGTTAATCGTTGAGTCATATATTGCTCAAATAATCAGACGGTTGACTACGCACAGAGACCGAAACGACTCAAAACGACACAAAAATGCATGTCTTCAAATTTGGACATACTTTAATGTGTACAAATGAATTGCCTTCTCATGGTGGACATAAGGAAATATGTCGATTTATTGACATTACGGATATGTCCCCCATGAACATAAAAAATGTGAGCAACTATAGTATGTCAAAATGATCTACTGCCTTGTTTTCATTAGTTTTGACCCATAGTATGTTATGTTTTGATCATTGACGCAATTATATCATTGTTTGAGATGATATAATTGTACGTCAAACATTTATACACATGCGCGGAAACGTGAGGCGGTTGTCGTTTGTCTCTTGTTATCAGTGTTACCAATATAGCGCTTTGTCGCTTGATCTAGAAATTTTTAAGGATATTTTTATCAAAAACAATTGGTTCATTTATCATTGTTAGAATAGAAATTTAGCACCTTTTAAATTTTGTCTAGTGACTAAACTAGCATTATTTCCACTAAAATGAACATTTCTACCGTTTGCTCGCAGTCTGTTTAGTGACAATATTATTCACATTGTTGGCAGTGTGTTTAGTATCATTACAACATGTGTGTGTGCCCTATTACGGACAGGTTTGACATATATTTTTATGCCATATCAATGTCTTCGGGCTCTACAGTGTATACGTGTAATAAAGATCGACGACTTGTTTCAGCAACATAAAAGCTTGCTAGTCAAAATCATTGGAGTAAATTGTAACGGGATTATTTTAACAAAGCTTTCTTGCATAATTTCCCGAAAAATAGAGTTGTTCTATCATTTATCTTAAACATGCAGAATAAGTATGTTTCCAATGTTTAATATTGTGTCTGTAGTACAGCAGAAAATAATGAGTCAATTACAGTATATTAGATATTAGATGTTTAAAATTGTCTTATAGCACCGAGGCTATATGAGACATGAACTTGAAATCTGAAGCACATTATTATTATTATTATTATTATTATTATTATTATTATTATTATTATTATTATTATTATTATTATTATTATTATTATTATTATTATTATTAAACGTTATTCTATCATTAGACCCTAACAGGGAGCACACTGGTTCAGTGGTAGAGTGCTTACCTCTGGTGCGTGGGGTCCCTGATTTGATCCTTGACCAAGTAAGTTCTGGTGGACAACATCGCGTCCGTGGGTTATCTTGAGGTACTACCGTTTTCTCCCACATTATCATTCTACCAGTTCTTCCATCATCATTTACTTGTTTTATCATCGTCTCCCTTAGCCTAATAGACATAATCGTGGGACGTTAAACTAAAAAATTCATTTCATTTCATTTTCTATCATTAACCCATAACTCTTATTGTGCTGGCGAGTGAATTCACAGACAACTTGAACTACTTCGTGGTATTACGATTAACCTATGCGTCTTTGGTGTGGGAGACCGGCTTCGATTCCCGGTGAAAGCTCATGTGGTTAAGCTGTAGGTTCACGTTCCATATAGCCTCGCTGTCCAACGAGATTGTAAACTCCAAATCAACCGACCAAATAACACAAATCTTTAAGCAAATATAATCATCAATAATTTGCTGTAAACTCAACATTTTAAAAGTGAATATTATGACGAACGATTAATGCTTATAAGATATTTTCCTCTTGTTTTTATAATCAGTATCGGAATTTTGGGTGATTAATTGGATCCGAGTCCCTTCAACAGCTTAATGTGAAATCCGAAACACATGAGCTCCTGCTAGGAATCGAACACGGGACTTACGTGCCGAAGACGCGTACGCTTACAGCCACAAGGGAACTCTACCAGAAATTTGATTTCGATTTTCTGTTTAGCGTCTCTTTCAGTAGCGAGGGTATATGAAACGTGGACCTACAGCTTAACGTAGAATCCGAGCCACATGAGCTCCTGCCGAGAATTGAACCCGGGTCTCTCACGCCTACCAGAATTTTATCTAGAGTAGTTTATACATACCGTACTTTGACATGTTTCTGAAACTTAACTTAAATATATCCAAATCTCCATACTAGATAGTAATAAGTATATTTCTGTTCAAAATTTTCTTGAATCCCTAGCAAAAGCTCTTTACACTTAAAACATTAACTTAATAGTACGCCTTAGTAAGACTTTAGGTCGTTGGCAACACTGCAGAAAGTGGAGAGATGAGAGAACAGATGAGACAGTCACCTGGTGGAGAACAGAAGAAGCAGTTGTCTGCGAAGGAAGAAAATAGAAGATAATAAAAAAAGAAAAAAAATGTAAAATGTTGCTTAATTTCTCCTTGCTTGCCTTCCCCAATCTGGATTCTCTTGTTATTTCTGCACAGTTATCTCATGCTTCAATCTCATTAAAGCGAGATCCGTTCGTCTATTGAACCACGAGCCAAAGGCTATAGCTGTAAATAAACTTCGGTCGGCCACTAAGCTCTAACACAACAAAGAAGAAGAAAATCGTTTAATAGAGGAAAGAACGAGGTTTTGAAATATTTGTTTAATCGTGGAAGGTCATCAACCTAAAAGCTAATTACAGGAAATGGGGAGACATTAGGAAGGTTACGAGTTCTAACCCAGGATTCGAAGTGGAAAGAAAGGTCAATCAAAGGGGAATCATTTCTGTATTGAAGAAAATCGATGTGTTTCTTGATTGATGTTTCTTAGGACAACGTCCATACATATAGTATCAATAATATATAGAAAATACATGGATCTAGAATTGGATTTGCCGTACAAATCAGCATCATTACTTATCTCTTATCACAATAAAAATCGGATCTCCCGACAAACAGTGCGAGCTCCAACCATTTAGTTGTAAAAAAAAATTGGAGTTTAAGTAAGTTGAGTTAATTTTGAGTTTAACGTCCCTTTCAGCAGCGAGGCTATATGAGACATGGACCTACTGGTTAACGTGGAATCCGAACCACATGAGCTCCCGCCGGGAATCAAATCCTGGTATCCCACGCTAAAGGCGCATATGCTAGCCGCTTAGCCACGGAGGAGCTCGAATTGGAGTTTAGGTAACTAGCACAAGTAATGATATAATTTTTTTTCCGAGTGATCTCAGGGCTTTTCAAATGGCTATGTACGGAATAGAAGTCTGGATTAGGAGCACACCCAGAATATTGCGCACAGAGGTTTCCAAGTTTTGATGGGGTCCAATGCTATAAGCCACTACGTAATATTGAACGGGCGTTATTCTGCACCCGAAAAGACAATAAGTAATAGTAAAATACTTCCACAGAGTACAGATGAAGTGTAAGGTCAAATTTTCAAACTACATCAATTATTTACCTGTTAAATAAGCACAGTTTAATGATAAAGTGTACAAATGTATATTGAATTAGGAAGTTTTGGGGAGTCTGGATTCCGTGGACCACCTCTGTGGGCGCGCTCCTGGTCTGGATCCTAAACATTTGATAGTTTAAAACGTAGCTTTACTGACATTTAACACACTAATTGTTTTAGTAAACGCTTAAACAGTAAGCATGTGAAAATCTTCATTCACTATCGTTAATGTACGAAACAGACTTTCTTGAAGAAAAATTTGCCAGGAAAGAGAGGTAGAATCAAAATACCATTAGAATACATTGAAATACTTTTTACTAACTGTTTCTATTAGAAGAGCTTTACTTCGTTCCTTCTTGTTGATAGTTGGTTAAGGTTTAGCGTTCTTTTCAGCACCGAGGCTATACGGGATGTGGACCTGCAGTTTAAGGTGGAATCCGAACACCCTAATCCTTTCAAGTTTCAAAACTCCCTCACCGGTAATCCTACAGAGGATCCCATGGACAAAAAGGCGTGTGAGCTATCGAATAACCTTTGATTTGATTTTTAGTTTATTGTCTCTTTCAGCAGCGAGGCTAGATGAGACGTAGAACTACAGTTTAACGTAGAATCCAAATCACATGAACTCCAGTCAAGAATCGAACCCAGGTTTCCCACACCAAAGCTGCGTACGCAAACTACTTAGCTATGAGCGAGCTCTCTATCGAATAGACCAGTGATTCTCAACCTAATTTCTATCACGACTCCATTTGATCACATCCTCTTGCCAGCGACCCCCTTATAATTTCTGATTTGTACGAAGCTTGTATGGGATTTTTAATATACCAAATGCGGAGATTTCACGATAACTATCTATTTCTATATTAGTAGAAATAATTTCTTGAATACAGTAACAGTAATATATTCCCAACGATGAAAGTGCTAGTTCAAAATGGATATTAAACCCCTTCATTGAAGAAGCCATCAAAGTAGCTGATCTAAGCCCACAACTTCTTGACCAATTAATAGAATTATCGTGCGACAAGTCCTTGCAATTGGCTTTCTGTAACGAAAACTTGGAGGAGTTCGGGCTGAAGAGGAGAGAATATCCTGGTCCGGTATTTGCTGCTTTAAAAGTAAAAATTCCATTTACTACATCGTACCTGTGTGAAAGTGATTTTTCTTCCATGGTAAACATTAAAACAAAGAAAAGAAATCGCTTATCAGTTGAAAATGACCTGATAATGTGCATCACGAAGATTCAACCAGACATTGCCGTACTAGTGAAATCACACCATGCTCAGGAATTTTAGCTTTCAATTTTAATTGTATTTCAATATGCATTTTTTGTTGCATTTGTATTTTTCTGGTATTTAAATATGCATTTCTCATTAGTTTCATTTCGTACTTCTCTCATTTAAATTGATTTTGAAACAACTCCGTACCTGTTTGAAAATGTTTAGTAGACATATTTTTTGTTGTATTTAACAATATCTATAAAAATAAAAATGTGCCTATCAGAACAAAATTCAAAATAATATTTAAGAACATTTTGCGGCATTAGATTCTAATTATATATGTCTTTTCTGCTTAGAACATTTTGCGGCATTATATTCTAATTATATATGTCTCTTCTACTTATTTTCACAACCCCCATGAAACCCTCTCGTGACCCACAGGTTGAGAAACCCTACAATAGACGAGAGGATAGGACTGTCTCATCTTGTTCCAAAATTCTCTCTAGTCTCTTAACCAATTCTAATTGTAATTTGACTGTACAATTTTTGAATGTTGTTATTATTTAAGGACTGAACTATAGGAGGTGCAATAATATGATCTCTTGTTCCCAACAGTCGCAGCCAGAGATTGTCATTTTATAAAGATAACCAAAAAGTTCTGTCGCTTTTTTACCATCATCCTCGAACATTGATATGTCACCTAACACGTACTGGAAGATCAAAAATAACCCTCACTAGCATCGACGACCTTTTGCCAACGATCTGAAGGCCATGGATTCCTTCGCGGTAGAACTTGCTGAGCCTTGAAGCGAAGAAGGTATCAAGTGCATTTTGCACCCTGTCCAAGAAATGGAACAGGCTATAATCGGACGGTGCAATGTCCGGGGAGTACGGCGGATGCAATAGTGTTTCCCATCCAAGGCGTAGAATGGTGTCCTGCGTCATCCTAGTCACGTTGGACTTAGCATTATCCTCTAACAGGAGGACCCCTTTGCAATTCAGAAGTGCTGGATCCAGACTTTTGAGTTTTTCTTGAACACGGCTCGACTGCTGACAATACACAGTTGAATTGATGCTCTGACCAACTGGTAGCAGTTCCCGATGCTGAATGAAGCGAGCAGTCCACCAAACACACAGGAGGATCTTCTTCTAGTGCAGTGCTGATTTTGGCTGTTCATGGGACCGGTTCATGGCATACGAACCAATGATGACGGCACCGTGGAGTTTCGTACAGAACTCACTTCTTATCATATGTCAAGAACCTGTCCAGAAATAGCTCCTTCCTTAGATGAAATAGCAAATAAACACAGGTGTCTGTTCGCTTTGCCTTCTGGCCCGGTGTCAAATCATGTGGGACCCATCGACCCAACTTGTAGTGCTTCCCAAGTTGATTGAGGTGCTGCCGAATGGTTTCTCCACTTATACTGAATTGTAGTCCCAGTTCTTCACATATCTAGCCACTGTTCGCCTCAATTGCTGTCTGAAGATCTTCATTTTGTACATGTGTTGGTTTTCCGGCACGTGGTATGTCTTCGAGTGCTTCGTCAACGTCCTTAAATTTGTTAAGCCAACGTTGCACTGTCCGCGCAGTCACGACATCCTCACCAAAGGCCTGACATATCTTCCGTCCCACTGCAACAGCGTTTGACCCCCAGTTTGAACTCTACAGCATACACACCCTTATGACGCTCTGTGGAAGTCCCATGTACACTTTGTCCTTACACAAGTTCACAGTGTAACTGAATTGCCAAAACCATGTAGTATGTTGGATATACCCACACCAACAATTGACCTTCGCCTTATCTCCATTCGCATTCAACTCACGATGTGAAGGCCAATGGAACACAGACCTCCACAAAAAGCGACAGAACTTTCTTGGTTACCTATATACTTGTTCCTAACCCTCATTCACCTTTACTCTCAAGTCAATATCTCTCATCCTTTTTACCAGTGGCGTATTTAAGGGGCTATGAAGCTCAAGCCCCCGAAATAAATTTGTTATATGCAACTTCATTCAAATTTGTCGGCACCCAAAAGGAAAAATATAAGTGCTTATTCACGTGTCGTGCATAGCCCCCTGAAACTAAATCCCAAATAAGCCACTGGTCTTCACCCTTAAATATTAACCCTTGTCTATTCTCACTCCTCCTCATTCTCAATTACAAGTATCACTCCCACCCTTTCTAACATCACCCTGAAAAGAAAATTCGTACTCTGCCGCACCCCCATCCTAATCAGTGGTAGATCTAGCTCGGGAAAGGGGGCCTAAGGCCTTCAGTTTTTGGAATGATAATTAATTTAAGATATTATTTATATTTTTTGAAAGTATGTAGTAAACCCATGGGCATTACTCGTGCAGACGGTTCTACCAAGTTTTGACATATTTCTTACATTTTCAGGTTTGGTCAGACTTTGTATTTCTTTTAGCAAAACATGCACTAAAAGAAGATCTCCATTACTTATTGCAAATTGACTTCAGGAGGGCTCAATATAAATACAGTGTGGACGTATCGCATAAATACTACTGTGCATAGAACACTAACAAACTTGGTCACTGAAAAAAGCACGAATGCTATCTAACCGAGTCAGTGCAGAAACGCAGCAAGGGGTCCCAAGCAGTAGCGAAGGTGTGGCTCTGTAGGGAGCAGGAGCGTCAGCGATGGTGGGTATACGCATAAACGAGGATAGTGGAAGAGCACATTTACACATATAATACTTTCAGGGGTTAACTTTACAATGTCCTCTCTAGCTGGTATACGTACTCACACAGAACGATAAATTACACTCTATTAATTTTATGGAAATGGATCTAAACTTCCCTAACCTTAACTAACTCGTTTTTACTCCTACCCTACTTATTCCTATGTTACTCTACTCTACCCAACCCTTCTCCACTATACCCTTTTAAAATGGCCTTACTTATCGATACGCAGTTGGAGCGTGTTCAGTAAAGTTTACCCTACTTTCAGTATCATTCAACATTCATTTCAATACGCTGTGCACTGACAGTAATTACTTACATTCACATTCTCATTCCTTCACGAAAAATGTTTCATATCGTATTTTCTATTTGAGAGAACCGTCTACTCGAATGAACTTCACTCATATCTATCACAGACTGAGTTCTGTCTGACCATCCCCCCAGTTATTACTTTCTAGATCCGCTACTGACAGTAATGTATCGAAATGAGAGCGAATGAAGGTTTAATGATTCTCACAAAATCAAAATGAGTAAGAATGTCCATCTGAAGTTTTTCCTTCTTCTTACTCTTTGATTTCATTGGTACCTTCTTTACCTTTTCGTCGCAAGAAAGTAGCTGTCGTTTGTGAGAGCAGAAAACTAAAGTATTTAAAATACGTGCGATGACCCGTTCTTTATTTACTAACAAATATAAACAAGATAGCGAAAAGAAAGCACTTGAAAACAATTACTTTTTTCCTTAGTAGCAACAACGTATTCCAAACGTTGACCATAATGTGTGTTGAGGAATGTTTCTGCACCAAAGAGATCGTAAATGCCAAGTAATAAATGCCGCGCTTTCAATGTAAAAAAATTTTCACAGAACTATAAACAATGTCTGCTGCCAACATATATATAATCTAGATCTATGATGTGCATCAGCGACAGAAGATGAAAGAAAGATTATTTACAGCTTGGCATTTTTTTTTTTTTTGCAGAGATTATTTCTCAAACTTTAAAACATTTATTTTATAGATATTATAATAGCTCAAAAGCGTAGAGCTTCTTCTGCTTCTAATTTCTATGTCTAAGTTTTAATTCTACAATATTACCAGCAGTCGTTCTTTCAGGAAAAATGTTTCAGGGGGAATTTATTTCGGGAGGGGTCCAAACTCAATATGAGGGTGTTTTATATTAAAATTCCTAAAAGTGCCCCTAAAAATAGGCTAAATTTAAACAAAAGTCGAAATTTCGAGGGGGTTCGGACCCCCAGGACCCACCCCTTGCGTATGTCCCTGTCAGGGGGGCACACTTAGTATTTCGAGGGGGCACTGCTGGTACTATTCTATTTATTATTATATTATAGACGTATTATTATTGGTCTCTTCGGGGGTGCACTCCCAGAGCTCCGGGGGGGGCAGTGCCCCCAAAAAAACATGTCTGGAAGAAACACTGGTTATTACCAGCATTTAACGGTAAAAGTTTTGTCCAAAAAAAAAAAAGAAATGAAATCTATCAATTTAACGTCCCATGAGTGTGCCCTTTTGGCTAAGGGAGACGATGATTAAGGAAAATGAATGATGATGGAAGAATTGGTGGAATGAGAATGTGGGAGAAACCAGGACTAGCCAGAGAAAACCCAAGGACACAATGTTGTCCACTACAAACTTACTTGGATGAGGATCGAACCAGGGACTTCAAACAGCACTCATAGATAAGCACTCTACCACTGAGCCGCTCTGCCTTCCCCTTCAGAATTTTGTTTAAACATGAGATCTGTACTAGTTGCTGGATCTCATTAAAGTGAAAAAAGTTATATGTGTGACTGCATATATTCTCATGTGTTACTGTCGAGAAAGTGAAGGAAAATTATATATTTTTTGGTAAACTTTAAAATTGACGCTATACAATAACCACGCCATCTATTGAGAAGAAACTCATATTAACGTATAATATCATGATGCCTTCCATTATGACAGCTAGCAAGACGTTAATGGATAGCATGTTACTGAATTTACGCTCAATATCATGATTAAAGTTTAAACTTTAATTTCTCCTTGCCTATCATATTATCCGAAGACAGAGGCAAACTCACGGGAGTCTTTCGTGTCCGGAGTCCCCCCTTAATTCAACATACATTTGTGCACTTTCTCCATAAAACTATACTTGTTTCAATAGGAGAATAATTGATGTAGCATGTAAATTTGATCTTACATTTCATCTGTACTCTTTCTCTTGTAAAAACAATTTAGTTTTATCATCTTTTTCTGAAAGTATATGTGGAAGTATTTTACAATTCCTTACTGTCTTTTCGGGTGCAGAATAATAACCGTTCAATATACATAGACGTAGGGGCTTGTAGTATTCGACCTTACCCTTAAAGTTTGGACCCATCAAAACAAAAATTTCTGCGTGCGCGCCTGATTGAGGATAAACTCTCATGCGTAGTTTCCGAGTAAATCGAGAAAAGTAGATTTTTCTAGCGCTGAAAAGTATTTCATTTTTTGCCAAAATTAATAGATGGTTTTTAATCTACTGAAACGAATTATTTAATTATTGTTTTTAAAGTATATGTAAGAAAAATAAACGGTGACACACATACTTCTAACAGTGACACAGTAGTTCTAACAGCAACACATATACTCTTAACGATGTTGAATATCAGCGCCATCTTAGATTCTCAGACCATTGATTTATACGAAGATGTATTCTTGATTTTCGTTTGAAATAAAGGGAAATTTTTAACATTTATTAGTATTTTTATCATGTCGCAGAAGCAAACCTTTCGGTCATTTTCCAGCCTGCTTCCTTTGAATGGCACGACTTAAGCGTTTAAAGGGTTTCTGCGTACGCTGCATTTTTAATTGTGGCTCCACTTTCCAGCCAGTCTGTCAGGATAATCCTTTCTTGTCCCAGAACAATAAATTCATACACTTTCCAGCTGAAAGTGTAGTCCGAAACTTCTTTAACGATGGACTGTCATAATCTTTCCAGTGCATTGATTGCTGCTTCACCAACTGTGGCGTTTTTTTTATGGAACACCCTTTATTTTCACGTATGTGATATGAATAATCATCATCATAGGTATTCTGCCATTATTAGCGATCACTTTCCGCAACATGCTCCTATATAAATATCGATACTTACCGTTAAATTAACGTTACCCATGAAACTGTTAATAGGTTTATTCCATTAACTATGAGACGAAATTATTGTTCTAGATGTCTATTGAAAAAATAGAAATGAAAAATTCGCTTTCTTTCAATAGTTGTTAGAATACTAATAAATGTTAAAATAGGTTTAGTATTTTTTTAATCTATAGAGTGGTTTAAAAGTAGGAACACAAAATAAAATTTTAATGATGTACAAAATATAAAATAAAAAAGTTATGATGTGGGAGAAGACAAAAATGAAAGAACAAATGAGGACGTTGGTGAGCATCTTAAAATATGTCATATTGAATTTAGTAACTGCAAACCATAGAGTGTCATTGAAAGCGTGCGTTCTCAGAAAGACGGCAACTTTAGTCACAATGAAATTATGATATTTTTTGTGTTCTAATATCAATGTCAGTTGGAAACACCAAACAAAATGGAAATGGTGTATAAAACATTAAACAATAGACTGTAGGAGTGGGAGAAAATGTGAGAACTCATGAGAATCTCACAAGTAAACCTTACGTTTGGGTGAATCGAGTTGCTGACTGAGACACATATGAGAAAGTAGTACTAAATGTGGTCAGTATTTCAGTGAAGTTGTAGTTGCGAAGCTCCAGGGGTTTAGGAGATACAGCTACCAGAACATCACATGGAAGTACAGAATAGTCTACATACAGTTGGAGGTAAAAGCCCTGTAGGACATCTTGTAACGACAAAAGGTGAATAACAAATATATGGGTACATATTAGGACTAGGGGGAAGTCATATAGTAAGGGTATACCTGACGGCGGCCATCTTGAAATCCGCCATTTTGAATCAGACAAAAGTTTTAAACAAAACGCATAACATTGACACCTTATTAATAGCAAATTTTGCCATAAATCCAACGGTATAACTATTTTTGCTTTATCATTAACCAGCACAAAATTAAATGGGAATAGAGTAATGCAATAGATGACTTCGGGCTAGAAGTTAATCAGAAATACAATGGTGGCGTTATACCGTTGGATTTATGGTAAAATTTGCTATTAATAAGGTGTCAATGTTATGCGTTTTGTTTAAAACTTTTGTCTGATTCAAAATGGCGGATTTGAACATAGCCGCCATCAAGGCAACTCTTACCATAGACCTAATATTTATCCACCTGCTTTTTATTTAATTATTATCATTAACACAAAATTTACAAGGTGGGGTAAAGGACTAATACATATGCTGCAACAATATTTAATTTCCCTGTAACTTTTTACCAATTGCGCGTAAATTATAATTAATGTCACCATTGTTCTTCTGATTAATTTTGCGCCTTAAATCATGTATCACATGACCATATTCCTATTTTAAAAACTTAACCTTAATTCAAAATGGCGGATTTCAAGATGGCCGCCGTCAGGTATACCTTTACTATATGACTTCCCCCTAGTCCTAATATGTACCTATATATTTGTTATTCACCTTTTGTCGTTACAAGATGTCCTACAGGGCTTTTACCTCCAACTGTATGTAGACTATTCTGTACTTCCATGTGATGTTCTGGTAGCTGTATCTCCTAAACCCCTGGAGCTTCGCACCTACAACTTCACTGAAATACTGACCACATTTAGTACTACTTTCTCATATGTGTCTCAGTCAGCAACTCGATTCACCCAAACGTAAGGTTTACTTGTCAGTATCATTCAGTAGGAACCAGGCCCGTATCCAGGGGGTCTAGGGGGCTCTCCTAAATTTTTGCTGCCTCCCTAAAATTTTCACAGTAGACTTGCAAATGAACTATAATATGGTGATGAACTATAATATGGTTGGATCGCCCCCCCCCCCCTAACTTCAGGCGTGTCCCTCTACATTTTTGGGCTAGCTACAAGCCTGGTGGGAACCTTATAATGTTATAACTAGGGCCCGGAAGTTGAAGGAAAATCCTCTTTTTTACGAGTGCCCGAAGACGAGGCTTAACATAATATATGTCCATTTTGGGAAATTCTAGGCCAGAAAATGGTGGATTTTATTTGTTCTTTTTTTTTTTTTTGCCTTTTCGGCGTTTTTTTTTTGTCTTTTTTAAAGCTTTACATAGGTCTTAACGTCTCTCTCTCTCTTTTTTTGGCACCTCGACTATCGACAATAAATTCACTGGACATTAAGTCGAATCACCACCACCTCTTATAAAACATCTTTCCTTCATTAAAGAAAATTCAGAAGATAAGATATTCTTCAAAGACTGGACTGATAAGACCAGATTGTAACAATCACAAGTGAGATACAGAGGCGTAACAGTGTCCTCCAGCAAGGGGGGGGTCAGGGGGAAAGTTTTGTTATTTTAGATTGTACTTCAGTTTGTAGAAGAACAACAGACCGTTAACCTACCAGAATTTTGTATTTCTTGGGCATTATATTCATTAAATATGTAATTCTAGTAGATTGAGTCTTATTTTTAGGTCCTTTTTTCCAGTTTTCATTTCCTTTTCTAGACATTTTAGGCCTTTTTATAGGTCCTTTTTAGGCAATTTTTAGATCTTCAACTTCCAAGCCCTAGTTATTAGCCGGTAGAGCGTGCTCTCAAAAAGGCATTAGTGGATTTAGATTTGTTCTATATGTTCTGCTGTTGATCTGTTAGGATCATACAGCAGTAGGACTTACACGATTGTGATGTTAGTCAGTCCGTCCGCCCGTTAGTCCACACAATAACTATTGAAAGAAAGCGAATTATTCATTTCCATTTATTTCAGTAGACATCTAGAACAATACTCTCGTCTCATAGTTAATGGAATAAGCCTATTAACAGTTTCATGGGTAACCGTAATTTAACGGTGAGTATAGACATCTATATAGCAGCATGTAAGCTTCTCAGTTGCGGAAAGTGATCGCTAATAATGGCAGAATACCTATGATGATGATGATTCATATCGTATACAGAAAATAAAGGGTGTTCCGTAAAAAACGCCAGTTGGTGAAGCAGCAATCAATGCACTGGAAAGATTATGACAGTCCATCGCCAAAGAAATTTCGGACTACACTTTCAGATGGAAAGTGCATGAATTTATTGTTCTGGGACAAGAAAGGCATTGTCCTGACAGGCTGGCTGGAAAGTGGAGCCACAATTAATAGTGCAGTGTACGCAGAAACCCATTAAACGCTTAAGTCGTGCCACTGAAAGGAAGCAGGCAAAAAAATGAGCGAAAGGGTTACTTCTGCAACATGATAATTCACGTCCTCACACCAACCGAAAAACCACTACTGTCGTTGATCAACTAGGATTTCCAGTGTTCTCACATCCTCCCTACTCTTCGGACTTGGTTCCCAGCGATTACCACGTGTTGGGGACAATTAAAAAATCTCTGCGTAATCGTCGGTTTGAAGATGCTCATAAACTTGAATAAATTGTCCAAACATGGGTGTATGGGACTCCAAACAATTGGTTCTAGGAAGGTCTTCTGAAGCTCACACTCAGTGGGAAAGCGCGTGAAGATAAAGGGAGATTGTATGGAGAAGATGAATACATCGGTATGAATACGTCTGAAAAAAAAATAATAAGAGTGTAAATCGTTATAGTACGCCCTTCGTAATTTTCAAGAAACTAACCACTATTTCTGGAGAATAGTGAGTCTTCGGAAAACCTAAGAACACTCATACTAAATTTTCTGATCTGGTCAAGTTCGTTTTCTTTGTAGTTTCCAGTTTATGAAAACTTTGTCTATAACCGAATGAAGATACCTCTACGTCCGCCATTTTTCCACGATGGCAATTTTAATACAAGTCATATCACTGGGGATGTATGTTGATGAGGAAGACAGTTACAACAAACCCATGAAGAAAAAATATTAGTATGTCGATGTCCAGGAGCACCATACAAGGTAATTCTAATTTGATTGACATTTCAAAGCACTTCACTAGAAAAAATAATTGTAAGGTGTAGGCAACCAACCATACTTTGCAGTCGCGCCGGTTGCATAACACTCAAGGAATAATTTGTTACAACTTTTTCAGAGACGCTTCAAAATATACGATATAAATGAAATCTTCTCACAGGTGGTGGATTAGGATGCGAGATTCACAAAATACAGTATTTCACTAAATGTTTGTGTTCTTCGATTGATTCGTTCATTTTTTGAGAATAAAATCAATGAAAGAACTTTGGTATTTCGTATTTACGGCACAAGTGTAGCTCAGGAATTAAATAAAACAGGCAATATAGACTAGTCTTGTTTCCTAATTTCATACATAAAATGAATCGGAGAATGCCCGTACTTTTTGAACAGTTAATAATCACTATCTTATATATATATATATATATATATATATATATATATATATATATATATATATATATATATATATATATATATATATATATATATATATACAGGCTGCGGCACGTAAAACCGGCCCGTCGTAATATTCTGGTATATTGTGTTTTTGGCAACACTTAAATAATCTACCTTCCTACCAAGAGATGGCGTGTCGAGGTCGGGTCGACTTACGTGACCTGCAGCAGTCACGTGCAGCCGCAGCCGTGAAACTTTTCGAAACCAGTTGAGAAAAAGGCCTCGTTGTGTTAAGTCGGGTGAGTGTCAGTGTGTGATAATGCCGTATTCGATACCCGAGCGTGTTGCCATTGTTGAAGGGTTCATTCTCACTGGATCTTTTGTGAAAACAAAGAATTTGTTTCGGGAAAAATTTCCAGGAGGTTCTGTGCCAGCAAAAAGCACCATTCAGGAATTGATTGAAAAATGGCGGCGTACAGAATCGGTTCAAAATGCTCCCAGGAACAGACGACCATCTGTCTGCACACCTGAATTAAAGATGCAGGTGGAGGAGATAATGACAAGAGGTTTTCGAAAGTCAACCAGGAGATTGAGTCAACACGTTCATGCGAGTGAGAGAAGTTGCAGACGTGTTTTAAGGGGACTGAAGTTAAAACCGTACCGGATAAGTGTTGTGCAAGAACTGAAGGAGCCTGACCTGCAGAAGAGGGTGAATTTCTGTTCATGGCTGTTGAGCAATGTTGCCAGTGGTTTTTTGGATCCACTAATGCTCATCATGAGTGACGAGGCGTGGTTCCACCTGTCTGGGTACGTAAATTCCCAAAACAACCGGTATTGGTCGACAGAAAATCCACACGCAATCCACCAGGTACCCTTGCATGATGAGAAGATTGGTGTTTGGTGTGCCATTTTCGCCACACGCGTTATTGGGCCCATATTCTTTGAGACGACAGTGAACAGTGACGTGTATATGGGAATCCTGGAGGAGTTTTATACACACTTGACCGAAGAGGAGCGTCAGTTATGTTACTTTCAGCAGGACGGTGCAACATGCCACACATCAGCTGCATCATTGTCCCTTGTGCATGAGATGTTTACACCAGAGAGGACAATCAGCAAAGGCTTGTGGCCTCCTCGGTCACCAAACTTGTCCACGCGTGACTTTTACTTATGGGGACTGTTAAAGGGAAGAGTATACGAAACAAATCCACTCACAATTGAAGAACTCAAGACCAGGATCCAGGATGTCACCAATAGCATTACAACACAAGAACTGACAAGGGTATATATGAATCTCCTCAATCGTGCTCACATGTGTGTTGAAGTGGGCGGAGGACACTTTCATCACCTGCTGTGAAGGCTGCTGTGAAGGTGAGTAGTCATATTCAATACATTACATTTCATTTATGTGTTGTAGTTAATCATATTCAATACATTACATTTCATTTTATGTGTTCACTTTACGGGCCGGTTTTACGTGCCGCACTCTGTATATATATACAGAGTGCGGCACGTATATATATATATATATATATATATATATATATATATATATATATATATATATATATATATATAAGATAGTGATTATTAACTGTTCAAAAAAGTACGGGCATTCTCCGATTCATTTTCCAGCTAGAAAAATAGCATATACCAAATAATTAGAGGTGTACCTGGGTGTGAATATCGGCTATTGATTCTGTGGATATGCGTATCATTATAGTTATTTTTGCAGACATATTAGTTCTTGTGTGAATGGCAGATAAAAATTAGGATATTAGTGGAAAAACAATTTTAGTGACCATTCTAAATATTATTAATTATTTACATCTTGTAATAAAGTGTGGATACTTTTGTTATACCATTTACTTAGCGTACTTTACCTACAATAAGAAGAGATAGTAGAGAATGTTTAGCTTCAATAAGTTTTGAATCGAAATTGTCATAAAACAAACAAATTTTATATACTTGTCATCTCCGAAAGTGAGTGCAGATGCGATTGCGGAAGTAGTACTTATACGATTTTTTTATAACACCGCAGACCTCTACAAGTAACTAAATATAGGCAGGAAATAACTTAAATCTATTTCAAAATGAACTATATCATTATTTGCTTCCTAAAGATGGAACGAAAACTACCGATATGAGTCCAGAGTTTAACTGTGTGCTCGGGGTAGTTACATTGCTCAAATTAAGCTGAACATTTTTTTTTTTAATCTTAGTCACCTCCATACACTCAGCGAGCGAGTCTTTGGCGCGTATCGTACAGATTACAATTTCTGATGAGAGGTACAGAGTAGTCAATGTTCATTTAGAATCATCAGACAAAAATAAAAGCTTCTTGAAGTTAAAAGTAGAAAATTCCGATCTAGAAAGCCAGAAACTACAGCGTTGGAAATCATTGTGATGACACTACATAGCTCCACTTCAAAAGCTATCTGGCTGCCATTAGCCCAGGGTTGAAGTAAAATTTAGGAGAGGAAGACGGAAAATGTGTGATAATCAGAATTTACGTATAATAAAAACACATATGTTTTCATATAGTAACGTAGAATACTTTTAAGTGGAAACTAGGGACTTTCATTAAGAATAATTGCGACGCATAAAACTACAATTCCCGGTAGGATCTCACGTTAAGCTGTAGGTCCTCCTATAACTTAGCCTAGGTAGTGAAAGGAACACTAAACTTAAATACAATCCTAGGTGGGACAACCAGGTGGCCAGGCCTCCCAAAAGGAATTCTGGCCACCCTCAAAATATTTCTTCACTCGATGAAAGTAATGCGATAAATTTATCTGAATTTACTCAAAACCTGTTAGTGGCATTTGTATTCGACACATTTAATAATGTTTCGACATCATCCACCGATCGATTATTTTAAATATAGCTTTGGTGCATCGATGTAATAGAAGTAGCTGGACCACTGTGATAAAGCATAGTACAGAGATCTTCCAAATTGCGCTATTTTCATTTGAATAACTTCATTAATGTACTTTTTCTATTATCTTAGTAATTAACATTCCTGACTAAACACAACTTATTATCGTATACACTGAGAAAAAATATATGTGATGTACTTAAAAACGTATGTTACATTTGTAAATCCTGTAGTTTTTGGATTTAACGTACAGCAAACGTATAACTGACAACGTATGTTTTATAATACTTCCCGTAGAAGTGTTCCATCTGCACGTACTTTTCGTATGAAACAATAAAGGCGGTCAGGATCTCACATACAAATGGATGTATATAACATATGACTGACTAGCTGACGAAGGTAACATACATATATGTATGTAATATAAGGAAGAATGTTAGATATCAGACATCCTGCAACGGCATGATGTAATATCTAAGGGCAGTGCTTATGTACCATACCGATAACGTATGCTCCGTACTGATTTCTGTATTAAGCAAGAGGATTCCGTATATTTGTACAATACACTGCTGTCCGGAGAACGAATTTTTCTCAGTGTATATATAGCAGATTATTGTGCTGTGCGTTTAAAAGAAACAAAAAAAAACGAATTCTTTCACTGCTAATCTCAAGCGCTTCTTAGTTCTCTACATAGTCTACAAACACATATTCATGCAAAAGTCATTATTAAATATTGTTTGTTGCTATCAGTACAGTGCCTTGGGGGGAGGGGGCGAGCGGAGCGACGGCTCCAGGCGACGAAGTAAGGTAGTGCAAAATTTTGGAGAGAAAAAAGGAAAAAGAAAAGAAAAATTACTTGGAATATATGTATGGGGGCGCCGTCGTATACTCTCGCCCCGGGCTCTGATTTTCCACGGCACAGCACTGGTTACTATTCCTTTTTATTTTTCATTTTAGTTCCTATTCATCCCTAATAGGCTTCTTTCCAGCCAATACTATTGTTTCCCTTTAATTTCCTACTTTATCTTAAATAAATGCTGACGGTAATGTTAAAAAAGAAGTTGATAATATCTATTACTATAGCTGAGGGACCATTGAAGTATCAAGGAAAGAAGTCTCTAACTCGTGCTATTTTATTTAATCCAAAATCATAAGTAGCAAAGTAAAAATAATGGAACTTATACTCATCCGTGACGAAACGTAATTTTTTAAAGTTTAACAGATAATTTATAATCATTGTATGCATTTACTTCGAGTATTTTCATTGCTGTACTAAAAAGTTATTTTTAGCCTAGAAAATTCTGAGAAGCGAAATTTAGCAGGATTCCGTATCACATTTTCTGTATCAGGCTACGTACAGGTTTGTTGTTTAACTAGAACCAATCTGTACAGCAGCAAATAGACGGAAACAATGTGTGTCCTTTGTTGGCACATTTGTAGGATACAGAAAATCATGGTTTCGTACTTCGATAAACTTCATCTGATTGTGTACGGACACTATATAGTCGCGTTCTTGTTTACGAT
This sequence comes from Thermobia domestica, assembly GCF_964235325.1. Lineage (NCBI taxonomy): Eukaryota > Metazoa > Arthropoda > Insecta > Zygentoma > Lepismatidae > Thermobia > Thermobia domestica. The sequence goes on from NC_137454.1 coordinate 30,029,374, forward strand.
CTAGATTTTCCTTCCGGTTAGAAATAAAATAGGGGAAAGAATCGAGTACGTCGAAGCATCTAGATAATTTCCACGAAACATACATAGAGTCAGAAACAATATTAAGTATAGGTTGGAGCAATTATTTGTTATATCTTCAACCTACACTTAATATTGTTTCTGACTGTACAAAGATAAGGAATACGTATGCGTCATCTAGGCCGACCTGACTCTAATGCACTACAGAAAGCATGCACTGCAACAGATTGCAGTTTCTCCTTCCATGGGACGAACAGCCCTAGGAAAGCCGCCTGTAGCCGAAATCTATGTATTTTCCTTCTAAATATGCTCGATTGTTCTCTTTGTGTAGGAAAGCTGCCTGTAGCTGGAATCTATGGATTTTCCTTCTAAATGCGCTCGATTGTTCACTTTGTGTAGGAAAGCTGCCTGTAGCTGGAATCTATGGATTTTCCTTCTAAATACGCTCGATTGTTCTCTTTGTGTAGGAAAGCTGCCTGTAGCTGGAATCTATGGATTTTCCTTCTAAATGCGCTCGATTGTTCACTTTACGTAGGAAAGCTGCCTGTAGCTGGAATCTATGGATTTTCCTTCTAAATGCGCTCGATTGTTCTCTTTGTGTAGGAAAGCTGCCTGTAGCTGGAATCTATGGATTTTCCTTCTAAATGCGCTGATTGTTCTCTTTGTGTAGGAAAGCCGCCTGTAGCTGGAATCTATGGATTTTCCTTCTAAATGCACTGATTGTTCTCTTTGTGTAGGAAAGCCGCCTGTAGCTGGAATCTATGGATTTTCCTTCTAAATGCGCTCGATTGTTCTCTTTGTGTAGGAAAGCTGCCTGTAGCTGGAATCTATGGATTTTCCTTCTAAATGCGCTGATTGTTCTCTTTGTGTAGGAAAGCCGCCTGTAGCTGGAATCTATGGATTTTCCTTCTAAATGCACTGATTGTTCTCTTTGTGTAGGAAAGCCGCCTGTAGCTGGAATCTATGGATTTTCCTTCTAAATGCGCTCGATTGTTCTCTTTGTGTAGGAAAGCTGCCTGAAGCTGGAATCTTTGGATTTTCCTTCTAAATGCGCTGATTGTTCTCTTTGTGTAGGAAAGCCGCCTGTAGCTGGAATCTATGGATTTTCCTTCTAAATGCGCTCGATTGTTCTCTTTGTGTAGGAAAGCCGCCTGTAGCTGGAATCTATGGATTTTCCTTCTAAATGCGCTGATTGTTCTCTTTGTGTAGGAAAGCCGCCTGTAGCTGGAATCTACGGATTTTCCTTCTAAATGCGCTCGATTGTTCTCTTTGTGTAGGAAAGCTGCCTGAAGCTGGAATCTATGGATTTTCCTTCTAAATGCGCTCGATTGTTCTCTTTGTGTAGGAAAGCTGCCTGTAGCTGGAATCTATGGATTTTCCTTCTAAATGCGCTGATTGTTCTCTTTGTGTAGGAAAGCCGCCTGTAGCTGGAATCTATGGATTTTCCTTCTAAATGCGCTCGATTGTTCTCTTTGTGTAGGAAAGCTGCCTGAAGCTGGAATCTATGGATTTTCCTTCTAAATGTGCTCGATTGTTCTCTTTGTGTAGGAAAGCTGCATGTAGCTGGAATCTATGGATTTTCCTTTTGAATGCGCTTGACTTTTGTCTCTGTGTGCTAAAGGATATTTGCTATTAAATTTTGAAGTCAGAGATTCACGCTACCCACTGATCTCTTTACGAATCCTTTTGTAATTCTATGGTTACGAAACATGGTCGCTTACTCTGAGGAAGGAATGTAGACTAAAAGTATTTGAGAACAAGATCCTGAGACGAATATTCGGACCGAAGAGGAACGGAAATGGGGAATGGCGAAAACTTCATAACGAGGAACTACATAATTTTTACCGTTTATCAAACATTCTTAGGGCCATCAAGTCTAGGAGGCTCAGGTAGGCTGGTCATGTAGCCAGAATAGAAGAAAATGGGAACTCTTTCAAAACTTTAATTGGAAATCCAATTGGAAAACGACCATTAGGAACAACTAGGCGTAGGTGGGAGGAAAATATTAGGATGGATCTTGCAGAAATAGGAATAGAAAGTAAGAAACTAGATCCAGTTGGCTAAGAACAGAAGTCAATGGAGCGGCGGCGTTGAATCTCCGGGTTCCATAGACCATAGAGTTATGATGATGATGATGATGATGATGATGATGATTATGATTATTATTATTAATAATAATAATAATAATAATAATAATAATAATAATAATAATAATAATAATAATAATAATAATACTCACGTAGTTATGAATACTGGTGTCAATTTTGGGGATTGCTGGCATTGAGCGACAGGAGAAAAGTTATTGAAAGAGATTTTATTAAGAAACTACTAGACAATAGCTATCATAGTGAATATTGCTTGCATAATATAGGTATAAGGGTACCAATGTATAATACAAGAAATATAACAACATTAGTTCCTTTGAATCCGAAATCTGTAATTTTAAGAAGATTGACCAATTCTTTTAATTTAGTTTAATTTATTTTTATCAGTATAAAAGCATGAATTTTAGAGCTTGACAAATGTTATTTTTACTATTTATGACGACTATTTTGATATTAAAAAAAAAGGTGTTAATTTGACAAGGAATTATTAATCCGATATTATTTTACTTTATTTTATCATTATGTTTTATTGTTTTAGTATGTAGCTTACATTGTATGTAATATGTGTTTATCTTGTCTGATAAAGTGCTGTATTTTTGCCATTAGGCTGTTCATGGCACAGAAATAAACATTATTATTATTATTATTATTATTATTATTAATAATAATAATAATAATAATAATAATAATAATAATAATAATAATAACAATAATAATAATATTACAGCAGTGAACGTTAAGCTGTTTCTGGTTAGTAGGGTCGCTAACTGTTAGGTACTTTACAAGCTCATCGGTGTTTCTGTGAGGATCAACGGTAGTTATTATTATTCAGTGTTAACGATTATAACCGGGTGCCGATAATTTTATTTTTCAGAGCTGTCAATTCCAGTGGTTAGAGTGTTCAATGTTTTATAGCACGGCCAACAAGAGATGGTCTCTGACGTTTCTTGCCACATGCGGTGGGACATTGCATCCCCTATTTTGATACCAGTGTTACCAACTACGATCACTCTGTCTTATACCATTAATTAAATTGGCACTACAGATGCACCGAAAAAAAACCATGAAACGCGAGTAGTGACAATGTCACTGCGAGCTGTCAGAGACGTTCTCTTACTGGACGCACTATAAGTGGCTGTAAGCTACAACTGTATTTCCCGACGGTTGATGATAAAGATGCAAAAACACCACGTTTGCATAGGAACCTCACGAGATGCCAATGAAGTACAGAAGAACCAATTACCTCCTTAGATAGCCTTCATCATACTACCTATCAAACCCAAAAAGGTAAACTCGAAACCCACAAGGAGATTCAAGAAAATCGTCATTAACTTTCTGATAAATGAAGTCAAAATGAACCATTCTGTACAAAAAAATATAAATTAATTAATCAGTGCTGAATTGGCAACCAAAGTTGAGTTGATTTTCAACAAACTACTTTCAACAAAATCGCCACCAAACTTTACCACCTGCAGCACCAACGCAAAAAGTGAATTATACACTGTAGGCCAAAAGTCATATTTCATTATTCCACAGTAGCTTTTTATTTTGATATCAGTGTATCACGATCAATCGAAACTGTGATACTATCGAAATAGTGTTGACAGACGAAGGTTAAAATGTTAAGATCAAATTATTCTTAATCATACGTTTATTGAGCCAGTTAGGCAGGAGATAAACAACGCAACCTGTTGCATTTTCTCTCTGAATAATAAGTTACAAGGCTCAGTACGTTGTTGACATGTGTGAAAAATTTCTTCCTATCATTAAATCATACATTTTCTTTAGTGTCCTGGACAATAAATTCTGTCATTTATTTTTTTTAAAAAAACGGAATAAATCGTTGCTTAAAATGTGCCAGAAAAACATAAAACTTACGAGGTAAAAGTAAGATCTGGTAATTTTTCTTTAGTCACACACAGGTTCTGACGCTAGAAAATGTACTGTTTGCTTTTTTTGTTTTTAATTAGAAGTATCTTATATCAACTAATTTGATTTCAAACGTGCACATGGAGAACGCTAAAATATATATATCGGAATAGTTTACAAATTACGATTCCAAAAATTCTTCGCGCTATACTAACTTGTGTTGTTATGTAAGGTCTATTTAAGATAACACATTAAAGAACACAGGAATAAAATTCACTTATTTTTTTAAAAAGTAAATATTAAAACCTTACATGCTATTTACTCTTTTATTTCTTTTAGAAAACAAGCTTTAAAACCTTACATGCTTTTTACTCTTTTTATTTAGACTTTTTAAATGAATATTAAAACCTCCCTACGCGCTATTTCCTCGTTTTATGTTTTTACTATATCAGTTTTAGTAAGCCTTTCATATTATTTACCGCTTTTATTGAGTTTTTTGTTTTTTTATGAATTTTAAAACCTTACATGCTATTTACTGCTTTTATTTAATTAGGTATATATTAAAATGCTGGTTTATGTGTTTGTCTCCAATGGAAAGTTCATATGTTTGTCTCCAATCCTTTCGACAATGAGATCTCGACAACCACAAGTACTAGAAACATGCCGTTTTCGCTGGTCGATTCCAAATTTTGTGTAGATTGTCCAGTTCTAATAGAATATTTAAAAAAAAACATGACCGTTATTTCTTTATTACGTTTATATGGGTACACTGGAAGTGTTGAAATTTTAAAAAAGCATCATATCCTATGAATTATATATTCCAACACAACATAGTTGTATAAAGGGGTTGAATATCTCTCAGGCGCTTGTTTCATGGCCAAATTAAAATGAACGAAAAAAAATTCTCCAGGCTAAGATGTGTTTTGCCCGATGAACACATATATGACAGACATTATAATTAATTGTGTATCTAATGTATTTGCTTATTGCATATCGAATGCAAGAAGAAAGAAAACACTGATCAGACATGAGTTAGAAACTCCAACCGGAAGTTGGGCCGCGGTGGCTCAATGGTAGAGCGTTCACCTCTGGTGCTTGGGGTCCCGGGTTCGATACCAGCCCCCGCCAAGTGAACTTTGTGGTGGGCAAACACCGTGTGCGCGAGTTTTCTCGGGGTTCTCCCGTTTCCTCCCACTTTCTTCATTCCACCATTTCATTCATTACTCATCATCACCGTCTCCTTTAGCCTAACCGGCATAACCGCGGGACGTAAAACTCAAAGATTTCATTTCATTTTTTTCCAACCGGAAGTAGGCTCAATCTTGCAAACGGTGCGAGATGTTAAAAAATAATCAAAAAATCTTCCCTTTGTGGTACTTCTTGTCGATTTTTATCAAGACGTCTTTCAGTTGTCTCTATAAGGTAACATGTACAGATGTCGTGAGTAATGACAAGGAGATTAATGCTCATATGTGAATGGTGTGCTGTGTAGAGCGTGCAAGTTCAACTAGTGTATTATTTTTAAAAAACAATGAATTTTAATACTTTACATGTTATTTACTACTTTTATTGAGTTATTATTATTTTTTAAAAAAAAACTTCCCTGCTTTTATTTAATTATTTATTTGTAAAAAAATAATTTTGAAACCTTACATTCTATTTATTTAATTATTTATTTTTTTAAAATGAATTTTAAACCTATGGTAAGTATGTGTAATAACGAAAAGCAAGTTATAGCAAAACCCGCTTTGTGCAAGGTATTCATGTTTATTGGATACTCGTTCTCAAAATTGAAAATACATCACATAATCACATAATCAATTGAAAATACACGAGGGATATAATAACAGAAATAACATATTTTGAAAGACTGGCTATAAAATCTACTTACTCCCTTTCCCTTCTTCTTAGGCATCCTGATGCAACGTTTACACTTAATAAATCACGTACGACAATGGATATATATTTTTTATATATATAATAAAAACGCGAAAATAAAATAAATTTTGCGACAGAAATTGAATTCACGGAAACAAAACACTGTCTGCTTAGTACAAAATCCTTACTTGAAATCTATTTGGCAGTAACCTGGTTGGACGGTTGCCGTTAAGAACAGAAAACCTTCAGGGACAAAGGAAACCAGAGAAAAAGACTATAGAGAATTGAGGAGAGGGGAAAAACCCCTTCGAACAAACAACCAAAACGAAGAGGAAAAGGAATATAAAAAGAAAGGAGGGTTTAATTTAAAGCGATAGTGACCGATGGCGTTTCTCTTGTAGTGTTCGATAATCGGTAATAGTTTCCTTTGGACACCCCTCATTCTTTGTGAAGGATCTTCAGAGCCTCCCACGTGATTCGGATTCCGATTGCCTGGGGACAGATTGCATTAAGTTTTTTCTTTTTTCTTTTCGATCTCTTTGTCTCTCTCTCTCTCTCTCTCTCTCTCACTGGGAATAGGAATGTTCGCAGGGACGTTGGCAGATATTCTGATTTGTTTGAGCGAACTAGGAAACCGTATAGATAGGTTTCCCTCGAACGAACGCTATTATTTTTACTGCTTCGAGCAGTCACAGTTTGTCCTGCAGCGACTCGAAGCAAAGGGTCTCCGGTAAAGACATTAACTTCCTGTCTCTCCCTAAAGCAACTTGACAATTAAGACCATCTCAGAAGAAACTGCAATTACAGGATGCTAAATGAACTCTTAGGAAGAGAGAAAGATTAACAATTCAGTGGTAGTGAGCTCACTTTTGGTAGAAACAATCCCTGATTCGATTACATGCAATATATATATATAAACTTGACGTGTACAATATCATGTCATCGTGGACATTCCAAGAGTTTTCCGTATTTCTTTATGCTATCCTTATTCCACAACTCTTCCAGTACCGCTCGCTTACACTTTATCATTAGTAAGCCTATATGAGTTGAGTTGATTTTGAGTTTAGCTGCTGAGTTGAGTTGCTGTGTCCCCTTTAGCAGCAAGGATATGTGAGACGGGACGTACTGATTAACGTGGAATCCGAACCACATGAGCTCCCGTCGGGAATCGAACCCGGGTCTCCCGGGCCAAAGGCATGTACATTAACCGCTTAGCCACGAAGGAGCTCGTAAGCCTATATGACGTAGTCGTGGCACGTTAAACAAAAGATTCAATTTTAATGGGCATGGTGACTCAGTTGTAGAGCGCTTTGGTGGTAGAAGTCTTTGGTTTGTTCCCAACTCAAGTGAGTTCGAGTAGACAATATTATGTTCGTGGCTATTCTCGGGGTTCTCCCGATTCCTCGCACGTTTTCATTCCACCAATTATTTCATCATCACTCACCTTCATTAATCATCCATTTTCTTTCGCCTAGGAGGCATAACCGTGAGACATAAAACTTGAAATTTCATTTCATTTCATTTATTTCATGACGGGTCAATGAAGGTGTTAATCACAAGATTTCAAAGGTCGGTTCAAAAATACCAGAAGAACCCACGTATATGTCATAACTTGGGAACGAGTGAATATATTGACCTCGCGTCTGTGTATAATATGTAGGGATCGTACTTCTCTGTAATTTGTTGTAAGCCTACTTCTATCATTTGCCTGCCGTAAGCCCAATTCTACCCTGAAATTGAAAAAAGTATCATATGTCATACTTAAGTTTCATATTATTATTATTATTATTATTATTATTATTATTATTATTATTATTATTATTATTATTATTATTAGTAGTAGTAGTAGTAGTAGTAGTAGTAGTAGTAGTAGTAGTAGTAGTAGTAGTAGTAGTAGTAGTAGTAGTAGTAGTTGTTGTTGTACTAATAATAATAATAATAATAATAATAATAATAATAATAATAATAATAATAATAATAATAATAATAATAATAATAATAATAATAGCACAATATATGAAATTCATATGCAAAATAAGATTTATTCAAGGATCTTATAAAATACAGGATCTGCCCTTACAACAAAATCTTGAAGCCATACGTCACAGTTTCGCCACCCCTACTCTGCCCACTCCGCCTAATAGGATCGCAATGTTTTGAGCCAACAATTATGGCGGAAACGAAAGTATCTAGTCAAAAAATGGCAGAAACGAGAGTTGCCAATCAGACGTGCCGATGCTCGGTTGTTTTTTGGCTTCATCGATTTAATAGGATGAAGATACATATGGGCAGATTCTCTATTTATAACATCCTTGGATTTATTACATCTTGAGATAAGATTTTATAGCGTTGCAGGTTTCTATCATGGTGCCTACTTCCGTATTGAACAAAGAAAAAAGTAATTGGAGAAACGAAAATATTACGAGATTCTCTGTCAACTAAAGAATAATTATTCATTGTTAGTAAATGATGCTCCTCTGAAGGGTGTCGATAATTTGTGGGCAACAAAAAACCTTTCAGGCTGACATGTAAATTGGCTTCATCCAACAACTTGGCATTGTCTTCTTTTCAGCTCATGTTGCCTCGGAAAAACACTCAAAGTGCCAATTCTTAATGGGGTCTCAAAAAACATTTCAACACAATGCACTGAAAAGTCGTTATTTATATTAAAACTAATGCCAATAAGAACAAAGAAATGTTTCTAGATGACCCTTTGAAGCTTTGATGTATGTTTTCTCACCAATTTGACAGGGGATGAGTAATCCTTGAAGAAAGGATAAAAATATTGAAAGCATAGTAAAATTACTTCAAAACAGAAAGCATAATGCTTGTTATGACAAAATTTGCAGATGCGTGCGAGAAATGTTTAAGTTTTCTTAATAATAAATGATAAACGTTTCAGTGCGTTCCGCTAATCCTAGTAATAAACACTTACGTTAATAATGTTATTACCTGAGATCAGGGGCGTATCCATGCGGGGGATCCACCGAGTCCGGACTCCGTCCCAAAAGAAACTTCCTAATTCAATATACATTTGTACACCTTCTTTAAAAAATATATACTTCTTTAGTAGAGCATGTACACGGAGAAAAATTCGTTATCCGGACCGTATATTACATAAATACACGGTATCCATATCTTTATACAGAAATCTGTACGGAGCATATACGCTATCCATATGCTACATACGTACTGGCTTTTTCCCGTTTAAATTACATCATGCCGCAACAGGATGTGTGACATCTAACAGTCTTCCTTCCGTATATTACATACGTATACAGATGTTACATACGTCAGCTATATGTTACATACGTCCATGTGTATGTGAGATCCTTACTGCCTATACACCAGCGTTGCCAACCTGATAACGTATCTAGCAGTTAAAATTATCGTTTCTGTCGTAAAATTATCGTATATTTTGTTTCCAGTCTCAATATCAAGTTTTATTATTATTATTATTATTATTATTATTATTATTATTATTATTATTATTATTATTATTATTATTATTATTATTATTAACAAGAAACTAACATGAGCATTTACAGGTAAAACTATATTTAACAATCAGCGAAAGAAACAAGATTGAAGCTTAATTCTTTACCAGTCTGTAGAAAAAAAAATCTGTTTTTTCTTCAAGGCTTTATATGTTTACCTGTGTAAACTTATCTACATCAAGTAGCTAGTAATTACCCCTTCTTGATTGGTTTCCTATGTGCGTGGTAGTAGTCACAGGTTTGATTACAGGTGGGATCACGTGTGTGCAGTATACTAGTAGTGGTTTGGATCAATTTTACCACAATGTTCTATCTCATACAGTCTACCTAGCTAACAGTGTGACATAAAAAATATTTAAATTATTACCCGATTAACTTTAATTTGCCTGCATTATTTACCTTGTAATGTTTTGAGCAATTTTGTCACATCTCGTATGTTGCAAAATTTATATTCTTTTTACGAAATGAATTATTTTTTTTTTCGAAATTTAAATACCTGCAGAATTATCTTTATTTCTTACCAGGACTTGTTAAATTATCATATATTTTCCTATTATCGTACAGCAGCTATCGTACATCGTGCAGGGGTCAAAATTATCGTATGGTTACGATAATTATCGTACATGTTGGCAACGCTGCTATACACAGTTCTTTCTTTTATACGGAAAGTACGTATAGATGGAACAATTATACGGAAAGTATTATAAAACATACGTTTGCTGCAGAATGTTATATGCAGTATAGTCGTACTTTAAGTCCAAAAATAACAGGATTTACGCATGCAACCTACGTTTTTACGTACGCCACATGCACAGTACATTTTTTCTCTGTGTGCCATGTACATGTAGAATGTAGATTGGTGTAGCATGAAGATTTGATCATACACTTCATCTGTACTCTTTTTCTTTAAAAAACAATCTAGTTCTATATTTTTTTCTGAAAATATACGTAGATAGAAGTACTTTACAATCATTTATCGTCTTTTCGGGTGTAGAACAATACTCGTTTAACACTACACGTAGCTTGTATTATTGAACCCCTACAAAATCTTGGACAATTCTCAAGAAAAATTTCTGGGTACACAAATGCCAGCGCTATCAGATGTCAAATTGTGCAGACAATTTGTAGATTAATATTTGTGTATTTCTACAGTAATATATTGTGAGGATTTAATTGCAACTTAAAAACTATATTGTTTCAATTTAATTATTACAAAATAGAACAAGGGCCGTAACCATATTCAGATTTGAGCATTAATATTTGTGTATTTCTAGTGAGGATTTAATTGCAACTAATAAACTGTAATGTTTCAATATAATTATTTCAAAATAGGACAAGAGCCATAACTATAATTAGATTTGAGCATTAACATTTGTCAAACCGTAAGTGCAACCATCTAATAATCTAATTACGTATATTTGGTGCATGATTTTATTTAGTTACTACTATTATATAATAAGTGAATTATTACTTAATAGTGCATAAAGTTTTTTTTATTAATATAAAATAAAATAAATAATTAAAATAATATTCTTAGTGCGAATATTTGGTATGCGGAAGGTGAAAAAATAGTTAAAATATCCAAAAGTAAAAATAACATAAGGCCAAGGTTGTGTAAACTAAAAAATAAACTTTTTTACAACAAGCTATAACATAACACCTAGTTAACCTTAATATGTGCATTTGTAATTTGATTTATTGTTAACAAAAAAAGTTAAAAACAAAATATTTGGTGATGTTTTGGTGGACAAATATACGGATTTTCCAAAACTAAACAAAAAAATAAAAATAATTAACATTTTATATTCATATACATAACAATAATATTTATTAAAAAAATATTATTTAACTGGTTTAAAATTCAAAAATATAGTGCTAACTAGTTGTAACAACAAAAACATTTACGAGTATAAAAAAATAAATTTTATAAATCAAAAATTATTTTTTTAAAATTTATTTAAAATTAATCGTTTATTTATTTGGCTTTTACCATTTTGGATTTAGTTTGTTTCATTCAAAGCTTTAACATAAAGTTTCTGAGTAGCTGTAGTTAGGACATTAAGTATAAACTCAAAAAGAAAATATAACTAATACGCGTATATGCTATAATATAACAAGTTAAACTTATTTATTAGCAATTTACATGCTTTTGTAGTTATTGTATGCTTTTTTAGTACTATAATATATTTGTGCATTTAACTTATATGTAATTGCTTCTTTTATTTTAAATATTAATTAATTACATTATGCATTCTTATTATTATTTTTATTCAATTTTTCTATTCTACTATCTATTACATTTAAATAAAATGTCATAAATTATTTGGGTAATGGTCTTCATGTAACAGGCAATACACTATAACTATAATCCCACTATACTATCCGTTTTATTATTGTGGCATACTAATACACTTTACCCATTACACCATTAAAAATCAATTTTACATTTAATATTTTTTTACATATGTTATGGCTTTCCCGCGAATATTTGGTACGCGGAAGGTGAGAAAATAGTCAAAACATCCAAAAGTAAAAATAACACAAGGCCAAGGTTGTGTAAACTAAAAAATAAACTTTCCTACAACAAGCTATAATATAACACCTAGCTAACCTCAATATGTGCATCTGTAATCTGATCTATTGTAAACAAAAAAAATTAGAAACAAAATATCTGGTGATGTTCTGGTGGACAAATACACGGATTTTTTAAAACTAAAAAAAAACCAACACTTTATATTCATATACATAACAATAATATTTATTTAAAAAAAACTATTATTTAACTGGTCTAAAATTCAAAAATATGGTGCCAACTAGTTGTAACAAACAAAAACATTTCCGAGTAAATTTTATAAACCAAAAATCATTCTTTTAAATTCATTCAAAATAAATCGTTTATTCATTCGGCTTCCACCATTTCGGATTCACTTGGTTCCGTTCAAAGCTTCAACATAAAGTCTCTGAGTAGCTGTCGTCAGGACATTAAGTATAAACTCAAAAAGAAAATATAACTAATACGCGTATATGGTATAATATAACAAGTCAAAATTATTTATTAGCAATTTACATGCTTTTGTAGTTGTTGTATGCTTCTTTCTTTTATGTTACTACGAACACTTTCCTAATAGAAAACCTCACAACTCGTAATAATGCAAGGCCCATTCAATAAATAACCGGAAAAGTTGTATAAAAATTTAAAAAACTTCGACAAAGTTTGGGTTTCTTTGTTATTTCTTGGCGGTGTCCTAGAACTACTATCAGATTGGCCTGACACGTCTGCCTCGCGAACGGGATGCTGGGAATCAATGAAACAAGATGGCGGAACCATAGTAGCTTTGCGCCAACGTGAAGCACCGGAGTATCATTAGATTTCTGGTAGCTGAAGAGTTGAAATCAATCGAAATTCACCGTCAGATGGCAGTGCAACATGATGAAAGTTGTTGGAGTCGAACACAAGTATATGACTGGCCATACAAGTTCAAACATGATGGAACAAGTGTTGAATATTCGCCATGCCCATGACGCTCTGTCTGTGCAGTCATGGACAAGAATATTTCGTTAATTAACCCTTTCCAGCCCGTTGATAACATTTGGAATCACTAACTTTTTATAATCATAAATCTAATATTAATTCATGCAGTTTCCCCATGTACTCATTACACTCATCTTTCGGGTCAATCTCATAAGTTGGTACCTCTACTTACTCGCGGTAAAGCAAACCGGAGGATCTAGGATTTGGCATCATTGCAACAGGAAATACTGTGAACATATGTTTTTCCATCACGCACAAAAATTCGGGCTGGAAAGGGGGAGAAACAGGCGTATTACAGTGAATGATATTGCAGCAAAGATTAACATTAGTGTCGGATCAGCCCACCATATTGTTAATGACGTACTGATGTTCAAGAAAGTGTGTGCGAGGTGGGTGAGAAACTCTTAGTGGTTCAGGGTTTGCTGATGATAAGAAAGTCCAGACAGCAGTGCAAAACTGGTTACGCGCACTCCCCCAAGAATTCTTTGCAGGTGGAATCGAGAAGCTTGTCCAACGCTTGCATAAGTGCATAGAACTTGTGGGCGATTACGTTGAAAAATAAATGTTGTATTTCATTCTCGTAATAGATTCTTTTAAAAAAATCCATTTTTTTTATTGAATGACTCCTTAAAGTGTTCTACTGATTTGATATCGGTACAAAAACATCAAACTTGTTAGACACCTTTCAATTGTTAGACACCTTATAACTTTCAGACACTGGATCAGGTGCTTAGGTAACCAATCTGACCCAATGGATGTATTGGGTTACATAACTTACATTTACTGGAATCCAGACATGTTAGTTTGAAAACCAACAAAGATAGCCAGCACCTGACGGAACACAGGATTTACAAGTCATAAACGTTGTAAAACCACTTTTGTAATTGAAAAACAAAGGTGGTACTTCAAAAGGAAATTGACAAAAAACAAAAAAAGTGAAAATTTCCGGGTTTTCCTAAAACAGATAACGTTGTTTCTTTTAAATTAATACACTAATTTAATAAATTGAAAAAGTTTCCACTGATGTTGAATCACAAAGCACGTAAAGATATTATTCCATAATATGATTTATGGCGCTTTCGTTCTTGAAAATGGATACTCGCTAAAAATTATCCGAAATATCGGAAATTACTACAGTCACCAAGAATACGAAAAGGTAATTATTACTTTTACCTTGTAATGTATTCCACAAATTTTATTAATAAATATGATTAAAAAACAAAGGAAACATGCGTCATATTTAATCAAAATCAAATAACCTATATTATCTTTTATCTATTAATTCTTGATTGATTTCAACTCCTATAGAAAACACACACATAATTTCATTATCGATAATTTTACGTTAACTTATCGCAGAACAAACAAACAGAAAAATGCATAGCACCTCGAATGTTAGATGACTCGCTACAATAAATATAGTTGCCTTTGGTGTGGGAGACCTGAGTTCGATTCCCAGTGGAAGTTCATTTGCTCCGAATTCCACGCTAAATGTTAGACTTACGTCCTATATAGCATCGCTACTACAAGAAACGCTAAACTTTAATCCAAGAAACCATCGTAATATCCTTTAAAGTAGTCTCTTTTAGGACTATATGCACTTCTTTCAATTGTATTGTCATGTTGAACATGCGTATTTCTGGAAAATCCACTTATAATACAGTTGAGCTATCGAATTCCGGATCGATGTCAAGTTTCTGAAGGGGCTCTCAAATCAGAACCTCTTCAGCTTGGAGGACTATCGAAATAACTGAAACAGTAAATCGAGAGATTAAGGTGCCTGGGGAACCAGAATATTGTGACCGGATCACTGGATAAGAGAGACTCAACCAGCGATGTAGTCGAAATATTCCCGTTGTCCACATGTCCAGTGATTTCCTCGGATTAGCATCACGAAGGCGACGGAGTACTTTTAGTAGTTTGATAACGTTTTAAGCTTATGGTATAGATACAAGTTATCCACTATCCCACAGAAATTAAAGAGCATTCGATAATAACTTACCTGCATACATTATTATTATTATTATTATTATTATTATTATTATTATTATTATTATTATTATTATTATTATTATTATTATTAATAATAATAATAATAATAATAATAATATTAATATTGTTTTTCCTGTATCTTATGAGTGAATTTCATTTGAGGAGAATCAGTAAGCTTTTGAGAGAATGTGTTACATTACCACTGTTAAAGTGGTTTTATTTCGCGGAAAATAGGATTTGATGTGATTTTGAGTTTAGCGTTCCTTTCAGCAGTGAGGCTATATGGGACGTGAACCTAGAGTTTAACGTGGGATCCGAACTACATGAGCTCACGCAGGGAATCAACCCGGATCTCCCACACCAAACGCACTATGCTAACCGCTTAGTCACGAGGGAGTTCACGCGGAAAATAAAAGCCCCACAATGTACAGTATTCTTAATACTCACAGTCTGTTTCTCCAATACTAATGTTTTTTTTTTGGGGGGGGCGTTCCGTTCTTAAAAGAAATACATCCATGCACTTGAAAATACATTGGATTTCCCAATGAGAGAATCCTTCCGTGATTTGTTCGTTTTCGGGGGAAAAAGTAGATCCAATACTTTTCGACAAGAGAGAGTGTAAGAACTCTTGAAGTTACCTATTACTTTACTGAATAATATTGTAATAGTAAATTAATTATTGTCATTGCTTTATTGATAAACACTCAAAGGAGATTTCAACGTAGTAAAAGTTTCTATACCCCTAATATTACTAAGTAAGTATTTCTAATATTAAAACTTGAATTCTACATAAAACTAACCTAAACTTTACACATATTATACATACAGTATATACAGTATATATATGCACACCCGCGAAATGTATTCTATGTGACCGTAAACACGCATTGGTGAAATAGCAGCTCCCTACGAGAACGTTTACCAGTGCCGACTTGACGACAAAGTTATGACGACCTTCCCACATTATAATATAATTTAGAATGTCGAAAAGTGATAACGGAGAAACTGAAACAGACAGAGAAACGAATTTTTGTACGAAGCAACTAGAGAGAGGAGAACACCTGTCCGTGTATTGACGAATATCACAGGATGAACAATGTTGCCAACCCAAAAGAAAGTTATTTTTGTAAATCGAATGACCTCAATTGGATATCATCATTGGAAGCAAAAATGAAAATAAAGACAAAAGAGATGGTAAACGCAGATCAGTGTTGCAAACTGTTCCAGAAATAAGGTGAAATATATGTTAAATGCAAACGCCGTTGGTGCACTTAGGGTTGCCATCTTTTACAAACCATACTTATCAGCTTTAACAAGATTTCGAGTATCTCAGTCAGTACGTAACTTATCGATCTCACGTAACCACAGTACTGCTTCTTATACTCTATCGCCTAGCATTATAGGTTTTAAATCATACTGCACTAGTGACTTCCGAGTTATTGCCCCTTTTCCAAACTGAATTTTTCTCTTTTGTTAGTGTCAACAGTGTCCAACGGACTACTTGGAGTCAGCGTGAACAGTTCTTGTCAATATTTAATTTAAGGTGTGCAAAACGTTGGCACATTTCTCCCTGTGTGCGCCAACAGCATTTGCATTTAACACATGTTTCACATTATTTCTAGAAAAGTTTGCAACATTGGCATGCGTTTACCATCTCTTTTGTCTTTATTTTTATTATTGTTTCCAAAGATGATACCCCTTTCGGTCATTCAATATTTAAAAACAAAACTTGAACAAACATTCAATGGTGTTCGTTAGTACACGGGCAAGTGTTCTCCTATCTCTAGTTGTTTCGTGCAAAGTTTCGTTTCTCTGTCTCTTTAGGTTTTATTTGTTATCACGGTTGGACATTCTCAATTATATTACAATGTGGAAACGTCATTTCATGAGTCTGTCAAGTCTGCACGGGTTAGCGTTTTCGTAGAGAGCTGCTATCTCACTAATGCGTGTTTATGGTCACATAGAATACATTTCGCGGATGTGTTTATCGTAACACGTATATATATATAAACTTAAAAATAAAAAGGAAATTTACACTTAATAAATTAGCAATACCGTACGTGTGTCCCATTATCGGAGAATCTCTATGCGAATAAACGCGTAGAGATGGTATATCATGGCGATTGCTTTCTCCAACTTGTAGGTAATGCTATACATCGAAAATATGCATAGCGTAAGGGAAAGTTGGAACACAAAGATAACATAAATTAAAACAACGGCAAAATATAGATATACGGCAAATTATACTAATTAAACAAAAATTTGTTTATACTATTTACATATATAACCAAACAAAATACTTAATATGCAGAGCCCGCTAGAAAAATGTATACACTGTTTTTTTTTTTTAGAACTATATATCATATTTTTTAATATTTAATTATTGTTCAAACATGTGTGACAAACCTTCTAGTAAGCATATGTTTACATTAGATGATGAAAATGTTGGCCGTTGCTGGGAACCCTCGAGAACCTTAGCCACAAGATTACAGAGGCATGTGCATCGGTCTCCATTGATATATTGACCTCTGTAGCTGTAGTGACCGCTCCATTGTTCCATGCGCCTCAAACTTGTCAACAATGCGTCTGATTGTTTAAGACAGGTTGGTGGTTCAGTACGCAACTCCCGTCTCCACTGACGCTGTAGTTCGATGGCATTCCCAAATCTGACAAAACACTTCAAGATGTACTTACACTGCTCGAACGTCAACCATGCTCTTGCCATTTTCTTATCTCTGCTAACCGTGCTGGCAGTACCGATATTTGTTGAGCGAAAAACCGTACTATAACATAATTTTAACTGAGAACAATGCCGACATTTGTTGGGCGAAACAACATACTACAACGTACTTAGTTTTCAGAACAATTGTCAATGTCAGTATATTGAAACAGGATGACACAGAGTGTATATATATTTTCTTGCGAACTCTGTATTATACATGTTACGAAAAGTACTCCCATTTCACTGATGCAAATAAATAGTTTGGTTTTGTTTCTGATTTAACATATTTAATACTCAACCTTCTCTTAGTTGTTCCTGCTTCTTTGTTACGTTCTTTAGAAGTAGATGTACAGTGATAGTATTCGTTGAAAAAAAAAATACATATTGTTTCTTCATAAAGTATTAAATGGAAAATTAAATTGTCACTCCGTACTTTCAACATTTAATTTCGATGTGTCCATTCGCACAGCCACACCGTCCTCTCTGGTTTAGTGGCTAGGGTGCGCTCTTCGGTACACGAGTTTGATTCGCGGTGGAAGAGCACTGAACCCATTAAGGTACATCAAGATCAACCTTAAAGTGTAGAAAATGTTTCATATATAATTACGGAACTGAAAACGGTCGCTAAACTTCAATAAATAAACAAAGAAAATAATATAGCCAATGTTCTCAAATTGATTACAATGACAAATCACAATGACTCCCGCTATCATTGCTAATTCCATGTTCCATGGTTTTTTCCTTTTATAGGTTTCTCTGTGGAGTGCTGGAAAATGGGTAGAAAAAGAGTGTTACAGATTTCAGTCTATTAAAACTAAGAATAATCCTGATAAAACATCAGAATAAAATTGCGCAAACACTTGGTATCCATAATAAACGTGTGATTGGTTAGTAAAATGCGGATGGTGAAAATGTACAAACGTACATGTAAACAACACATGTATCACAATACCATAAGAGGTTATTGAAAATTATAGCGTATAGATAAATGCATCAGCCATGGGAACGCGTGTCAAGTTAGCATACACACATTTAGCCAACACGACCAAAAGTATACAATCGTTCGTGCTACGTTTGTGCTGGTTAGTGCTAGCTTCCCAACGTTAGTGTTGCTATACTTAAAAATAAAACAACTTTTTAGTTGTATGCCAACTTGACGTCAAGTTAGCGTACACATATGCAAAAATTAAAGCATTAACGAAAGTAACTATACCAATCGTTAGTGGTACGTTAGTGCTGGATAGTGCTAGCTTCTCAACGTTAGTGCTGCTATACTTAAAAAATAGAGCGACCTTTTTGT
This sequence comes from Thermobia domestica, assembly GCF_964235325.1. Classification (NCBI taxonomy): domain Eukaryota; kingdom Metazoa; phylum Arthropoda; class Insecta; order Zygentoma; family Lepismatidae; genus Thermobia; species Thermobia domestica. Next base: position 30,048,287 of record NC_137454.1, read on the forward strand.
TGTATGCCAACTTGACGTCAAGTAAGCATACGCATATACAAAAATTAAAGCACTAACGAAAGTAACTATACACCAATCATTAGTGCTACGTTAGTGCTGATTAGTGCTAGCTTCCCAAGCTTAGTGCTGCTATACTTAAGAAAATAGAGTGACTTTTTTTTTAGCAAAATTAACTATGCCAACTGTAAATGCGAATACTAATTTGATATTCTCTAACTTGACTAGAAAGTTACTTGTTGGTATGCGAAATTTTAAAAAATAAAATTTTGTTAGTTTGTTAGAAATGATTATTTAATTTATTAAATCTAATTCTTCAAACAATGGTTTTATAATACAATCTTATTATTGTCAAATTTTAATGTTAATTAAATTTTAATGTTAGAAATATGAATGAGGCTGTGGGTTATAAAAATATTTGATTGTTAAATTTTAAATGTAAAATAATTAGGCAAAATAGCTTTGTTTGTGATTATAAACAAATGTTAACTAAATATTTATAATCATGACAGTTATATCAAAGCTGATAGTAATAGTATCATAACATGAATAAAGTTGCCCAAACAAAGGCCATAGTTTTAGCAAAAAATCAGTATCTTTAAAAAATAAAAAATACGTTTTTGGTTCCTTTATTAATGGTGGACAGATTCACCGGTCCATTTAACATAAAACTTGCATGATGGTTTCTTATTGGTGTGAACAAAACATTTTATGGAGATTGAAACAGCCTGATGTGATAATTTGGGGAACGATGATCACTTCTACGTCCGTGAACTTGGCCCCCACATAACGCACTAACGATAAAATTAGTGTCAATCGTTAATGCTTCTTAGTGCACCAATCCATTAGGCCATTTAAAATTACGTTGTAACTTTTGTAACTTGTAAAACTTAAACTGCTACTCAACAAGAGCTGATATGCTGGCAAAATAACGGCTTGTTTCCTTATTTGGAACATAAGTTTGTACGGGGGAGGGGCGGCAAATTATTTAGAGCACAGGGGGCGCACAATATGTAAATACGGGTTTGCTGAAGCCAATAGCGAAACCATCATGAGAATCCATCTTTCTATTTTTTTTAAATGTAAAAAAATCCCTTTCTTGGGCACAGCTGCAACTAACTTATTAAATATAATCATATAGTTGAAATAAATGAAATTATATCAATAATCACTCTTTCTTGGGACTTAGATACTTATTTCAGGATATAGTTTTTATATGCGTGTCTCTCCGAAATAAGTGCTTTAGATAAGAGACACGTCTATAAATTCCGTATATGATATTTTCTCTTTGTCAGTCTGCGTGCTCAAGTGCCAAAATCACCTCAAATTGTCCCTATCTCAAAGGTCAGACAGACTGGTCGTCATTGCAGGCTGGAAAAAACCCTCATCCGAGACTCAATTTTGCGAGGAAAGATTGCAAAGAATGCGTTCAGCTCCCTTGACAAACAGCGCCACACTTGCAGTCTCTTTGTAATGTGCAACCAACTGGTAACAAAAGAAAATAAAGAGAAACACACATCGAATAAACACCAAGTATATCAAGGATTGCCAACTTAGGAATTATTTTCTTACGCTCAGTGGCATCTTGTTCAAATATCATGCTGTTGTTACCAGTGGCGTAGCGAAAGAGGATTACAGGATGTGGTCATTCCCCACGCACAATATTCGGCATTTTTATCTGATCTTCTTTGAAAGAAATATATAAATAAAAATAAAAATATTAAGTACTTTTTGGATATATGGTTCTTCAAAATATAAGTTTTCTTCTCAAATTTGGAGCTATAAGTATGGATGTATCTTGAATTCGACTACATTTTCATCAGAGAATGATAATTTGAGATGGTGGCCTGGTGAGAGAGGTTATTAATTTCCTGCAAATGCGAAATTCCTTCGCCCGGGCAAATCTCCGATCTTGTTTAACAAAGATTACCAGTATTTTTGCACTACAACTTTAACCTCTGTGTAATGAAACTCCCTTCTCCTCAGAAGGAAATCTGAAATCATCACTGTCTACAGAATTTTCAAAATAACTGCTTTTAAATAAATTTTCTGAGGTTTATCCAAGACCAAGAGCATACTCAAGTGAGATACATTAGAGAATTTCCCTCTCTTACGATGAAAACTATATTCTATTCAAATATTTTCAAGGGATATTTAAACTATTAGTTTGTCAAAATTGTTAGATACAACACAAATCTTGGTCACAAAGGTATCAAGGTGTTTAAATTTCCCACCAAATATAACTGTACTACGTATAAGCATTATTTTATTTCGCACTCCAAGGTGAATATTCTGTGATTCTTGCTGAATTTATAGAACACCTTTAGTTATGTGGTTTTTCGATTATGTTTTATCCTCGATTACGCTACCATCTAGTGGCAAAATGGTAAAACGAAATAAATGGAAAAGAAGAAGAAAGGAAGCTCTGGGCTTCTCAAAGGGTGTGTGCAGAATTATAAATGTGTTGGTGAATGAAACGAACTGCGTGATTCAGCGAAAATGAAAAAGTAGGTGTGATCTAGTGACTAGTTCCCAGTGTTTTTTCTGGTTAAAATTTTATCGTCAAATTAAAGTTACAGACGATCACTCGCATATTGTTAATGAAAAATAATAGTAAGTGATTAGTCAAACTGATAGTTTATTAATGTGTAGTTATCTTGTTCCTACGTGATTGCCCAGATATAATATTATCAGTAAAAAGGTTGGCCGCCTTATGCAGAGTCGTTTTGACGCATTATTAGCGTCACTCTAAAGGTCTGACTACTACAGGAAATATATGTTAGTCGAACTCTTTAGTATGGCACTAATCACGTTACAAAACGACTCTGCATAAGGCCCTGGAAGTCTAAGTTTGGCGGATCCACCAGTTAATGCGCAGTTAGCTGTTCAAAGTTTCGGACAAGCAGTAATTCTTGTCCGAAAAAGAAGTCCTTAGTCCTCGTCAAAACCAACGCCATTTGAAAAATTTTCAAAAGTATACATCGGTAGTGGGGGGGGGGTGCACCAATAACTACCAAAATAACCGATCACACTGAAACAATTCAAAGTGACATGTGACAATATTCTTTACCCCTGACAACACTGATGCATAGAACGGAGCAGAGTTTTAAAGAGGGTCGCAAGTGTTATGCAGGGAGAAAAATGTTTTTCTCTCCTCCTGGCTTCTGTTTTCTTTCGTACTTGACAAATGTTATATTGTTTTGCTTGGTGAATCCTTTTCCTTCAACCTTTAGAAAAAACACTTAAACTATTGCTTTTGCAAAGCTCTACTTTCTTCTACGCCCCAAAAGGAAACATGATGGCAGAAAGTTTCGGAAAGTGTTGCTATTTTCACTGCCAGCTTCTCATTTCAGATAGTGAATATTTACAACGAAGGGGGGGTGCACGTGCACCTTTGCACCCCCCTAAATCCGGGCCTGACTAAAAGTGAACTTGGTGTTGCAACATTTAAAAAAATGTCAAAACACATGGAACAAAGATAAAAAGTATTGAACTTCGTTTCTAAAAGGAAAAGTGTTTGAATTCACCATGTGACTCAAAACTGTTGTGTGAAAGATTAACCAGGATACGAATCAGAAATTGACGTAATTACTCCGTTTTAAGAACGTTCTCGCGGTGCAACGGTCAGGCACTAATTGCGGCAAATTAGCATGTATTATTCAAGGAAAGTAATATTAATTATCATCAATGTATCATTATTCACGTATGTTTTTATATAATATCAATAAAGACACGAAAGGAAACAGTGCTTTAATTCAAAATGTACCCATTCAGTAGTTTTTGAGTAACTATTGTCCATGAAAACTTGTACAATCGTAAGTAGATTGGAACAGGCGATGATATCACCTGTTCATGTTTGATTAGTCACTAGACCATCGTACAGCTGCGACCTACCGCACTTTGGCATTAGCGTGTTGGGTTAGATTCCAAAGAATCAAACACTCTTTGAACGTCTGTGAAGTCCTATTGACCTCTCCTTGTTACCTTACAATTAGTGCAAGGCTAATTGTTAAGGTCTGGGAGGGTGGACAGAGCGAAGCCGGCGTTCATCGAGTGTTGATAGGTTGCCCGAACGGTCTACATTGGACAGACTCAGCGCACCAATATATTTCTGCTTTGGCAAGTGACGTAGATGGTTCGAATCCTTTTATTAATGTTTTATCGTTCTGTCTCGGGGACGATGAATGGCGCCTGCAGCCAGCAGTAATATATGGCCCCTAATGAACAGTAACAAGCTGGGAACGAACCCAAACACACCAATACAAGAAGTTTACTTGCGTGTACAAATTAATGGATTTTTACATGAAAAAAATAACAAAATACTTAATAAACCCTCTGCAGCCAGCAGCAGAAGTATTCCCCCCTCCCCTGAGTATTCGAATTCCATTCCTTGATGTCCAGAGCATTTGCAGTTGTGAAAACGCCTGGATAGATGTAACCCAATTTACACAAAAGTTTTCTCGGAACTCAACAGCAGTTGGTAGCACTGAGCCAGGTGTTTATGCACGTAAAATTATAGAGTAGGGGACTTACGAAAGAGTCCTTCATTCTAAGATGAATATCTATAGTTCGGATGGTGTTGTCCAAAGAACACCATATATTAATCTCAATATTGCTGTGTATATAAAGTATTATTTCTTTATATACTGTATGTTCAGAGAAATAACAGTACTGACCACGCATAAAATAATAATAATAATAAAAAAGCTTGAAAGTAGATGAAAATGTTGACAGATCTCCAATTCTCCTCATTCCAACATCTTTCTGTTTCTGGAGAGGAGAAGATCATGCTTGTCACACTAAGTACTTATTAAAATTGAAATTGAAGCATTTGAAAAACTAAACTTTGATGGAATCGAACCGTGTTTCCAATTGGCAGTTCATTGTGCTAACCACTAGCCTAAAGTGTCACTTTACCGTACCAGACCTTAGCCAGTTAAATCGTTTCATGTAAGTCTATACACAAGATACGTATGCTCGTATAAATGAGACGTTCCTTATGTGAGTGTCACAATGACTTACTCGATATTTCCTTCTCTAACCGAAAAACAAGTTATATAAACCTTCGTCAATGAGGAAAATATCACAAAATGTTCTTCAAGTTGAACCTACCTAATTGTTTTTAACGATGGTCTCGATTTACATTACAATTCTTCCTCACCTTAACTTCTAATTTCCAAAGAAGAAACGATGGCATTATTTGAATTGTATCAACACATGTAGAAATATAAAGTTCTATGTTTATCTTCCATAACTACTAGTAACTTATTTTCTTATTCTTATATGAGGAATATATGGCGTACTGGTAAAGTAGGAGACTCCTGTCGCAGACACCCGGGCTCGAATCTAGTGCTGGCAATTATTTTTTTCTTTATTCGAATGTTTTTTACGTAATTGGTACTGTAATAGAATTATTATTATTATTATTATTATTATTATTATTATTATTATTATTATTATTATTATTACTAACGATAATTTATACTGTCTTATTAAAAATAAATCATCCCATAAAAAATATTACTTGCTTGTTATATAAAGCTTATGGGAACGTTCCGGATTTTACAGAAATAATGCCAAATTTAGGAGGTAATTAATTAACAGAAGTGGCCAAATCAATAGGTTTTAATTAATTTGAAAGTAAGGGGCCTATACTGTTGCAATGATATGAACAGACTTCGGAGAAAATGGCTGAAATTCAGCCCAAATGTAAAAGAGACTATGTGCTAAAAGCAAATTGTCCTAAAATGGATGGAACATAGTCAAAAAGCACGAAACATTAACATTATTGGCAATTCAAAATCAATGACAAACAAATAATGCCTCCACTTTGTCTCAAAACCCAAAGCAGGGAGATGGCTGAAATGCAGCTTAAATATAGAACAGACTATGTATATTTTACATTCAAAAAAGAAATTGTCCCAAAATGGATGGAACATAGTAAAAAAGCACGAAACATTAACATTAATTAATGGAAAATCAATGAAGAAAAGAAGTCGTCCACATATCTCGAAGACTTTAATAAGGAGATGGCTAATCGAAATCTTATTACAAAGACATGATGAAGAGCTTAAAAACGATGTATATCGGTAAGCTAAATATGGATAAAACATTGTCAAAAGTCAAGTTGCTTTAATGATAAAGTACATGCCAGGGCGCCCGACACAAAAGTTACGTGCTTGAACTATCTCACATCTGGTTTTGGAATCTCAAACTCGATTTTGCACGCAACGTGACTTTTGACCTGATCACGTGACACAGTCTGGTCCTTATGGCAAACCGTATAGGCCCATTTAAATCTAATTACCGAGTATCAAGATTCCTTGTATTTGTAAGTTTTGCCCAACATTTGGCGACTGATGCGGTAATAGTTTTAAAATATTCGGTTCAAACACCCCTTAAGCAGTTGATAAAGTGAAAGACAAAGTAACAAATGCCCCTAGAACTATTTGTTGTTTCTTAACGAACCTACCATCAATCGTATTAAGTTATTGAGAGTTCTGGAAATTTCTTGTTTTGACCAACATTCAGTTCACAAGTCTTTAAAAGACTGCAATTGTTTTATCTCCTTTTCTACACACGCATAAACACATTCGTATCTCAGTATTTTCAAAGAAGTACACTCTCACATGTATATGCTTGTTCTGTAAACAAGCAGCTGTTTTATTGTTTGAAAGTGTGACTTAGTGATTGAGTTGTAAAGAAGAAGCGCCAACATAAAGTCACCGCTAAGAGTAATAAAGGCAAATTACTACGTTCCGTAAGGCAGTAGATGTTAAATCCACATTAATTAGGTGACGAGTCCAAAATCATTTAACACAATCACTGAGAGAGAGAGAGAGAAGCATTCTAAATTGTAGACGTTTAGTATAAAATAAACCTGCCACATTTTTTTCATGATAATACGGGAAAACTTCGATCTCGCCTCCCCCCAAACTTTCCAACACAATTTAGTTATGAACAACAGTATATTAGGCAGTGGCGTATTTATGATTTTGTATCGGGGGGCTTTGCTAACTTTCGAAGAAGGGGGGCTTTGCCTGAAAATGTGAAAATTCTGCAAGATATTTCATATATTTTACTATAGTAAGTAAGATTTCTGGGGGAGGCTTAAGCCCGGAAGCCCTCCTAAATACGCCACTGATAATAGCTGAAAGTTCCCTAAGCTGCAGCTACCTTTCTTTCTTCGTTTTCTGCAATTAATTGTACGGAGTGAAGATGTTTACAATTCAACTGCAAAAGAATCGCTTTAACAACTCAAGGTGTCGTCTTATAAAAATGTTTTACGGGAAAACAATATGCAAATAAACTCGTTTCATTTAAATCAGTGATACAATCTACGTTCAATATTCTTCATGCGTTTAGTAATATTTAAATACATGGCTGTATTTTCCAAAATTACGTTTGTCAGTTTGATCTGATGAAAACTTTGCTGATTTTTCTTCTTGCGTCGTGTGTAATTGTCAGGGCCGGATTTACATGTTTCTAAGCCCTAGACCAAAGCATAATTCTGTTCCCCGAGCCTCTGAAAAAATATTATTTATAATTCTTGTTATCTTATCTAATGTATTGCTACAGAAAAAGTCATCCATCTTCCCTGTGCTTACAAATGGCTTAGAAGCACTCGAAGCCAACTTATGTTTGTTGTTTTTTGGTGTTGGAGAGTGTCCGAGTTTCAACCATGTGCATTAGAAAAAGTAGCATTGCGAATCTTAGAGTCAACTTCGTTGCTTTCAGAAACGGGTACTTTTCCTTGTGCATTTTAGGCATTCTTGTTGATACAAAACTGGAACATCACGTTATAACACCATCTCGTTCTCTCTTGAAAGTTTTATTTATGACAATAATATGCTAAGTTTATTACAGTTTATTCAACAATTTTGTTGTGTTTGTATTTTATATATTTAACTAGGGTCAATTCCCCGCTTCGAAGGGTTGAAATAAGAAAAAATTAGTAATATGATCTGCAATGTATTATCAACAACAGCTCAGCTCGTGCAATTTATCAAAGATTGCCTGACGAACAACTGCAACTCCGCTCAGCGAGTCTATTGGCTTGTTCGCTATCAAATCGGAGAGGATGGTGTGAAAACTTGCATGTTACAGCTGATTGTTCATTCACTGATTACAGGATTCCCAGCCAAAATCAGAATTATTTTATTTTTTCTTTTGGAATAAGTTGATATTGATAGCAGACACGGGACAGGATTAAAATACAGGACATTTGACTGTCCTGACTAAATTTACGGGGACACCGGACACTCGGGTTCAAAATCGGGAGTGTCCCGTTTTTTACGGAACGTATAGCAGGCTTAGTAGAAAATGATCGTTCTATTTTCATTGATTGATTAGTCTAACAACCTTTTCTAACACAGGATATGAGGTGGGATCTATTCCTTAAGAGGCCTCATCCCGGCGAAATTAAATACCGTTAATTTTTACAGTAATTATGTGATATCATCAAATAGATAAAAGATAATTGAAATGTGAAACAAGAGCTCTCTAGACAGTATTATTTTACATGAGGTACCGTTATCACAAGTCACCAAGTGGCTTTCCGTTTTCAGCCGTTTAGAAACGCGAAAGTAAATGCCGATTTTCAAAATTGCTCGAAATCGAAAGCAGATAAGTGAGTCCTGATAACAGTATATCATGTAAAATAATATTGTCTATCGAGCTTTTATTCCACTTTTCGATTTTTTAAATCTATTTTAAGATGTCACATAATTGCTTAAAATTAGCGGTACGTTAATTTCGCCGGGATGAGACCTCTTAAAATGCCTTCAAAAACTACTCGGGCTTGAATCTAAGACAAGTGCTTCCGCTGGGAAACTAACTCAAGAGCACATCCTCAGAAAGCGCATACATTGATAATAATAATAATAATAATAATAATAATAATAATAATAATAATAATAATAATAATAATAATAATAATAATAATAATAATAATAATAATATGTTTCAGTCACATAGTACAGAATATCTAATACACTAAACATACAATAGAAGCAATTAAGAAATATTTTATTAAAAAATAATGTTACAAAATGGGAAAAAGAGTTATTATTAACGTAATTATAAATACTGGTTAAATTTTTAGGGGTTCCTAAAATTTATTTCAAAGAAGAAAATGATTCGGTAAATAATTCATTGAAATGGTATTGAACAATAGATTGTGCCATGAATATTGTCCTAAAACTTTCACGCCTTTTATCTTTTCAAGGCTATAAAAACAAGAAGAAAAATAGATAAATTCTTTGCATTCGCAGAGGATTGTTTATTTCCCTATAAAATAAGTAAATTCGCACCATTAAATGGCATAATGTGATAGAGACCTAATAATACCATAGGCATACTTCGAGGAGGGCAATTTGAGAACCAGACCCGACCTTATAACACCATCTCGTTCTCTCTTGAAAGTTTTATTTATGACAATAATATGCTAAGTTTATTACAGTTTATTCAACAATTTTGTTGTGTTTGTATTTTATATATTTAACTAGGGTCAATTCCCCGCTTCGAAGGGTTGAAATAAGAAAAATTAGTAATATGATCCGTTAGTCAGTCATTTTTTACTATTTCTGAAGTGATCTCTGATATCGGTCATTTTTATATATCTCCCACCTCCTCCTCCCCTAAGTTACCCCGTCAAAGTGAAATGATAAAAACCATCCCAGAACTGAACTTCATCTATGTTGAAAATTTGATCGAGATTGGTCGGATGGTTCAAGAGTTATTAAGTAAACAGTCACTTTTATTTTTTTTATTTATATAGATATAGATATGGAAACTGTCCTTTTTGTTTTATGTACACATTTGAAACTATGATGTCCTAAAGTTGCTGCTACACTGTGATTAATGGGTGTGGACTTTCAAATTGCGTCTTTCAAAATCGAAGATGAAACTTCAAATAGTCGAAGATTAAAGAAGTGATTGTTATCAAGTTGCCAAGCGTGGTGCAAGGGTAGTGGGAGAATGAGGGAGGAGTTCGATTAGTATTGGTCACGAAATGAGACAAGATAAATGTTTCGTGATAAGACAGGCCCCTTTCAATAGAAACAGCCATAATTTTCAAGACGAGGCAGTATTTTCAAGACAACTTTTAGCAGCGAAACAGCCTTAAATCTCATCCGTTGGACAACACTACTCAGAATGTACCTACAAACAATAATAAACATTATTATAATAAGATTTTCTGAACAAGGTAATTTCAATTCTCTGAAGTAATTATCCATCTTCCCCCCTCCCCCCAGCAAAATATTCTAAATACACGAACGACTATTACCAGATAGATATACATTTTCATTAGTTGAGGTACCAGACATGAAACATGACACAATTACTTTATTCCTCCTCAATTTAGTTGGACGTGGAAAACAGTAAAAAGAGTATTTACGAAGATGCAAACACTGGTGCTTCCCCGTCGATAAACAAGTGTAATTGCAGTTGGCTTGGTTTCTCTCTCTCTCTCTTGCAGTGCACGAAAACTAATGGGTAAACAGGTGCAACCTTGTAACACATAGATTACTTGTTACACGTACTGTGTACGCTCCACTCCCCCCTGTACCTGGTGATCCTTAAGAAATCTGTGATGCGAATCAGAAATTGGCGTTCTTCGACTTACACGTAAGCAATGATTCTAATTTTTAAAATTCGTTTTCTTTTTGTTACAGAAAGCAATTCAGGAACATTCCTCCTACTTCTGATTATTAAACGTTTACACTTACTTCTTTTTTCAGCCTTTTACTATATACAGAACTAACTTCTGACATTAGAGGAAAAATCAATAAATTACCTACAGTCTTTTATGAATATTGTAGTAGTAGCAAAGATGAGCTGTCACTAATGTGTTTGCGTATTGGGCGCTCTTATTTCACCCATATTTATGCTTTATGTAAAATTGACTGTCCATCTGACAGTGAATATTCCAAATAGTCGTGTATACTCAGGTATCAGAGAGCGTGCACAAGTATGGAATGCTTCTAGTCCTGGTTTGTGGGATCACACTTTTTTACGTCACGAGTTCTTACTTCTCAAATTGCACTTATATACGCTCGATTTTATTTATTGTTGTTATCATTTGGTTAAGAATTCTTGCTTTTATTTCTACAAATGCGTTTGTAAACGATCGATTCTATTTATTGGTGGTACCATTATTGGTTAAGTGTTCTGCATTTGTAAACGCTCGATTTTATTTATTGTTGTTACCATTTGGTTAAGAGTTCTTGCTTCTATTTCTGTAATTGCACTGATAAACGCTCAATTTTATTTATTGTTGTTACCATCTGGTTATTATTAATTTTTTCTTCAATATTTTTCATTTTAACAACCCTTCGTTCAGTTTGGTTTATCTTTCAACATTTTTTGTACTAATTTTAGCATTTTATTTCTTTTTTCTTTCTGATAAGTATCATTTTCTTTTAATAAGGCAGTTTTGGGCTAGGTTAATGATATTAACTCAGCAAATAACATAGATTCTGACGCCGCCATCATTGGTATAACTATGAGGAGCTAGGGAGCTCTATGCCTACGATATAATACTTTTTAACATATTCATTACCAACTAAAAATACAGAGCACCGAACATTAAAGGAAGGCACATATATTTTCTTTTTAATGTTTGTTTAGAAAAGTGCACTACATAGCGTATTTTTAATAGCCTATTAGAAAACAAACTTTTCCCCCTTAATTTCCTTCCGACGATGAACTAGTTGACTATCCAGGAGGCTATGCATAAAGTGCTAACATTTATATAGCATAATACGGGTGAAGCACGTCTAATACGCTGAGTATCAAGTGCAGTCAACAGTATTTAACACACGTAATCTTTTAATTAAACACAGTCTGAGTTAAATTTTTAATGAATTTAATGAATTTTGGTGGATAAAAAAGACGTTCTTGTGTCAGCCTTCTCTCTTCATACGTAGAATCTCACTATGCTAGTTACAGAGGGGCACGCTGGCTCAGTGGTAGATAGCTTGCTTTTGGTGCGTGGGGTCCCTGGTTCGATCCCCGCCAAAGTAAGTTTCTGATGGACAACATTGTATATGTGGGTTTCCTCGGGGTATCCCGTTTCCTCCCACATTTCCTCCACTAGTTCTTCCATCACCATTCACTCGTCTAAATTGTCCGTCTCCATTAACCTAAAGGGCATAATCGTGGGAATTTAAACTGAAAGATTTCATTTCAAGATTTACTATGACACCTATCCCCATTAGCTCACCAATCAGTCACTTCCTTTTGTAAGTGAGAATACATTAAGTATTTCTGAAAATTGTAAATATCAAAGGATGCACTTCAGTCCAATTTAAGTGACAAATGAAAATGAAATCTTGAGATATACGATTGTTGTATACTTCAAGATTTGGTGGAATGCGAATGTAGGAAGATCTAAGAGTATTTAGAGAAAAATACAATGAATATTACGTATGTCATCTGCCACACAGTTGTATGGTCTGGGGATTAGTTGAACTGTTTTGTGGATCGAAAAGATGAGAATCACAAAGGAAGCGGATCAAAAGAATTGCTGTCCCACCTCTTTTTCCAGAAGGTAGCGTATCCGATATTTTCATTCGTACTAAGGAAAACACACTGGACGTACCACAGGCACCAGACTTAAGTGGCTACATGGTTGAGACAAGACTGAACGAGAATGAGGCACATTATCTTACGTATAACAGTATCTTTTTTATTCATATTAACTGTAACCAGTGGCGTACGCCGAGGTTCATCAAGGAAGTTCAAACATTTAATGTCATATCCTTTCGGGACAAGAGTGATTTTTGTATACATATGTATCTTTGTATCTTGCTCAAGGGGGCTTAGACCCGGGAACGCATCCTCATTGTTTACACCACTGATTGTGACTATTATTTCTCAGATGTAAAAAAAAAAAAAAAAAAAAAAAAAAAAACACTCCGTCTGTGATTAGAATCTTGCACATAGGATTATACGTGCACAGATCCATGTTTCTAAGTAAATCCAAACCAAACTTCGTTGATTTTTTTTTTTTTTTTTTTTTGCTAATTTTAAATATCCAATGGAGTCACCTTATTTAATTGTTTCTGCAAATAGTTCCTTTGTTCGGCTACAAGTCAGATATACAAATCATTAACTGATATTAATGTATATTTGTTGTTAATGGTATTTCATTTCTTTCTTGAGGAAGGTTGTAGAATCAGCATGATAACAATGCACAAGACACCAAATCGGGCCTTCGGGATCCGTCTCAACGGGGAGGGGAGATTACTTTTACTTTTGAATGAATTGATAAACCTTTTGAACCATGCAGTGAGTTGACAACTTTTTAAGGGTTGTGCTTTATACTAAAAAGAAAAAAAGAAAAAAAAACTATAGGTACCCGTAAAATTTATTATGACCCTAAACTAGGATTACTAATGGTTTCAACACAAGTTACAATATGGATAGAACACCATCTGTTTATTTTTTTATGTCTGTGTTATTTCCTACGAAGGGAAATGTTGAAGGGAAATCGCATGCTCACATATATTTACATTTACCTGTTTCCAATCTATTTTGTTATATTCAAATGTGGTAAAAAGTGAATTTCTCCTGTACATATTTTGTAGAAGGCTACATAACACAGCTCCGAAATCTTTAATAAAACATTTCCTCTTCTTCTTTCCCAAAATAAATCTCACATCCTTTAACAAGAGGACATCCGTCTGTGGCCAACACTATCCACCACAAACATACACACACTCAAAATGCAATAATTATCTATCCTATATATTAAATATCGGAATGCTGCTAGCACTATGTTTCACAATCCTCTGGAGTGTTTCGAACCTAGGACAACACATCAAGCAGGAATTTCGCTTGGAAGAAATTCCGCCGAGCACATCCACTTGCTACAAACAGCTGGGAGAAGAACCTACATTAAGAAGTTGAGTAAGATGGCGAAGGACAATACAGTAATTATTTTGATTAAATGTCTCGAAAGTTCTGGAGCGGATCGCTAGGTGTCAGCCGTGTACCTGGTTGGACCTCCCGCCAATTTCTCGTTACCTGCTGGGTAATTTAAGGTTTTGCCTCTTACGGAGACACAATACAAAAGGGTCCCCTGTTATCACAGTGACCTTGAGTTCATTTCTGTACAGGAAGCTACTCCTTTTCTAGAGGCTCTAAATTTACGAAACACATTTCTTTTTCGCGCTTGTTTCCTCATCAACGTTGTTGTTTTACGTTTGAGATTGACCTGTGATGATTCCGAAGAATCTATTCTCAAACATTTTCCAAATCATTAGTTACGATTCACTGACTTTGAACATGGCGCAAGAAGTGAAAGAAGAATGTCTGCTGGCACCAAACATGTCGATACAAGAATTCTCCCGTCCCTTTGAACAAGGAAGAAACAGCATTAAAATTTAATTAGCGTTTGGTAAATGAAACATAGGAGCCACTTTGTAACAAATCAAACAGAATGGCATGGTATATACTGTATGTAATTTGTATTCCAAAGCAGACCATAGTCAGGGCAATTATAATGTCAAATAATGGTCCAAAATAAACAATGTGGTCTCTTAAAACTTTATTTTGCTACAGGCTACGACCTTTATCATCAAAATAATAAATTTCCGTTTTCAGCATCCTGCCAGATCTGGGTATATACGAGGCGCCTCCAAGTAGTTCTTTCACTCTACCATTCTTCACTCTAGACCACTTTTGATTTTATTTTCCTTCGGCCCACATCATTTTCTACTTGCCTCTATCATCTGTTTTTTGGTCATCCTCGTAGTATTTTTCCTATTATTTCCGTGGCTAGAAATGTCTTTGGTAAGTTCCAACATTTTCTCTACATGTCCACATCAACATAGCCTAGAATTTTAATACTACTTCTGAAACATTGTCTCAGTTGAGTGAATTCCTGATTGTTTTATTTCTTATTTGATCTTTTCTTGTCTTTTAGACAATGATTCTTAGAATGTCATTTCGTTGTCTAGATTCCGCTCCTCTCTCTCTCTGTTTTGTTATTATCCAAGATTCCGAGGGTTAGATTATGAATACCAAGTCCTCTAACATAGTTTTCCTTTCCTAGATTTAGCCCTAGCCTATGCTCTAGGGAGTACCGCGAGCATCCTGGGTTCAAATCTCGGAGGAGAACATTAAACACATTATGATGGTTCGAATTCCACCTTAAACTGTAGCAGGGACGCCGATTATGGAAAGATGAGGAGATAACCGTGCCCAAATTTGTTTGGGCCTTCCAAGTCTGGATATCAGTGCTTGGATATCTGGCAACGAAACACACATACATGAATGAATCTCTCCCAAAGTTATGCAGCAATCGGCGACGCTAAACTGTATGTCCGCGTCTCGTATAGCCTTTGAACTGAAAAGAGACGCTAAACTTCAATAACCTATACTAACTAATTAACTAACATAGCAAACTAACGAACTAATTCACTAACTTAGATACGGTCTAATCCTAAATCGGAACTTTTATGCTTCGGTGAAGTTTTCCTTCCTGTTAAAGTCTCTTAATTATTTCTTTCATTCAGTATATGAATTGCATAATAAAATACGTGTAATATCCCGGGATGGGGCAATACGCTAGAGATTGCATTCACTACATAAAGTGAATAATAAAATAAAATTCAAGGACAAGTCAATCCACCCGAGGTTGTCCTAATCCTATATTAATAACATAATAACATATATGTAATATCCCGGGACAGGGCAATACGCTAGAGATTGCATTCACTACATAAATTGCATAATAAAATACTATTCAAGAACAGATCAATTCACCAGAGATTGTCCTAGTCCTATTTGAATAACGTAATAGCATACACGCAATATCCAAGGATAAGGGAATACGCTAGAGATTGTATTCACTGCATAAATTGCATAATAAAATAAAATTCAAGGATAGTTAAATCCACCCGAGGTTGTCCTAATCCTATATTAATAACATAATAACATATACGTAATATACCGGGATAGGGCAATACGCTAGAGATTGCATTCAGTACGTAAATTGCATAATGAAATACTATTCAAGAACAGGTCAATTCACCAGGGATTATCCTAGTCCTGTATGAATAACATAGAAACATAAGATTATACATTTAGCCAACCCACTAAAGTAAGCCTGTCAGACTGAATAGAAATGAAATTGCTATTTAATAGTAAACCATTATCGTTTCACAATTCTGACAAATAAACCTTACTTTCTATACTCTCTTTCTGTCGAAAGGACAGTCCATTTATATTTCTATTGATAGATGAGTTAGCAATGCTGTCTCTTCAGGCGACACTTGTGTTGTAAGGAACTCTGCTATCAGTGACAAAAGCCAGTGATAAATGGACACGGCAGGTGGACACAACTCGTTGACAAACAAAACAAATCGCATTCTTCATGCCTCAGCCGCAACCGATCACAAAAGGACTTCAAATCGGGTAGCAACTGACGAGAAAAGAAAGAAATAAAAAAGCTAACCGAAACAACAATTTCTGCTGAGTTTCGCTCAGGTAAATTATACCATGAACTCAGTCTCTTTTATTGAAGCCTCGAAAATGTATGTAATAATAAACTCTCACTTGGTAAAATAGAAAATTCACACAATGTGTTTTTTAAAAAGCAAAATTACATTAAAGAGCTACCAATTGTTCTACCGCAGCACTGTTAAAATTAAAATAAACATTAGATGACTCCGATAATTCTTATTGGACAATTCATCACCATCATCACAGGTATTCTGCCAGTATTGGCAGGTCACTGCTGTAACTGAGAAGCTTCCATGCTCCATGATCTTCCGCTAAACTCTTCGTTTTCAAGTACGATTTTTTCTGTTTTGATATCGTCCATTAATTGTAGTCGCCCTCTCCCTCTCTTTCTTGCCACTATATCCTCTAGCACGCCCCTAATGATATAGTTCATTCTTATCCAATGTTCCAACTAGATTCTCTTCCTCTTCTTAATAATGTCTAGAATTGCTTTTTCCCTCCACAATTTTTAATACCTTCCCATTCTTTTCCCGCTCGACGCAGCTAATTCTTTTCATTCTTCTCCACACCCACATTTCGAAAACTTCCAGTCATTTTTCATCAATTTTGCGTAATGTCCATGTTTGACCCATACAGTACAATACTTCACACGAAACATTTGAGTCTTTTTCTCAACTCTTTATTCAAGGTCTGACAAAATAGTATTTTCCTCCTCCTAAAGATTCCTTTCGCCATTCCTATTCTTACTTTTATTTCACGTTCACACTGATATCGTCACTAACAATACCACCCAGGTATCGAAAACTAGTCACTGCTCTATTTTCTTCCCTCCTACTTCTATATTTGACACTGACCCCCTTCGTTCCAATCACTATGGCTTTTGTCTTTCTAATTTATTTTCATTCCATATTCTTCACAGCTCTTCCTCAAGTTTTCTAATACATTATTGATTCTCTCTTCAGGTTCCGCAACAATCACCATATCACCTGCAAACCGTATTGAACAATTAATCGTTGTTATTTAAATATCGATATTAACCTAATATTTATGTCATGGTGGATTATAATTTATAACGAAAATATACTAGCCGCCTATTTGTCGAAGTTTCGTTATAATTTTGTAAAGGAACTTACAGAGTACTTGTATAAGACGTGAATCTATAGTTTAAAGTAATCCAAATCATTGTAACCTCTCGGACTTGAACCCAAGACCACAACATTTGACATTCAGGACTAGAATTCTTAAACGTTTTCTTAAAACATTAACTGTATCTGTTCTGCTTTCGCATACAAGAAATGGGTAGCCAGAGAGAGTGACTTTATCAGTGATATTGGACAACATCAGTACTGATAATGTTTCTGTATTGTTATTTTTCTGGAAAGTGGACCTACATTAAAATGATCTATTTCATTATAATGTTTATAGTCCTACACGAAAGTTATTCTAAAATCTTCAATTTCACATTTGATGATTTCTTATTTCGGAAATAAATAATTTATTCTCGTGGAAGATAAGAATAGTAAGTAAAATTTGATCTCAAGCATTACCTAGAGAAGTTGTTTTCAACCTGTTGAAAGATTGGGTCAACCTCAGAGAATAATAAAATTCAAGTGATACTCAAATTAAGTTATTATGTTACTTAACCATATCTACTTAACCCTAATTTAACCACATAATGAATTCCTCTAATTCAACCAATATTTGACTGATAGTGTTTTGTAATTATATTTTATAAATTAAAATCTAATGAATAAAAGTTTCTGGTAGCATTAAGCAGAAAGAAGAGATTAGTGAAAACGCAGATAGAGAGGTCGTTACAGTAATATGCTATCAAATCAACTACGAAAAAGACGGTAGATTCATTTCTTGTAGTGGTATAAGGTGTGATTGCATAGTTTCCACCATTTTAGATTGAAAACAACCATTTTCCAACAACTTTCCTCCCTATCCATTTCTTTCGTAACTTCACTCATAACAGACTTGACCTATGACCTAAGACTTTTGATACACCCGGTATACATGTTATGTGAAGCAGACATGATTGACGACTATAGAGTCAGGTTTTTCAAGTAGCATGTGCATCAACGTTAAGATAATGTACGCCTGTGTCAGGAGTATGTCTGTCAAGGAAAACTCAAACAACAATACATAAATTCTAATACTTAATAGTGACTATTTCTAATATCCAGAACATAAATAAGAAAATAATCTATTTCAGAAGAATAAAAACAATGAATTGTGTCATCGGCAGAGAACGACATACATTTTTAGTGCCATAAAAATTGTTTTTGTTCTCAATTTTCTTCAAAATTAAATAACTAACACTATGACCTATGGAACCCGGAGGTTCAATGCCGTGTTCACAAAAGCTCTCCACTGACTTCTACGCCTAGTCAACTGGATCCAGTTTCTACTTTGTATTCTTATTTTTGCAATTGGCCCTTTTCCAATTGGATTTCCAGTTGAAACTTTGAAAGTATTCCTACTTTCTTTCATTCTGGCTACATGACCTGCCCATCTCAACCTCCTACATTTGATGATCGAAACAAAGTTTGGTAAACGATATAAATTATGCAGTTTCTCGTTATCAAGTTTCCGCTATTCCTCATTCCCTTGGGTCCGAATATTCCTGTCAGGATCTTGTTCTCAAACACTTTCAATTTCCTCCAAAACTACGCATCAGATTTTTTTGTCATTTTATTTAATTCAATGTAATCTGCCCATTGATATATTCCTCATCCCTGGATAACGCTATAGTTAGGGGCCGCGGTACAGCGGTGTACAGCGTTCACCTCTGGTGCATGGGGTCCTGGGTTCAAACCCTGCTCCCGCCAAGTGAAGTTTGTGGTGGACAAACACCGCGTGCATGGGTTTCCTCAGAGTTCTCCCATTTCCTCCCAAATTTCTTCATTCCACCATTTCATTCATCATCATCGTATCCTTTAGCTTAGCCGGCATAACCGTGGTACATAAAACTTTTTAAAAATGCTATAATTAATAAAAAATTAAAGTTCGAAAATTATTAATAATTTGGGCTTTGTCGCCTTGTTGGTGTCATAATGAAAAATTTAATTAGTGAATACTTAATGTCAGTTTTACTGTAGTAATTGGCGTGGTTATCGTTCCGCATCAATTTTTAGGACTAGAAAAATGTTTTTTTTTTTTCTGAATTTTACCGAAAACTACGCATAACCTCTTTACACTCATCCTAGAAACCTGCACGGACCGACTTTTAGCGAAATCCATCCTGCATTTATTCCAATTATCGCTTAACGAAAGTCAATTGTTATTAAAGAACTGCAATTAATTGGCCCGGTCCAGCCCAAAGAAATTGCGGAACTGGCACGGCTCCTGCCGGTCACTAACTTACCGATTTTATTTTGCTTAGTTCAATGAGATTTTTATCGATTGGTATATATCTTAACTTGAACAAAATGGTTAACGCTAATGGTTGCCGTTAACACTAATAATACGATAGGAACTGAGAAAAACTGTAAAATCACACTAAAACGGTCCGAATGAGAGTGGGCGTACGGTGGCTCAGTGACGAGAGCTTATCTCTGGTGCGTGGGATCCCTGGTTCGATCCCAGACCATGTAAGTTTATAGTGGTCAACATTGTCAGTAAATTCTCTTGTGGTACTCCTGTTCCTCCCACATTCTAATTCCACTATTCTTTCAACATCATTCACTTGCATTAATCACTCGTCTTCTTCAGCTAAAGGACATAATCGTGGGACGTTAACCTGAAAAATTTCATTTCATTTCGTTTTCGAATGAGGGAGTAATCAATGAAATACACTAAATGGTGTAAACATGTTTATGTCTAACGGACGCACTATACTTCTTACCATCATCACTAATAATCTGCTATTAATGGCAAGTTCATTTTCTCACATTCAGAAGCTTTTATGGTTTCAGTTTCCTATTTGATTTAAGAGTTTCTCTTTCTGATGTTCTCCATTAATTGCTATATTTTCTTCGTATTGATCTTTCTTTCTTTTATCATATCAATTATAATATATTTTTTTTAAAAAAATTCCTAACTAATTTCGGTTAATATTTTGAATCCTAATAATAAACGGCAAACGACTCAGTCTGTGCGTTACGCAATCCTTACCAATAAACAGTTACGCTAACATACGTCGCTATCTACGCTATTCGTTGTTAAACTGTGCCGACAATTTGCCGATTTAAAACTATTGTGACGACTTAATTGCAATTTAAAAACGGTACTGCAATTCGGCGATTTAAAACTGTTGTGAAGATTTAATTGCAACTTAAAAACTGTACAGTTGGCGATTTAAAACTATTATGTCGATTTAGTTGCAACTTACGAGTAAAAATGGTACAGCAGCTTGCCGATTTAAAACTATTGTGAGATTTAACTGCAACTTAAAAACGGTACAGAAATTTGCCGATTTAAAACTATTGTTACTATTTTTAATTGCAACTTAAAAACGGTACAGCAATTAGCTGATTAAAAACTAATGTGACGATTTAGTTGCAAGTTAAAAACGGTACAGCAATTTTCTGATTTAAAAGTATTGTGACAATTTAATTGCCACTTGAAAACTGTATTGTTTCAATTGAATTAATTCAAAATAGGACAAAAACTGTAATCATAATCAGATTTGTAACATATTTATTTATTAATATGGTATAATGTTTTGGGTGGACAAATTGAAAAAAAAAAGTTAAATGCAGCTAATTAGAGCATTTCAATTAATCGCGATTTACATCTATATAGTATAATGGGCAGAAGACACAACTAGTTATTATTATTATTATTATTATTATTATTATTATTATTATTATTATTATTATTATTATTATTATTATTGGACCACCGTTTGGCCTAGTACCTAGCACGCTTGCCTTTGGTGTGTGTGTGATCTAGGGTTCGATTCCCGGTGGGGGTACAGTTGAGTGAAAAAAGTAGTTCTGATTCCACCATAGTCAGTAAGTCCACGTCTCCCTGAGTTGTCTAGGCATAATCGTATGACGTTAAACTCAAACTTATTATTATTATTATTGTGCAGTCGCCCCTTGTCGGTCTGAAGGCTCAGATAATGTACTTATAAATGACGTGATTGGGGATGACAGAACCGACAAGTTGCGCCCAGGATTTCGTATACGTTGAACTTAACAAAATATGAGGTACGGGATCTCACCTGGGTTGCATTTAAATGAAATCCAAGACATACAAAACAAACAGACTGTGATGTTAAAGGGGGTGAAAAGGGGCAAGAAGGGAGTAACTTTCAGGATGGGTTAATCTACTCGCACTTACTTGCAGGTCTGATCGTTGTCCTCTCGACGATTCCTCCAACGGGCCGACGTCCGTCCATCCCTCTGTTTGGCTGGCTGGCCGTTCAAGTAACCAAGGTTAAGAGTCGGCGAAACCCGGACTGAGAAACCAACTTTACGAAAACCGCAACTTTAGTTAAACTTAAAACTTCTCAAAAAACAATACATCGTCGTAGATGGCTATCTGGCGTTAGCCGAAACAAAGATGCTCTATAAGACAGAGCAAGGCTTTCAATCGTAAATTTCAAAATGAAGCTCGCGGTTTACATTCTAACTCGTCTCTCGCTTCATGTCGACTGTCCCTTCCAAAAGTCTCTCAATTGATTTTGTATGGCCTTCTTTCCGGGTTCATGTCCTGGGTTATTCACTCTGATTTGCGTCTCGATGAAGAAAGTGCATGCTTGTAGATTAACGAAGGTAAGGTGATGATAGGAATGCAGACGGATAAGCAATCTGTTATTTTATTAATTGAGAAATTACAAACGTAAGAAGTAAATGACAGACAACAAAGGCAAATGAACTTAGAAAAAAAAAGTCGAAAGGTGATTTAACTTAAAACAAATAGTTATTCTTTTCACTGTAATGTTCTTTTAAAATAAAATGTCCCATTGTTAAAAATGAGATACTTTGCCATGTATCCAAATACACATATCTTCACATCCCCCCCTGAAATCAAAGTCCCGAATGAAAACATTTCGGAGACAAACAAAAAAATCACTTTTTAGAATTTCTGTTTAAAAAAAAAAAGCTTAAGCATCTTTGTAGTTTCATTCAGTGTTCATGATAAAAACACAGCAGCAAATATAGTCTGGAAAGAATCATATGATAAGAAATGATGAGTACAGCAGAAATTTTCACACACTAACACAGTTGACAGCATAACATTCAATGCCAAATGACGTAAGCACAGCAACGTTGATGTTGTAAACACAGCATCACTAAGCATAAAATGTAGATCTGGAAATCACAGGTACAATGTCCTTACACATCACATAACTGGAAAGTTCATTCAGTACAAGTAGATTATAGGAGTAGGGTAGACAGGTATATAATAGTAACATCACAAAATTTAGGGGATACAGTCAATGACTGCCCAAATCACGTAAGATATGAGAATAGGGACAATAATTGAAAAAAAAGGAATGAATAAAATCGACGAAAAATCAGGGAAAAAAATGCAAAAGTAATAACTAAACCATAATCCATACGTATATATCTATATATAGTAAATAAAAACTCCAATTCCAATAAAATTGTAACTTTATAATCAAAATAATCATTACGCGGTAGAAGAAAAATTAATCTAGCTACCCATAGAAAGAACAGATAAAACAACACAAAAGAATGTTGATTTCAGGTTTTAGAAAAACGAATTGTGGAGAATCTAGTTCCACAATCACCGACGTGTTGGCAGAGTTATAGCCCTCTGCAGTGGCTATTAAAACCTTAAAGAAATCAACATGACAGACTATCACCAAACATATTCCTAAATCCCTAACTAAATATGCGATAAAAGAAAAGAAAAAAACTTCTTTCTTTTTATACAGAAGTAAAAGTACGTATACCCACAGGCAAATGTGTAATCAAATCAATTCTTCAAATATACAGAAATATATATCAAATGAGCACAAATCTTCGTCATACATAAATCCCAAGTCATCTTCATGATGAAATACACAAATTTATTATATACACTGCAGGCGATGAAAATCGATCATTCAAAAGAATCACTAAAATCATGCAAGAGGTTGTAACAGTGTATATTCCTTTGGAAAGAATACATTGACTGAGTATGTTCCCAATAACTAATAATAAATCGTAGGATCGAATCAAAAATTCAGGGAAAGAAAAACTTCATTCTTCTTTACATCCACATTTGGGTTATAAAATGCATCTTGAAAAATGCAAAAAAACGTAGGAATTCCTTCTTCATCACTATCATAACATAAATAGCATACAAATATCAATTCACAGTTGCGTCTATCTCCCTAGTTTTCTTCTGCAAAACATAATGTATCAATAAGATGTTGATTTGGCGCCTAGATACTAATTACTTCAGTTCATAAGCTGTAGATAAGATGACCAGGAAAAAGAACGTGTTCTACAAAGTTAACCAACAGTTCTAAGTAACTGAAAAAACAATGATGTCTATATGAGTACTCCTTTTTCTCCTTATCTTCGTTGTAATTGTTATTGCCGGCAACACTTAGAAATACAAACAAATCAAAACAAATTCCATAATGACATGGCCAGTGTCAAAACAAAATTCGTTACCAACTTCACAGATGTTCCTAATCCATCAAATCTTCCTTTGAGAACCGTCTTCTTTTTCCTCTTTTTTTTAAACTTCATTACAGAGAAACAGCTTCCACATCTTTTCCTTCTTCCAAGGGAAAATACAGAGGTAAAAGACGCTGATAGAGATCCCAATTCTCCTTGTCGAAAATACACAATACAATACGGTCTACGTTGTCCACATGATCCTCTAAGAATTTTCGTGTACTCAACAATGCAATTCTCGCAGCAGGTTCCTTAGGGAAATGAAATGCACCAGCAGCGATGCAAGGAAAAGCCACAGTTGAAAACTGATTTTTCAACAGAAAATCAAAACAATTGTTATAACAATTCTCCAAAGTCTTCTTGTTCGCATCTCTGGGACCACACGTCAATAATACATAATCAGTGGGGAGATTATAGCCTGGAGCAATCTTCACTTTTCCTGGCTTCAAAGAACGTATTTTCTCGCAATCTTTACGAAATTCTTCTCCTGCAGCTTCTTGGATACTTCTATCTGCTCCTCCTAAAGGAATAAGTAATTCATTCGTGGGGTTGACAACGGCGTCAGCTTTAATCATAGCGATATCTCCTCGAAAAACACTGATTTTCTTGTTGATTGCAGAATTGGCACCAAACTTCGGTTTCAAACCGGAACAATTCTTCCCTGTTTCAGCCCAAGTGGGTAATTGGTTGGGAATCACAATCTCACGAAGATTCACAGATGGAATATCTTCTTTTTCTATCATGTTCACCGCAGGGTTAAAAATGATCTCATAGTGTTCTTCTTTTCTTTCTCTCTCTTATTTTTTCCTTCCTGTTCTTCGGCACAGCAGGCATTCGCAATAGCATCCTCGACAACGTCTTGTATATCTAAGTCAACATCATCTTCTTCTCTCTCTTCCTCGTTTTCCTTCCCCTGTTTCTCGTAGTACTTCTTCAATCTTTGTACTGCAATCGAATCAACCTTGAATCTTCCTCGCGCAGTCTTGAACTTAACAAAATAGGAATTTGGGTGGTCAATATCTTGAATGATTCCTGGACCAAAATAACGTCCACTGAAAGCTCTGGTGGATCCTTTCTTCATGGTACTGTCCAAAATCCATACCTTGTCTCCGACTTTAAAATTAGGTTTCGAATGACGTTTGTCATAAAATTTCGTTGCCGTCTTATGTCTCTGGAACCATTTATCATGGGCTTTGTCTCGTATTTCTCCAAGTTGCTGTAAACGTTCAGCATTGTCCTGAAATTGACAAGGGGTGTCCAAAATTGCTTCGTGTAGCATTTTACATCTGAATCCATGCAAAAGTTCAAAGGGGCTGTATCCAGAGAATAAATTGACAGTTAAATTGTGGGCTAACACAACAGATGGCAGCAGTTCGACCCATTTTCCTTGATCCTTAGTACATAACGCAGATTTCAGTCTCTGTTCAATGTTTCGGATAGCTATCTCAGCTGTCCCGTTAGCGTAATGAGCTTGAACATTAACAAATCGAATCTTAGCTCCAATCATTGCACACAACTCCTTGAATAGGTTACTTGTAAAACATGGACCTTTGTCTGTGACTAATTCTTTGAAAATACCGTATTTCAAAATTACATTTTCATAAAGAAAACTACTTACAGAAGATGCTGTTATATCTGCTAATGAACAACAAATAGTATACCGAGTAGCAGCATCGACAACGACAATCAAATACTTGTGTCTCAAAATATTACTCGAGGAGTACACCTCTCCAATGTCTACAAAAATGCGATAGAAGGGCGGCACTTGAGGATACGTTTGCAATGTACCATAAGCAGAACCAGGTTTATTCTTGCTGGACTGGCAAATTAAACATTCTTTACATTTCTGATAGATATATTGTTTCATATTAGGGAAATACACAGATTTCACTAAAAGATCATATGTCTTAGAAAAGCCTCCGTGACTTGAACCAATGGCAGAAGTATGAGCCGCATCAAAAACTTTATAGCGTAATGAAACAGGTACAGCAACTAAAAATGTTATACCACTAGATGTTTTTTTTTGTTTTCTATACAAAACTCCTTCTTTAACCGTGAAATAAAATGCCTGTCTTTCAATTTTGGGATTTTTCTTTTCCTTGTTTTCTAACCAATCAAAAATATCCTTATAAAACGGGTCCTTCATTTGTTCATCTCTGAGAGAAGGCTCGTCACTTAGCATATTGTTACACTCTGTAACAGTGGAAGAAAATACTCGAGGGTCTTCCTCATTTTGTTGCTAATCAGAAATGTCCCTGGGGGCACGAGAAAAACGTGAAAGTGCATCGGCTTCTATGTTAGATACCCCAGATATGTGTGTCACAGTAAAGTTATACTGTTCAATAAAACGAAGCACCTAGCAAATTTGCCTACATTTTTTGTCTGCTTTTAAAACAAAAGACTCTTACAATCGGTTTTCAAAAAAAAGTGACGTCCTAGTAAAAAATAACGAAAGGATCTAAAGGCATATATAATACTCAAAAGTTCAAGTTCATAGGGGTGCCTAGACTTTTCGCTTTTACTTAAGCTACGGCTACAATAAGCAATGGGTGCTAACTCTGGGTCATCTGGAGAGGATATAGGTTGTTTGAGCACGGCAGCAAGACCGCGAGTTGATGCATCACAGAACAAGTATACAGGGTGTTTCGGATTATAATACATTAAATATGGCGATTTTATGATAAGGTCTTTAATTTTCTCAAAAGCATCTTGTTGTTTTTGTGTCCACTTAAACGGTACATCCTTTCTGAGAAGTGAGTTCAAAGGTTCCGCAATTTCAGAAAAATTAGGTAAGAATCGTCTTACAAAGCTAGCTATTCCTAGAAAACTTTTCACATGTTTTTTTCGTCTTCGGACGTTCATAATTACTAATGGAGTCAGTTATTTTCTTGGAAATTCGCAAGCCATCGTACGAAATGTCTTGTCCCAAAACCGTTAATGAAAAATAAGCCAATTTCGTTTTTTCTGGGGCAAGTTTAAGACCACGTTCTTTAATTCGTTGAAATAACTTCTTGGTGAGATTGATAAAATCCTCAAAAGTGTTCCCACCCAAAAAAAATCATCAAGGTACCTGAAAACTTGTTCAGATTCTAATCCTTCCAATGTCATTTTCACTAATCTGTTTAAACCAGCGGAACTAGTGATAAGGCCCTGTGGGAGTGCTGTAAAACAAAATGAACCAGCTCCTGGAATTGAAAAGGCAGTAACGTGTTGGTATTCCTCCGCGATTTTCACTTGAAAAGAACTACTAAGCAAGTCCGAGCAGCACAGGTAGCGACACTTACTAAGACGCGAAAGAATGTCTTCTATGGACGGTATAGGAAAACTGTCTGGTGCAATGTGTAAATTGATCCCTCTACAGTCCAAACAAAATCTGTAGGATCCAGACTTCTTTTTTACGAGAAGAATAGGTGAGTTATAACTCGAGATGCACCTCCTAATAACCTTTTGTTTAAGCAAAGTATCAATCTGTTTTTTAACTTCTTCTCTTAAGTGGAAGGGTATTGCATACTGATTGGTGTGAACTGGGACGTTATCTAGCATTTTAATTTCATGTACGTAGCCCTTGGCCACTCCAAAATCATCCTCTGACCAAGAAAAACAATCCTTATACTCCTTTATAACAGAATAAAGCATTTGATTCTGATCGTCCGAAAGTTGAGGGTTAATGTCCACACGCTTGACATCGAAACCAGCAGGAAAGTTACTGTCGTTTTGTTTACTGGCTAAACCATGATTTTGAACACTATCCGTATCATTTGGATAATGTGCACCCGGCCTAATGTCAATAGCTTCACCTAAATGAAGATTTTTCTCTAAACACAACTTTTTGTTGGTTGGGTTGACTACTCTAATGACAGGATTAACAGGATCCACTCTAGACTCATTGACAAAAATTTCGGCTTTAGAACAGATTTTCTCATTGGGTTGCAAAATATTTTTAACTCCCACTAAATCATTAATTTTACGAACAGATACTGAAACGCTGGAATTTGGTGGCAAAGTAACAGATTTCGCTGTTATGAAATACGCCTGCATTAGGTTCGCTGTTTGTTCGGAAACTGTGCCTATAGCATGACTTTCAGATAACGCGTGATCAGTAGGTTTCCCAAACCTAACTATATGAACTACGTGAATATCCTGGTTAATAGTAACATGCTGAGGAAGTAACAAATCATTCCCGAACAAAACAGAAGATGCAAATTTGTCTACAACTCTAAAGGTATGCGTAAATGAATAGCCGTCAATTTTGAACTTCAGCACAGCTAAAGTGTTAGTTTCAAGTCCTTTACCCGAGATGCCACGGATAATAGTACGTCTTTTAACAAGTCTAGTGTTCGGAGGAAGGAGTTCCCTAGTGCAAATTGAAATTTGACTCCCAGAGTCCAACAATGCTTTATACTCTTTATTTCCAATAGTAATTTTGATGCAAGGCAGAATCCTATCCCTAACAATAGGCGTAGTTATCGTGTGGGTCTTAAAAGTAGGTCTCTCACTATTCCCTGAACTATTTCCGCTATGGAAAACATTACAATTATTACTTCCCTTGAATTGTGCCATATTGCACACTAATGCTTTGGCCGGACAGTGTATTTTGTTATTCACGTGAGACGTACTATGATTTTCTTTACGCTTGTTCTGCTCGTTTTTAACCATAACAGAGGTATTCGTCGCAGAGCCCATTCTATCATGCATATTGTTATTATTATTGGCACTTTTGCATTCTGAGGAACGAAAAGAAGAAAAAGAGATACATTTCTGTTGAGGCGGCGAGATAGAATCTACAGACTGTTGAGTACCGCATTCTTTCTCAGCGGATGAGATATGATAATGCAAACGTGCAAGAATTTCTTTTTTTCCTGTTGTTCTTCGAGAGGAAATGAAACATGAGAATTATCGCGCAATGAAACATCAGCTATCTTAGCGATAAATTCCGGTGTACTATACTGCAAGATTTGTTCTTTCGAATTAGCTTTAATGAGCGTCTTATAAATTCACTATTAGCTCAGCTGACTGTTCTTGTAATAAAAACTCACATAGCGCATCAACGGATGGAAACGATTTGTTGCATGTAAGCTTAAAATACTGAGGCAATAACCCTTCAATAAGGAAATTAATTTGTTGTTGAATAGGCATGGCTTTATCGAAACTAAGTATGAGATCTAGCTTCTCATAAATGTATTTCATAATAGGTTCCCCTTCTTTTTGATCTCTGGAACAAATAGTATGTTCCGTCATCTTCTTAACCACAAAACCACCAAATAATGTGATCATTTGTCTCTTTATGTCTACAAACGACAAGTTCACAAATTCGTCTGTCCCAGTTAAGGCTAGAAACCACGCTAAGGCTCCGTCCCGTAATAAATATGGAAGCAAATGACGCTTCTTTACTGCATTGAACTCATAAATGACGCAGTAAGATTCGAAATACTCAAAAAAACGAATGACGTCTTCCCCATACTTGCCGTGAAAAAATGTGGGGCGCACAATCGAATCTAGAGACGTAAGTCGAGCTTGTACCATAATATTTTAATTAACCATTTTCACTAAATATCTCTAAATAATGTAACTAAAATGCACATAAAACAAAATAACAACAAATTGAGAGAGTGGAGGGAGGGTGGTAAATAAAATAGAATTTCATCAAATTCTAACGGTGGGCGGCAACCAAACTAATGCAAAATAAATCTTAATTATGTTCAGCTAAATGGGAAAAATCGAGGGTCACAAATATGTGTGCATAAACACAAGTTAAAACCACATCTCCGCCATGTGCAGTCGCCCCTTGTCGGTCTGAAGGCTCAGATAATGTACTTATAAATGACGTGATTGGGGATGACAGAACCGACAAGTTGCGCCCAGGATTTCGTATACGTTGAACTTAACAAAATATGAGGTACGGGATCTCACCTGGGTTGCATTTAAATGAAATCCAAGACATACAAAAGAAACAGACTGTGTTGTTAAAGGGGGTGAAAAGGGGCAAGAAGGGAGTAACTTTCAGGATGGGTTAATCTACTCGCACTTACTTGCAGGTCTGATCGTTGTCCTCTCGACGATTCCTCCAACGGGCCGACGTCCGTCCATCCCTCTGTTTGGCTGGCTGGCCGTTCAAGTAACCAAGGTTAAGAGTCGGCGAAACCCGGACTGAGAAACCAACTTTACGAAAACCGCAACTTTAGTTAAACTTAAAACTTCTTCTCAGAAAACAATACATCGTCGTAGATGGCTATCTGGCGTTAGCCGAAACAAAGGTGCTCTATAAGACAGAGCAAGGCTTTCAATCGTAAATTTCAAAATGAAGCCCGCGGTTTACATTCTAACTCGTCTCTCGCTTCATGTCGACTGTCCCTTCCAAAAGTCTCTCAATTGATTTTGTATGGCCTTCTTTCCGGGTTCATGTCCTGGGTTATTCACTCTGATTTGCGTCTCGATGAAGAAAGTGCATGTTTGTAGATTAACCAAGGTAAGGTGATGATAGGAATGCAGACGGGTAAGCAATCTGTTATTTTATTAATTGAGAAATTACAAACGTAAGAAGTAAATGACAGACAACAAAGGCAAATGAACTTAGAAAAAAAGTCGAAAGGTGATTTAACTTAAAATAAATAGTTATTCTTTTCACTGTAATGTTCTTTTAAAATAAAATGTCCCATTGTTAAAAATGAGATACTTTGCCATGTATCCAAATACACATATCTTCACATTATTATTATTTTTTTTATCGTTTTTCCACAAACTATTATGAGAAAAGATTTTGCAAGAAATTAGATTAAATAGAAGATAATTATTATTTAGAATGGCAAAACTAGTAGGGTAGCAATAAGAACAGATATTGTTAGGCGAATGCTTTGTGGAATTTAGTGGTTGAAACTAATTTGAAATTGAATGTTACAGGTATTTAATAGAAGGTCTAGTGTTTTTGAGACAACTGTATAGGTCGAGAGAAGTTGTATCTATGTACGTATTGGAGACATAATAAAATGAAGATTTTTTTTTTTTTTTTACATAATTTGTTTTTGAGTTATTAGAGAAGATAATTATTTCTTATATATGCTCTCCTTAGCCTTCTGGTAACTTTAGACCAGTGATGTGCCGTAAACTATAATTTTACGTCTACGCGATTGTCTACTGTAATCTATACGTAATCTACATTACACCTTTTCCCGTGTAGACTATGTAGACAACCGTTGCTCGTTTGTTCATATTTCCTCATTCAGTTGTTTTGCTTCGGTGCAGCGAAAGATTAGGGAAACGACTAACATATAAAAATGTAGAGGGAATTATCTAATCTGTATGTTTACTCTGCTCTGCACATACCACTTCCTTAGATTTTCCACTTCGAGTACTGCCTTTATAATGAAATTTACAAAACTAATTCTCACCTGTGGGCTTTCAGTCTTGAATCTGCTGTATTTGCCAATTTTTTCTTGCATATTTTAAAAAATACATAATATTTTTCATTTTCCTTCATCAAGACGAAACTAAGTATTCGAAAGTTACTATTTGCTGGTCTAGGCATTTTATTTTGTACGCAATTTCGCAAAGTAACGACAAAAGAAAGCTCCTTTATTGTCCACGACCCCATATTAAATTACGTGTTGTTGACATATTCTACATAGTCTACGTTGTTTACATTGTCTACGCATAGTTGACACGTAAACGTAAACTATCGTTTTTTTACGCGTAGACGCACATTTCTGCTTTAGACTCTATGCGAGTAGAAATAGTTACTAAATACTCTTTAAAAAATAATAGAAATTTTTGAAAAGAAAACCAACTGTTAATTTTATTAATTACTGTCTTTGCCTTTACATCAAACGTCTCTCGTTTCCAATAGCGTGTGTGTAGCGTTCATGTTTCCCCGTTGAAGAGTGCAAAATTTGACACGAAATATTTAGTAATTTTTTTGAAACAATTGTAAAATTAGCATACTTTGTTATTGACCCCACTCTCATGCATAACGTGCAAGTGTTTGTTGAAAGCAGAAATAACTCTCAATTTCCAAATAAAGTAAATAAAAAAAAACTATTTCTGAAGACTGAAGTGAAGCAGACTTTGGCAAACAAACATTCGATATACCTCATTAGCTGAAGTGAACACAAGCAAACTATTGCCAAATTCTGTTGCGCTTCATAAGAAAACGGAGAAATAAATGACGCACATACAAGACCCACGGTTGCACAAATTACAAGAAATGGGTTCTACAGTACGACTTGCACGTGTCAACGTGTGACTGACACAGAAAAATCAATCGCACTTTCCTCCTATAGTTATTTTACTATGAGCTATTTTTTCTACTAGTTATTCTATTGTACTAGTTAGTTTTCTACTATAGTTATTAACTTAACATTCATATATACGAGATATGTTAGAAAAGTAATGAGACTACTGTAGTAACATTATCTAAATCCTCAAAGATCGTCACTTCACTTCACACTGCAGTTAATTCTTACAATTGACTAAGTACAAGTTTGCACTTCCCCCGGTTGTTACATGATTGTTTAGAGCGTCTGAAGTAACGTTGTTTGTGAGGTGCGTTACGAAAATGCACCGACAATGAAGTTTGATGTGTAAAACTTGGCGAATCTGATCCTGGGTCATTCCATGTCAAATCACCTAATTTTAAAACATGACCGTACTTCAATATCTCAGATTCTCTTCAAAATTTCTTCATACGTAAATACCAATGAAATTATACTAAATTAATTTTTTCCGAATTTTTGGATGAGAAATGGGCTGGTGAGATTTTTTTTTAATGTGTATTTGGCGCCAATTGCACTTTCCGGTAGTAAGCATCATGGAACTAAAATTACCATAGCTTCCTTATTTTTCAAGTTATTGGGCTCATCCAGGTATCAAATGAAAGCCTAATTTTTACCCTTTCAGCAGAATTTAAGAAACCTTGCAAAAGGTTACATTGTCAAACATTAATGGGCTTACAAAGCAATTTTAGGGACTTTTACAAATTGTGCCATTGCTCAAAATTTACAACTATGAAACTTTTGAAACTTTTTTGTACGTTCATCTTAACATGTACATGGTATGGTTAAAAAATAAAAAGGGTGTTTATATATATATATATATATATATATATATATATATATATATATATATATAGTATTTTACATGTACGGAAATATAGTTTTAAGTTTTGATACAAATTATGCCATTGCTCGTAAGTTGCAATTATGAAACTTTTGAATTTTTAAATAGAATCTACATAGCATATTCATGATATTGTTAAAAAATAAAAAGGGTGCTTTTCATATTTTTGTATTTTTTATTTTACATATACGGAAATATACAATTTTAGGTTTTGTTACAAATTGTGTCATTGCTCACAAGTTACAATTATGAAACTTTTCAAGCTTTTTTTATAGAACCATTTTAGCACACATATGATATGGTTAAGAATGAAAAAGATGCTTTTGGTATTTTTGCAATTATTATTATTTTAAATGTACAGAAATATACAGTTTTAGTGTTATTAGCAGATTATGCCTTTCCTCTGAAGTATGGATGGCCAATTTCAGAAATTTTACTTTGCGGATTCCGGAAAGTAAAATTGAAAACAACGGAATTCGGAAAACATCCTATTTCGAAAAAATCCGGAATCCGAAAAATCCGATGTCGGAATAATTCCGGATTTTTTCGAATTTCGGATTTTTTCTGAATTCCAGAATTTGTCCGAAATCCGGAAAGGGAAATTTTCGATTCCGAAAAATTTTGATATCCCTACTCAGAAGTGACAACTCTCACACTTTAAAACTTATTCAAATAATCATCTTATAGTCGAGTCAAAATACGGTTTGACCTGGGCAAAATTGCAACCTTTAGTTTTACACCTGTATTTTGTTTAGGTACCCCACCTGATGAAAATATCCAAAATCCGACAAAATCGGACCACGGGAACACCTCCAAAAACGGGTTTCAAAATGGCGGACCATGGTTTTTCGAAAAAATCGTAGACCTTTACGTTGGCGGCTCTAGTAGTCCTCTTAATTGACACAGAGACATGAATAATACCTCGTTGAAACGCTCATAGACAACAAATTCCAACGAAGTGACTTTTGTACCCATCATGCCCAACCCCTAGAAAAAGAAGAAGAAGAAAGTTGATTTTTTTGCTTTTTCTCTTCTAAATTGATATTTCTTGGACCCTTGAAACACTGTACGTCCTCATACGCCTTCAGAAAAATTCCCACGCGTAGACCAGATATTAATAACAATAACATTAAAAAATGAAGGACGTAGGTTTAACAGTAAGGGAGATAAAAATTTGGAACCACGGACCAAGGAGGGTCACTCTGTATATTTTTTACAGTGGTCTAACTTATGTTTCTTAGATCTAGCATCCTCCCTAATTGTCACAGACGTGGAGCATACCGCATTGGAAAGCTTATGGAACCCCCTTGCCAACGACGTATCGTTTGTGCCCCCTGTGCCCAACCTGTAGAAAAAGAAGAAGAAGAAACCTTGAAAAAATTGGGAAAATCTACACTTTTACCTTTCTTAGGCTCTGGCAACCCTGATAATCGTTGTACGCTTGAAAAAATCTTGTTTCTTTCTTTAAATCAAAGGTCGCTTTAATATAAGTACTATACATAAAACAAAAATATTCTTAAGCAAAAGAATGGGAATAACGAAAGACTTTGGGAGGAAAATTACACATCTACATCGTCATTGCCTAAGCTAACACTGTCCTCACCATATTCATTTAAACAGTTAAAACATTCAGTTTCTTGGCACACACCACAAGAAATAGCAAATAGAAGGTCATACCATAATACAGTGTACAAGACAATTCGTTTTATAGAAACATAACACCTATATATAAAGCAAAAATATTCGAAAGCAAAAGAATGGGAAGACGAAAGACTTTTGGAGGCTAATTACACATCTATATCGTCATCGCCTACGCTAGCACTGTCCTCACTATATTCATTTAAACAGTTAAAACATTCAGTTTCTTGGCAGACACCACAAGCAATAGCACATGGAAGGCCATTCTTTCTGCAAGTACAATGCGTTGTTGCACACCCGGTAACAGAGTTGCAATGAACAATGGTGAGCAAATTCGCTGGAGCTGGTGGTAGATCACATAAGATTGGGTGGAGCTCACCATTCCTTTCTTCCCAGCCCAATTCTGTAGCGTTTGCAGGTTTCGACTTCCACACCTGGACCTGGTGGTAGGTGCGAAGAGAGTGGAATTTGGTGGAAGACGCAGTTGGTGGCAGTCTTTCTGGAGCTACGAAACATTTGGCTGTTGTGACTTTTGCACTGAACATGCGATGTCTAAGACGAGTGAGGTCAATGTGATCATCACCCCCAAACAATAGAACCATTGCTTTATGCCCGGCTTCGATTATTGCGCTTGCTGGCTGGCCAGGAAAACAAAATACAGAAGCTATTTCTCGAATTCTAGAGTCTTTCTGCATTTTTATAAATGCCTTCTGCTTTCCAAGCTCATACACTCGTGATGTGCTGTCGCAACCAGTAAAGGCTTGCAAAAAGAGGAGATGTTCACACAAGCTGGGACTGAGACTTTCACGAATTAGGTGTATGTCATAATCGGGCTTAACGTTTTTTCTTGTATTTATGTCACTGCGGTAGACGAGGCGGAATGG
Source organism: Thermobia domestica (assembly GCF_964235325.1). Classification (NCBI taxonomy): domain Eukaryota; kingdom Metazoa; phylum Arthropoda; class Insecta; order Zygentoma; family Lepismatidae; genus Thermobia; species Thermobia domestica. Next base: position 30,083,976 of record NC_137454.1, read on the forward strand.
AGTCGGTTGTGAGTAATATAGGAGTAAAAGTAGAACGTCTGTGTCTTCTCCAATCACAAAAGTGTGATAGGTTTTGGAAGCTGCGGCTGCTATCAGAACATCAGCATCTCCGTCAGCGTGAAGCACTGTGCAACCTACTTTCTCTAGGTGGACTGTTATGAGGTCGATCATTTGTTCCTTATTACTTTTGTTGGACAAGAAGCTGTCCTTTTTGCCCACGAATTCCATCGATGGCATAAAATGCACTGTTGGACCAGCACAGGATCCAGCTCGACGGCGGTGTGTGACATCTTTCGTTGATGGTGATCCATACCCATCAAACACGATAGTTGATGTGCCATATTTACGAACTATATACTCAGCAAATGATGCAGCGATATTGTCGTACGAACTGCCTTTACACCATTTTAGTCTATGTAACAAAGATCCTCCGTCTAAGACATATAGAATATTGTCTGGCTCCGTTTCCTCAAACTGTGCGGTCTGCTGCTTGCTGAACTCTAGTATCACATGGGCCAGTGGGGCTTTGTCTGCCTTACGCATCATGCTGGGTGACTCAAATAAAGCTGGTGGGTAGGCACATAATTCATGAGCTAAGGTCTCCTCTAAAGATGTGCTGCCTGCATTAGCGACAACTAACAGTCTTTGAAACAAAAGATTCGAATCGAAGGAGATATCGTTGCTGATTTTAACACTACTCGGGGATGCTAGAGTTTTGACTTTATCAGCACGCTTCCACTTCACAGTGAACAGGTCTTTGCCAGATAGTTTCTTCGCAAGCTCTTCCCCAACTGAAAATAAATTATGGACGTTGACCGAGGAATCCGCTATGACGCCAGTGACAATATTTCTCAATGATTTGTCTCCGTCAAATGGTAAGATGGGCTGCAGTCGTGCAAGAATGCGACGTGTGTCACTGATATCACGTGACATTCTTGACGTTTCGGCTTCTTTATGTTGTTCGCTAGTGACATATGCTGTGTGAGTAAGAGTTTGCATCGCCAGATTATACTCGGAGCATGCTGGCATTGAGAGTACCCACAAAGATCGTTGCATCTCCGACATTCCACTCCCATGGGTTAGACCCCCAGTGGATTTTAGCGATCTCATCAGAACCTGCTCTATGACTAGATCAGAAGACAACCCAGCCCAATAACGGTTGCTTCTTCTAATAACTCCGAACCCATTTTGAAAGCTTTCGTGAACTGTTGGATTAACCGATGGCAGCGTTAACATTGTTTGCAGGTACAAGCATGTCGACTTCAAATAATTGAAGTGTCCTGCTGCAGCGAATATGGGAATGCACTCTGCTATAGCTTCAAGGTGATCCTCCCAGCTTCCTGTTCGGTCTGCTGCCACAAGTTTCCTTGCTGTAGTCAACATGCGCTGGTATGCAAGCCACAACTGACTTGTTTTTGATGTGTTAATAAATTCTGACTTTCGTTCTTCTATTTTTTTCTGGGCTTCTTGAAGAAGAGGTAAAGAACTAGCTCCAGTTACATTAATCTCACCCGACATCAGACTCTGGTAGAGAGAGTAAGCATCGTTGATAGTTCTGTGTATTCTGTTATTGGTCTCCAGAAAAACATTCTCCACAAGCAATGCACTTAATGCGAGGTCAACCATCATGTGCGCACGGAAGGCTCTTGCTACGGACTTGCCACTTAACATATGTACAACCGAATTTTCTCCATAAACCTCATGCAAGATTTCACGTAAGCCTGAACCATCCATCAGGGAACCAATTGCTCCTAGAAGGTTCATCAGAGTATAAAATGAGCCCAACAGGAGAACCGTGTCCTTAATACTGGTGTTATGTGCTCTGTCATGCAGGATACGTGAAGCTTTCCAAAACAGTGGTTGGTCTAAGGTGATGATTGGTGTGACTTTATATTTTCTCGCAAGATTATTCAGGTACACTAAAGTGGAATAGATGCATGACATATCAGATGGAGGGAGGTCAATAATCGGTAAGCAGAGAACAGTGGATTTCCCTGGATGATGAAGAGATGGATCTGCGTGAATGGCCTGCATCATTCCTGACCAGTTTGGAGTGCGTGACGGAAAGTGCCAGGAAAGTTTCCACAAAATGTCCAGGGAGCTTTCGTTCGGTGATGGTGCTGTTACCAGTTCACAGTTGACCTTTTCAAGAATAGCCCTGGCTTCAGTGTATGCATGAATGGGAACACTGGCAAGGGACTTCACATCAGCATCAGAGACAGGCTTCCGAAGAATGGTTAGACTGGTAGTAGTGGATGGAGTAATGGCCGCCAACATTCCCATACTATGGAATGTGCCTAAACCACTCAGCGTTTGGAGATTATGGTAACATTATCCGCTGCAAAGAGGAGAGTCTGGTCTGCTGACATTTCGGTCACACGATTACCAAATGTACTTGCAGCACAGCGTTCAAACCGCTGCACTTCCGCGTATGAAGAGCAAAATCCCAGGTGATGTAGCGTGTCAATCAGGTGTTTCGATCGATAGTGGTGGTGCAGCTGCACAGCAACACCTAACTGCAGAGGAGCTAATATAGCTCTTGGTCTGGCTGCTTGCATCAAACACTGGCCAATCGATGCTATTTTGGTTTCATTGTCCTTTCCGGCAAAAAGTGTGGCACAGAATAGTTTAAGGCTAGGTGGAATGTACTGAAGGGATTCCTGAATGGTCAATTCGCTGGGTGAAGGATATGTATCACTTCCAGATTGTAGTTTGGATTTTATGTCGCTTTTGATCAGTCAAGCTGCGGTTTCTATGATTCTATCTTTTCCTTTTCTTCATCATACTTTCGTGGCAAATCACGATATGCCCGTAGAATGTGATTGGCAGTTTCTCGAAGTGTAATGAAGTCGTTTTTTCCACTGTCACTAGAAATTATAATTTTGTCACCGAAGTACTCCATTAGTTGACGCTTCATGTGCCGTCTGTCATATGCAATGTGATCAGTCCCTTCAAGAAATGTGCCCATATTTGTTACAAGTTCTCCAACAGTTAGTTGCTTATCATCGTGCTCTTCCAAATAACTATAGATGCGCTGAAATGCACGGATTCTCTTATGATTAGTAGGTCGGCCAGCCCGGAACTTTTTTGACGCTGACTGATTATCGGTGCAGTATTGTTGAGGAATTGCTTTACCTGTTCGAAAGTTGATACTACATGATCTGTGATAGACACAATCTGCTGCATGAAGATCAGATGAGAAGTACTCAATTCGACCTCGGACAGTTTGTGACCAGTTATCGTTTCGTTCATTGCAACACTTTAAAATGCTGTGTGGCAATGCTTGTGTTTTCACTCGCCCATTTTCTGATTTCAACACGTGACGGTCATCAAATAAGACAGGCGTTCCGCAAAACAGGCAATCACTGTTGCTTTGAAGGACCCATCCGACGAGCGAGTAACTCGTTTTTGAATCGGCGATGACGTTTTTCTTTTTAGGGCAATCGCAATATCTTTCTTATCAACGTAACGTTTGCGACAAGAGACATGAACCACCATACCTGCAGCGGCGAGAATGTTACTACCGCGAGCCTTACTGGCAATGTTCACTCCTTCAGCTCCCTTTTCTTGAAGTGTGATGAGGTTATCGTCAGGATCTTTTACACAACGATTTTTAAGGTTGCCAGAGCCCAAGAAAAATAAAAGTGTAGATTTTCCCAATTTTTTCAAGGTTTCTTCTTCTTCTTTTTCTACAGGTTGGGCACAGGGGGCACAAACGATACGTCGTTGGCAAGGGGGTTCCATAAGCTTTCCAATGCGGTATGCTCCATGTCTGTGACAATTAGGGAGGATGCTAGATCTAAGAAACATAAGTTAGACCACTGTAAAAAAATATACAGAGTGACCCTCCTTGGTCCGTGGTTCCGAATTTTTATCTCCCTTACTGTTGAACCTACGTCCTTCATTTTTTAATGTTATTGTTACCAATATCTGGTCTACGCGTGGGAATTTTTCTGAAGGCGTATGAGGACGTACAGTGTTGCAAGGGTCCAAGAAATATCAATTTAAAAGAGAAAAAAAAACAAAAAATCAACTTTCTTCCTCTTCTTCTTCTAGGGGTTAGACATGATGGGTACAAAAGTCACTTCGTTGGAATTTGTTGTCTATGAGCGTTTCAACGAGGTATCATTCATGTCTCTGTGCCAATTAAGAGGACTACTAGAGCCGCCAACGTAAAGGTCTACGATTTTTTCGAAAAACCATGGTCCGCCATTTTGAAACCCGTTTTTGGAGGTGTTCCCGTGGTCCGATTTTGTCGGATTTTGGATATTTTCATCAGGTGGGGTACCTAAACAAAATACAGGTGTAAAACTAAAGGTTGCAATTTTGCCCAGGTTGAGGGTAAAATTGCTCTAGATTTCCTGGACTATTAGTAAATATTAGATGTGCTTGAAAATAAAACTGGTGTAATGTGTAGTTTTAGTATTACCATAATATTATTTTTTGCATTGAAACCATTCATTTCTTTTTTTCAATTGTACTATTGCTTACAACTATCAAACTTTTGTAACTTTTTGCACTTACATGGTATGGTTAAATAACAAAAAGGGATCCTTTTTTAAATAATTTTGAGATTTTGTGAATGGAAAGTATAGGCCTAGTAATATAAGTGGGTGAGTGATTCATGAATTGCATTCTGGCGTACAAAAATAATAATTACAAAAAAAACCAAAAGTACTATTTTTATATTTTAACCATATCATATATGTGCTAACAAGCAAGGTCCACAACGAGGCACACTCAGATCAGACTCAAACTTCGCCCAGAGCACACATAATGGAAAAGAAGGAAAAATGCCAAATTGGAGCTGCCCAATGCCAGAAACACCGGAGTTATGCTCCTCAACATAACGCACCACGCAACAATATGATATAAGGTAAATGTCGCAAGACACCCGTTTATGTCGAAAACGGAAAGGGCGAGAAGCACCGGGATGATATCAAAAAGATACCTGATATGTTATAACAATGTTTTGGCGGCCATCTTGAAAGCCACGATATTGGATTTAGCGTAAGATATTGAAATGAGAAGTGGAAAGTGTGATATATCAATGTAAGGTAAAATGCAAAATTAAAATCAATCATGTAATCGCGAAAAACATATGTGTAATGGTGAGGACGTGATGAAGTGTAGAAGAAAAAATGATTTTTTTAGTTTTACGTCCCGCGGTTATGCCGACCAGGCTAAAGGAGACGGTGATTATGAGAAATGAATGAAATGTTGGAATGATGAAAGTGTAGAAGACTCGGGTAAAACAAACGTGTATGCGAAGGACAGAAGACGCCACGGCATTGGGTAACATGCCACGGCAATGGTAAACGTAACAGTGTCTGTACATGGAAGTGTCTCCGCATGGCGCATTATGTCTTTCAAGGATATTGGGACCCGGTTTGGTACAGTAAAAACCACAGTTGCACCCGCGATACGAGCGTTCGTTTGAAGACTACAGGAACTACAAAGGGCTATCTATTGTGAAACAGCATGAAGGCAGCTCGATCGGGAGAGTAGGTAATATAATATTGGATTGGTTACCAAAAGCAGGACCTACCTGGGATCGAAACTCACTCCTGGGCAACGTTTTGTACGTTTCTTATTCACTTTTCCTGCTGTTTCGTGAGAACAAAGGACATTTCGGCCTACGTTTGTTTAAACAACAGTATTTGAAACAAAGTATGCATGGGTGATAAGGCCCAGCCATATTCTAGCTGACATTTCTTTACGAATGTTTCTTTTCTTTTGCGCAATGTGCTACACTGTTTTTCGACGGGAGACGCGGTGACTCTGTGGTAGAGCGTCCACCTCTGGTGCTTGGAGTCCCTGGTTCGATCTCGCTCGCACCGTGTGGACTTTGTGGTGGACAAACACCGTGGTCGTGGGTTTTCTCGAGGTTCTCCCGTTTCCTCCCACTTTCTTCATTCCACCATTTCACTCATCTCTCATCATCACTGTCTCCTTTAGCCTAACCGGCATAACCGTGGGACGTAAAGCTCAAATATTTCATTTCATTTTTTATTTTTCGACGGTCCCAAACAGAATCACAATATCAGTGAAAGGCAGCACTGCGGAGTCGAGTTCCATGAGTTGCTGCAATCTCCCACGAGAGGGCTAATTTACCACACAGTGAGACCACTCGCATTGTGTTTACGGGTTTCACTGGCACAGATGGAACGAAGTGAGCGTGACAGCAGGTGCTAGCCCGTGAGAAGTGATAGTGTGTTTGTGGCATACGCGAGTCAAAACGCGCAATATTCTGTATAGTGAATGTGTCCACACTATTGTTCATCTAAAAACGCCAGTGTAGACCTGCAATATGAACCCTCTCAATGTGGTGTTAGTTATGCAAAATGAGCTTTCAAAACAAGGGTACGTTCAATCGACAGAACCGACAGTGGCGGAACGAAAAGCAGCTGAACACATGCTGGAGTTTTTGAACAACTACGATGTAACAGAAGTAAATGTGGATGAGATTCTCGACATTGATGAATACGAACCCGGTCCGGCCCAAACAAGTGCAGAGGATGCCGCGGATAGTGGTGACAGCACGCTGCCTTGGAGTGATTCTTCGCCCGAACCACAGGCAACACCGTTCTCGTCCGACAGTGACTATGAGCCGAATGGAAACGAAGGTAATACAAAATATTATACGCTAGAGGACAAAGTTAACATGTTACACTACTGGCTTGACGTAAAAGGCAAAGGGCGTCAAACATTCGCACATCGTTCATATCGCTCGATGAAACACAGATTCCGCAACTGTACCTCGGTGAGAACACTGTTTAAATGGAAAGAACAACGCGACAAAGGCTTATTGAAAACAAAACGCGAAGTGTATCGCGAAATCACAGAACATGTGCTGCAACAATTTATAGCTGCGCGACGTGATAACCGCATTGTCCATGACAGTGATCTTAAATTATGGGCAAAGGAGCAGGCTCTGAAGTGTAGTCTCCGTACGTTCAATGCTAGTCACGGATGGATTGGGGCACTCAATTAACAAAACAATATCGTGAGCCGTAAAATCACGTCATATGTCACAATGAAGTATGTACGCAACAAGGAGGATATTGATTTGGTTATTGCTGGGTGGCGTGACGAAACCAAGACCATCATGGAGGGGTTTGAGAATGCAAATATATGGAATGCTGATGAATCCGGTTTGGCGATTTGTGGTGGACAAACACCGTGTGCGTGGGTTTTCTCGGGGTTCTCCCGTTTCCTCCCACTTTCTTCATTCCACCATTTCATTCATTACTCATCATCACCGTCTCCTTTAGCCTAACCGGCATAACCGTGGGACGTAAAACTCAAAGATTTCATTTCATTTTTCCGGTTTGGCGAAAGAGTTGACAAGTGGGCGTAAATTAGCCAGAAGAGGATCATCGCACATTCAGGGCTGTGTCCAGTCTGTGCATGCAACGACGCATACGTACACTGTGGTGCCGTTGTCGAAAGCAGGGGTTGTGGCGGAACCCGTAGCTTTGTCATTCTCCAGGAACCCGTAGCTTTAAGTACTAGGGTTCAGGACAATATGTTCGCCGCACCAAATTTAGTGGTATTCTGGACGCCTTCTGGTAAAATGACAAGGGAAGCGTATTCGGTTTTCATCAAAGAATGCGTAATACCACAAGTAGCAGCAGATGCTCCCAACACACAAAGTTTTCTGTTGCTAGATTCATATGGACTTCACAAGGACAGACACACATTTGCAAGGCTACTTCATAAAAGTGGTTTCACCGCCGATCATATTCGCATCCATATTATACCTGAAAAAACTACTTCGCAGTGCCAACCGTTGGATCTGTATTACTTCCGTATGTATAAACACATGGTACGACGGATTTCGGAGGCATTGCGTGACCATACCAACGTGAACCTTCACCAGAGAGACACCGTCCTTAAGCTGCATTCATTGGTACACAACCAATTTTGTTGTCCACGATTTCATATGACACATCAATGCGGGTGGAAACTAGCTGGATTAGCAGAGGACGTTGCTTTCCAGTACAACACAACTGACTTTTGTTTCAATCTACGACAGCGTGAATGTTGTAAAGACGAGTGCCCAGAACTTTCTGTGATCAAATGTGCTTGGTGTTTGCGGGAGCTGTGTGTCACCCATTTCTTTACTCACTACCACTACTGCCGAGATTTTCAACAATAGGTACAATCTTATATATCTGAATCTATGTATATATATCTGTGTGTGTATGTAGCATTCAAACTCAAATGTATATGTTTCTCTCTATGTGTGTGCGTGTGTGTTTCTTTGTCGCATCATCCATGTGTTCTGGGTTCCTTTGGTCGTTTCTGTTTCATCGCGTTAACAACATAACTTCAGCTGTTTTTCCATACTCTGCTCGCATGAATTCCTCTTCACGTTAATACCATGCTCGATACGTTATTAGAGTTTGGGCATTGGTTTCAGTTTCTAATTCTACCCGACATCGATCTTTCACAAGACATCCTTTACGTTTCAATACCTTACGATATATTCACGATAAAGGCTTTCAAGATGGCGGCCAAGTCTGTGTTATACCATATCAGGTATCTTGGTATCATCTCGGTGCTTCTCGTCCTTTCCGATTTCGACCTAAACGGGTATCTTGCGACGTTTACCTTATATCATATTGCAGCGTGGTGCGTTATGTTGGGGAGCATAACTCCGGTGTTTCTGGTATTGGGCAGCTCCAATTTGGCATTTTTTCTTCTTTTCCATTATGTGTCCTCTGGGCGAAGTTTGAGTCGGATCTGAGCGTGCCTCGTTGTGGACCTTGCTTGTAAGATGATTCTATAAAAAAGTTTCAAAAGTTTCGTAACTGTAACTTACAAGCAATGATACAGTTTGTCACAAAACTTAAAACTGCATATTTCCGTACATGTAAAATACTAATACTAATTAATAATAATAATAATAATAATAATAATAATAATAATAATAATAATAATAATAATAATAATAATAATAATAATAATAATAATTACAAAAATACAAAATCTCCTTTTTTTATTTTTTAGTCACATCATGTATGTGTTAAGATGAATGTACAAAAAAGTTTCAAAAGTTTCATAGTTGTAACTTTTGAGCAATGGCACAATTTGTAAAACACACTAAAATTTGTTTGTATGCCCATTAACGTTTGACATTGTAACCTTTTGCAAGGTTTCTTGGGTTCTGCTGAAAATATAAAAGTTAGGCTTTCATTTGATACCTGGATGAGCACAATAATTTGAAAAATAAGGAAGTTAATGGTAATTGTAGTTCTATGATCCTGAGTGCCGGAAAGTGCAATTGGCGCCAAATTCACATTTTAAAAAATTTTTCTCCGGCCCATTTCTCATCAAAAAAATCGAAAAAAAATAACTTAGCATAATTTCATTGGTATTTATGTATGAAAAAAAATTTGAAGAAAATCTGAGACATTGAAACACATTGCTCTAGGTGAGTTGACTTGGAACGACCCTCCTGTGACTTATGAAAAGGTGTGTGTGGTATGCGTGTGTGTGTGTGTATTCCCAAAGTACATTTTTCCGTCCCTGTATCTCTCACGTCTTACTGATTTGAGCTTGAAGTTTGTGTGTACCAATTTTTGATTTCCAATAAAGATATATGTGGTTTCAATCTTAAGTCAGACTGTGAGTCCTCATAGTTTCAATCTATTGTAGTCTTAGTATTCGTAAAGAAAAAAATAATTTCCAATCAAACAAATATATTCAAACTGTTTAAACATAACTTTCAAAAATAAAATGTTTTCTATTCTGGCTCCTGTTAAATGCAACTAAAATGCGAGATCAGAGGAACGGAACACCATTGAAAAAACGTTTCAATTGGAGAGAAATAAAAAATAGTGAAGTTTTGAAAAAGAAGAATGGGAAACTGGGTTAGAACTAGCATTTGAGAAACGTAAGATTTTTATATATAATGTAAGATTAAAGAAAGAAAAAAAAGATGAAGAATAAGTTTGTAAGTAATGAAAGGATAGCAATCTAGGGAATCTTAACTGTGCTCACTCTTCCAAAGTTCTCCTTGAATTGTGAGCAACCCAAATAACTCCTTTGTTCTGTCGGGTTGCATATGCAACAGGCAAAATTTGGTTATTAGTGAGTACGCAGTAGTACGCATGTATGTTATTTGACTGCATCACCGCACGAAACTTTATCGCTCCAATTTTTAAAACTAAATCACTATTTTTAAAAAACTTTACAGTTATAACTGAAACATCAGTGAAACACGAACAAAATCATAGGCCTTTTCGAAGAATACTTTGCAACAGAAAATTCATTCCCAAAAGTACTTAAGCTATCCCTTATGGATATCTCCATTAGAAATAACTTACGCAACATTTCTTAATGTAATATTTGTTTATGAAATACGAAGAAAATCGTCTGAGTCATTTCTAAAAAACAAAATCGAGAGGGAACTCAGCCCCAAGAGTAAACTACCACTTGTTGATTGCTTCATGAGATATAGTGAATTATGAGATAATTCATGAAACATTTATTTAAGAAATGTGAACATAATTAACCGAGACGATTTTGAGAAAATTGCCCGAAAAACTCATTTCAAGAGTAAAGTTTTCCTTCTGGTTTGTAAGGGGAAATGAGTAATATCACATTATCAGGTTATTAATGAAGTGTTTCTTTACAAAGTATAACTAAAATAGCCTGAGTTCCTTTTGAGAAAATAGTCCGAACAAAAAATCACGTCTATTAGCATACCATTCCTTGTGTATTTTTTTAAAGGATAAATGATTTATGTCATTGTTAGGTTAGTAACGAAATATTATTTATTATGAACAAAATAGCCTTAGTCGTTTCTGAGAAAATCATCCGAAGAAACTCACTCCTAACACTAAACTACTCTTCGTGTTTTGTTTTTTTTATTTTTGTCATATTGTCAGGTTAGTGATTAATTATTTATTTATGAAATATGAATAAAATCGCCTTAGCCTCTTTTGAGAAAATGAAGCAGAAAACATTCACTCTCCATCAGTAAACTACCCTTTAAGAACATTTTCAGGACAAAATGAATTATTTCATATTGTCAAATTGTTAACGAGATATCTATTTGTGAAATGTAAACAAAATCACTCGAGTCATTTTTTTTTAGAAAATTGTTCTAAAAAAACTTACCCTTAACCCGGCACAGGGCGCGTGGTGAGGCAATCCCTCACTCCTTGCTTTCCCCATGTACTACTGCGCAATGGTTATGCGCACGTGTATATCTTTCTATGTATTCCAAGTTCACTATTTTTAGCTTCAATCTGCAACTACAGCTTGTTGATGAAGAACCGTTGTTTTTGTTAGCAGTGCATTGTTAGAAGCTTTGCAATTCAGTGAGATTTTATCTCACCTTGCGCCTTGTTACGTTATTATTTCTGGCAGTGTTGAATACTACAAATACATTGACTGTAAGTAAATATATTAAACTATGGATGACAAAACTGCACAGAAAGTGTTACAATGGATGGATGAGGTGGAAAGGGAGAGGAACATAAGGGAAGACGCAGATGAAAGTGCAAGTGAAATAATGGACAGTTGCAGTGACAATGAAGGGAATAACGTTGAGCAAGTTGAACAAAGTAGTGAAAGTAAGTTTTCGGGAATAGGAACAGAACCCGAAGTTGTAAATTCTGACCAAGTTGTGAGAGATAGACCTATATATACAGCGAAAGATGGAGTTACAACGTGGAATGTTTACTCCAGAAACACGACACATAAAACTAGGCATAGAAATCTCGTGAGACATTTACCAGGTGTCAGAGGGCAAGCACGAAATGTAAAATCGCCAATGGAAGCATGGCATTTATTTTTCCCTGAAGACACTATAAAACAAATTGTGGAATATACGAATCTAAAATTAGCAGAAATTCGTATAGGAATAACACTTGAAAGAGATATTCGTAACACTGATTATGAAGAAATGTTAGCTCTATTAGGTTTGCTATTTATCGGGTATGATGAAGAGTTCTCGTTTAAATCTAGAGGACTTATGGGCAACTGACGGAACAGCTCCAGAATTGTTTCGTTTGGTCATGTCTCAGAAACGGTTTCGTATGCTTCTACGCGCCCTGCGTTTTGATGACATCAACACCAGACAGCAGAGAAAAGAAGAAGACAATTTAGCTCCAATACGGGCATTATTTGAAGAATTCGTATTGAAATGTGCGGCCTACTGGACACCACATGAACATGTAACTATTGATGAAATGCTTGAATCTTTCAGAGGAAGATGCTCTTTTCGATGTTACATGCCAAATAAACCGGCAAAATATGGCATTAAAATATATTCCTTAGTGGACGCACATGTCTACTACACAATGAAAATGGAGATTTATCCGGGAACACAACAGCCGCGAGGACCATATGTTCAGGACAACAGTGCGCACGCAGTTGTCAAACGTCTCATCGAACCCATTACTAAATCTGGCAGAAATGTGACAACAGACAATTTCTTCACATCAGTTCCTTTAGCTCTAGATCTTCTAAAGAATCACGGGTTAACACTGGTTGGAACTCTAAGAAGTAACAAACCTCAGATTACGGTTGAGTTCCTGAGTACAAAGGGAAGACCGCCATTTTCAAGCATGTTCGCTCATGGAGAAGATATGCTACTTTGTTCATATGTGTCAAACAGAAGAAAAAAATGTGATATTACTCTCCACAATGCATGAAGGAGAACACATTGATGAAGCAACAAAGGAGCAGGCTAAACCGGAAATCATTACATTTTATAATATGACGAAGAGTGGTGTAGACTGTGTGGATGGGCTGAAGAGTCTCTACACAGTTACAAGGAAAACCAACAGGTGGCCGTTACGTATCTTCTACACACTCCTTGATATTGGTGCTATAAACAGCTACATCATATATAGATTTAACTGTGAAAATGCTGACGCAAGGAGACTCTATCAGAAAAAGTTAGCAATGGAACTCTGCAAGCCATACCTCACTAGAAGAGCAACAATACCATGCTTGCCTACACTTTTGCGATCACAGATAAGAAGGATCCTGGGTGACTCTCCAGCACCTGTGCACTCCGAGGCACCAGCAGGGAATAGTGATAAAAGGAAATGTGGCTTCTGTATCAGGAAGAAAAATCGATACACCAAAACATGTTGTGCATACTGTCTTGTCCCAGTGTGCAAGGAGCACGCACCAGCTGTTCTCTGTTGCAGGTGCCGAGGGAGTGAACAACATGAAGACAGTGAGTGATAACTGCCACATTCCGAAAGGATTTTCCTCGGTTTGAATAAACTGTTTATCATTTTGTTCATTTGTTTGTTTCGTGTGATTCTGTAGCTTTACTGTATTATTCAGTGTTGGAAAATTATTGATTTTTTTTTATTGTGTAGTGATATCAATAAACAATGTAAAATACCCTGCATATATGACTAAAATATTCTAAAGTTGTAAATTTACAATAAAAATCACAATTAAATCTTAAACTGTGTTAATAAGAGGGATTTTTCCATTACTTTCATAGGTGAGAGAAAATCTCACCACGCGCCCACTTGCGTTACTAGTAACCACGCGCCCGGTGCCGGGTTAAGAGTTATAACTACCTTTTTTTGATCTTTCCCATAGAAATGACTTACACGACAGTAAAGAACTGTTAATAAAAATATTAATGTATGAAATTTAAACAAAATTGTTAACGCCAGTTTCGAGAAAATAGCAATTTCAACTTTTACCCTTCAGTAAACTATCCTTAATTTTGGGAGTAAGAAGAAAATTCGAACAATGCCTCTAGGAAATCTTATGAAAACCTTAAGTTTAAAATTAAGTGTGGATACGTTGAATGATACGTCCTATAGGCGAATTAACACATTTATATCGGGACGAACGGACAAACGGACGGATGAACAAACAAGGAGATGAACAGATATCGAAAATCACTTTTCAGATATATAGAGTCCATGAAACGTGTAACTCCGATAAGATTTTGAATTCTATTGTTTTTCACGATCACCACGACTTCTCTCCTATCGTCACTCGAAAGAATAAAAAAAAGGAAGTATACAAGTATTTGTTTCAAAACGAATTGTTTCGTGTTTTCTTCCAAGTGTTGTACTTTTGAAAGGTAGTAGTTATGTGCTGATAAACGTACATAACCAAAGTGAATACAGTTTTTTCAGAACTTAATAGACAATTATGACAAATGGGTATATTCAGTTCAAACTTATTAACATTATTCTTTCCTATTTGAAGCATTTATTAAAAGAAGATTTAGATTTGCATTCGAGTGAGTGTGCAGCGCTCTCTTTTCGTGACTGGAAGGCTTTGGTTTTCAATTCCGGACACAACTATCTTGTGTTTTTGATCCAATATATTTCAATCAAAAATTTTCTTGTAGGTCTTATATCTGAATAACTGTGTAGCCAAACCCAAACTATCACTTAACTTAGTACGAGCTTATTCCGTAGAAAATACGAAAACTCGATTTAGATGCCGTTCAAAACTTTCGTGGCCCCTGATCCAAAAACTAATTTTTGACCAAGATTGCAATGTTTTTATCCATTTTTTATTTTTTATTTTATCTTTTTTGTTTGATCATTCCTAAAATTCTGGATTTATATTTCTCCCTCAGTGCTATCATGAGAATATTAAGATGATATCCTTAACAAAAACACTAGTGTACTTCTTGGCACAGGAGACCCTAGTTCGTTTTTGGGATCCTACGTTAAGCTATAGAGCCATATCTCATAGCATCACTGCTCCAAAGGAACACTAATCGACCAAACTAGTAAACTTGTTTCCAAAAATCCTTTCATTTTTCATTGCTTATTTTCCTATGGTGTGAGTGAGGTCACAACCCTATTTTCAACCATAAGTAAATTAATTAATAAATATGTTTGATATAAGAAAGCTTCTAGTAAGATAGGCCTTTGTATGTTACGTTCGGGATTGCGGGGGAATTATCCCACATTTTTTTATTTCTACTAGCTGAACCTGCGCTCTCTACACAGCGCATCATTCACATATGAACATGCATCTCCTTGTCATTCCTCCCATCTCTGCATAACCCTTCACAGGCGCAAGTGAAAGACATCTTGATAAAAATCGGCAAAGAGTACCATAAAGAAGGGATTTTTTCGATTTTTTTTCAATATCTCTCACCATTTGCAAGATTTAAACCTACTTCCGTTTGGAGTTTCTAATTCATGTATGACCAGTGTTTTCTTTCTTCTTGCACGCAGTATGTAATAAGCAAATAGATCGCACACACAATTAATTATAATGTCAGTGATATATGGTGTTCATTGGACAAAAACACTCCAAACAATAAAAATTCGTCTTAGACTGGAGAAATGGTTATCCTTCGTTTCTCATTATCATTTGGCCATGAAACAAACACCTGAGAGATATACAACCCCTGTATACAACTATGTGGTGTTGGGATGTATAACTCGTAGACTATGAAGTTTTTTTTAAAAAAAAACTTCTACACTTTAAAATATGTAATGAATAAGTAACTGCCATTTTTTAAATATTCAATTACAATTGAACAATCTACAAAAAAATGCTATCGATCAGTCATTGTCAAAAGAAATGTCTACGAATATATAAACTTCTCTTGACCACAAAGATATAAACCTAGTATTTTAATTTTATTTCTATATTTGTTCCTTTTATATTTTGTCCTCCACTCTTTCTTGCTTGGTTGTTAGGTTTACAATTACATTTAGAACCAAGACTGTCGTGATGTAGTTTTCAAACGTCGTAGGTTTAAAGTTTGAACTGTTTCCTTTGAACTTGCCTGGCTCTACTACAAAGTAATTGTGAATCCGCCAACATTCGCTTGCAGAACGAAGTTCGTGAGTCTTCCACCAGATGTAAGTAGAGAAGCGCAAATCCTTTCTTGAAGTGCTGGAGATGGCTCCTCTAGTGTGAATTTTTAGGAACTAAGTAAGCAGCGCGGCACAAACCTACGGCCACATCTCTGAAGTTTACATTATTATTATTGTAAGCTGCTTCAAACACCTCCACCTTGAACGTATTTGCAACTATTTTGGTAAAGAACAAGCGTATGGAAATGCAACGATATAATAATAGAACTGTACTGGTAATACTTGCCAAATTCTAAATTGCATGGCAGAGAACATCTGGCAAAGCGGTCTTTACGATGTCAAAGAAAGTTATAAAGTGTAGCACAGAGCAGCAAACTTCAATAACGATTGCCAATAACATATATTAATTGATATTAGTTTCTGTAATTTCATAACACTCTCCACGGCGGTACAGCCTACAAAGGGATCTGGACGACCAGACGGTGTGTTGTGCGATGCGTGGTCAGTGAATGGACTTAACCATCTTCTAAATCGTGTAGTTCATTAGATTTGTTCGTTTAAACTTTAATGCATCTTTTCGGCATCGAGGTTATGTGGGATATGGATTTACTCTAATGAGGATACGAACCATATAAATTCGGTCATTTGGATTCGGATCTTCCTCGCTGAGAGCAATAATAGGCTTACTATTTAATAACAGAACTTTGGTGGAAAGAAACTAGAACTCAGCAACAGAGGGCTCGTTTTCAGGCTTGCCAACTATACGATGATTTATCATGATATATGATAATTTAAACCTGAATGCTATTTATTTATCTATTTATTTATTTTATTTATTTATTTATTTGCCAAAGTTCCAGATACAGCAAGGCAGCCATTTTGCTGTATCTGGAACTTTGGCAAATAAATAAAATAAATAAATAAATAGCATTCAGGTTTAAATTATCATATATCATGATAAATCATCGTATAGTTGGCAAGAATGGAAACGATACTGCCTGTGGGATAATACCTGAATATACTATAATTATAGAACGCAAATTTTTTGTAGTTTTTGAATGTGCAAATAAATTGTAGCTGTAACACACACACTCAGGTTTTTGACAGTCATTCCCGCTAAAACAAATCAATAACTATTTGAGAATTGGCAAATGACAACCCTGAATCCATTCATAAATTAAATTACGTCTATGATGGGTGGAAATATTGTTATTGACCAGAGTAATATTAATAAGATTTTTTAAAATGTGAGACAGTGAGTTCGAAACTGAAGATCACTACATAGTTTTATTATATATGATTGCTATTCTTACTAGTGTTATACTTCCTTTCTACAATTATATTTTTTACTAGTTGAATATACCCATGCTTCGCACGGGGGCTGTATTTGGAAGTCAACGCCTGTCCGAGTATCATCATTGATCTCAGCGACCGCGAAAACTATGGATTCGACACTAATATCGGTCATTTTGGATTATTTTTATATGTCTCGGTATCTCACCCCCCCCCCCTCGGTGACCCCCGGCCCGGAGCCGAATAGCATGAATTTGGAAGTTAATGCGATCGGAGTTTCACCATTGATTTCAGCGACCGCTAAAACTATGAATTCGACACTAATATCGGTCATTTTCTACTACTGTCACCGGCCTAAGGCTCATTTTCTCTAAATTTAAAAGAAATATAGGAAAAATAGACTTATTCTGAACTTTATTAACCAACCCTCGTATATTTCCAATGTTTTAGAAACTATTCCCTCATCGCTTTGGCATGTCTTTTCGTCTGTGTTGGTAAGTCAGGGTAAGATTTTGTGACCAAATATGGACATACGTCCCTTAGGCCGGTGACACTACTTTTACATGTCCCGGTAAACGCCCCCCTGAGACACCCCTGGTTCGAAATTTGAAAAAGGGCTTCGTCTTGATCTGGGGCCTGGGCCAAGATACCCCTGACCAAAATTTGGTAACTCCCGGTCCACTCGTCTGTTCCCCAGGCTGTATACAGGCAGACAGACAAACACACAAACAAACTGTTTATTTTATTTATATTAGATAATCTTATTCTCTGAGGTTGGCAGTTCTGCTCGTTTCTGTTACAAGGGTTTCGTAGTTCGAAAAGCCATTTGAGTTTGTGTCAGACAACGCAATGTGCTTTGGTTTTCTTCAGACTGTTCCGTCGCTTCCTACTTTTTCATTCTATTGTCGTCCTGCACTTACATTTAACATCCGTCTCTTTTAAGCTATAGAGCATACACAAGGGACGAGAAATTAAATATTTTATTTCATTTTTCGAGAAAATCCGATTAAGATACGAAATGCTGTAATTAGTAACATAATATGCATGGTTCACTATGAGGTAATAGTTGAGATCAGCGTTAATCAACCGTTGTGTCGCGACACATTGGTGTGTCGTAAATACATGTCAGATATGTCACAAGATTTTTAATGTATTCTAAAATCTTCCGCAAATAAATTATCTTTAGAAAATATTCTTACATTTCTGATATTATCCGTGCAATGAAATTATTATATTTCTGATAATAATATTCTTTCTTATAATCCTGCTTAAGAATCATAAGTTTCTTTTATGTTTCTATTTAAGAGTCTTACCTACTTTGCTTGTGAGATCTGTATCTCATAGTCATTCCATAATTAAAAAAATAGTATCGTATGTGTTTTTATGTTACTTTTTTTTGCATCTAGAAAAAACATCACATGCAAGTGTATCGCGAAAGTTTGGTGTGCCTCAAAGGGAAAAAGGCTGAGAAAAGTTGCTTGAGGCTATCTCAACTCAATAAGGTGTGCTGAAAGTGATGTATCGTCTCGAAAGATGTATGCGTTTCTATTGGAAGAACTTTATTCAATAGAATTCAGTCTTATGTCGTGAGCAATCCTGTTAACACGGCTCTGGTTGTCGTAATTAATAGAATTGAATCGAAATATGAAAGAAATATGTACTCTACGTGAAAACGAAACCAATGTTATACAAAGATACTTTCGAATATTTCGTCTTTGTGTATTTAGTGTACATAGATAATGCTTGAGTCAAATGAATAGCGAATGATCTGCAGTCGTTTCAAGTTTGAAGTCATTTTAACCATGTTATCGGCGCCAATAGTATGACTTGTGAAATTACAGAAAATAATAGAGTAGGAAGCCAGGCAAGTATTTCGTTAACGTGATTAAGTGAGGTGAAATTTTGGACTTCAATCATTGATAGAAAAAGTAGGTATAAAACACGCCCTGTATCCGAAGAGACAAGACGAAAGGGAAAGAATGATAAATTTTGAGAGGTTTAGCGTTTATTTTCAGCAGTGAGGCTCTATGAGATGTGTACCTATAGCTTAACGTGGGATCCAAACCACATGAGCTCCCGCCAGGAATCGAACTTGGGTCTACTGCGCCGAATATGTGTACGCTAATGATATAGCCACGAGGGATCTCGTGAAATATGATAGTCACTTGGGTATTAATAGATTGTATCATTTTCTATACAATATCATTTTCTATTTGTATCACTTCCTACAATACAATCAACAGTTTGAAATGAAATGAAAATTCTCGTTTGACATACATCAATTATGTAACGAGCCTAAGTGAGACGGCGCTGATAAGAATTATGAAATGGTCGAATGAAAAAGTGGGAGGAAATGGGATAAACCCGAGAAAACCCATGCATATGGTATTTGTCCATCACAAAATTTACTTGGCGTGAGCTGGGATCAAACTAAGGACTTCACGCACCAGAAGTAAACTCTAACAAAGACCCAAAGCGGCCCCAACATACTTCTTAAATGAGAATAAAAAATGAGCGCGTGATGCGTGCCATTCAACTTGCATATTAAGGAAAAAGTGTTCTCATAAAGATCACCGACACCAGAACAGCACTGCAATACGTTCCAGAAGAAAAACAAATAGCTTAATTTTGATATTTTGAAGGGAAATATAGGAGATCTACTGCTAGAAGATGAATATGATTAGATATGTTTTGTTTATTTATTTTTAAAGAGTAAAATACATTTTTCACTGCTACTACTTAATAAAGTATTTTCTTTAATTTGTCATATATATTTTAAATTGATACAAGAACATTCTAATTTGATAAAATAGTAAGTTTTGAGTAAAAATTGCCTTTTTAGTCTCCGGATTACTATTTTTAAAAGGCATCAGTTGAACAACTTTAAAAAAGTAAATGAAATATTTTGGAATGATTTAAGTTAATATTTTTTTCATAGCCTAGTGCATTTACATAAGGGGGCGCAGTGGCTCAGTGATAGAGCGTTCATCTCCGGTGCTTGGGGTCCCTGGCTCGATCCCAGCTCACGCCGTGTGGACTTTGTGGTGGACGAACACCGCGCTCGTGTGTTTTATCGAGGTTCTCCCGTTTTCTCCCACTTTCTTCATTCCACCATTTTCATTCATCTCTCATCATCACCGTCTCCTTTAGCCTAAACCGGCATAACCGTGGGACATAAAACTTAAAGATTTCATTTTATTTTTTTTTTTTTCATTTACATATGTGCCTTCTAAGTGCATATAAAAACAAATTACAAATACGTACTTTGGTTCAATTTGTTTCCTTGTAATTTTTCATTTTTCCTCTGTGGACTGATATCCTTTTAACAAATGTACTGAAGAAGTGTTTTTAATAAAATAAGCATTTAAATGTTAAAAAGAGAAAAATGTTCTAAACGTGTGTTACACCCACGTTACGTTGCCGTGGTGAAGCCAGCAGAGAGTTCATGCTCAATTTAAGCTCTGATTTGCCTGTTCAAGTTCATTATAAAGAAGAAGAAAAGCAGAGAAAATATAAGAATTGCTTTCTCTTACCTTCGCGTCTATCCCATTGCTAGTAGAGGATGATATCTCCACAACCTCCTCGGCTTCCACATATCGCTTGCTCACTACGCTGCTCAACTCCTGAAGAAAACCTACGATAACAAAAGCATTCTCGTTTATGACCTAGGTATTTGTAGT
This sequence comes from Thermobia domestica, assembly GCF_964235325.1. Classification (NCBI taxonomy): domain Eukaryota; kingdom Metazoa; phylum Arthropoda; class Insecta; order Zygentoma; family Lepismatidae; genus Thermobia; species Thermobia domestica. The sequence continues at coordinate 30,104,737 of NC_137454.1, forward strand.
TATGATGTCTAAAAGAAAATCTAACATTTTATCATTAGGAGTCTTAAAATAAATCACATTTACTAACTGAAATGAAAGTCAACTGGTTCTGTAGGAAACTAGAATTTTAGCACTTTTACCCTGTTAAGAGGGATTTAGATTTCTGGGCTTTCGGTATCTCTGTTCATGTTAGAGACCTGCATGGGCCTAGCCTGGCTGGAGGCCCGAATCCCGGCCCAGCCCGCGGGCCGGGCTTGGGCGGGCCGACTCTATTATTTCTTTGGGCCGGGCCGGGCTTGGGCGGGCCGACACTGATTTCTCTTCAGGTCGGGCCGGGCTGGGTCCGATTAATTGCAATTCTTTAATAATTATTGACATTCGTTAAACGATAATTAGAATAAAGGCAAACATTGAAGAAGTGTACCCGTGAAAAATGTTACAAAATGAAACTTCGAAAATTTATCGGGCCCGGGCCTACGTACATTCGGGCTGGATTGGGCTAGGGCCGTGCAGGTCTCTAGTTCATGTTAGCCCGTCACGTTTGAGGGATAACGTCCTTCGACGAGCACACTATCCGGGGAAAGAAGAAAGAAAGGGTTGGGGAAGGAAGCGGCCTGGGACCTATATATTAGGCACCAGTCCGGCATTTGCCTGGTGTGAATGGGGAAAACCTAGGAAAACCTCATTCAGGATGGCTGGCCTGAAAATGCCTTTTACCCTTTTTCGACCGAGTATCCCCACCAGGAATCGAACCCGGGACCGCTCACTTTGCCCTGTTGTAGCCAGACAGCGAAGATATAAGCGTATATTCTGTCTGAAAAATGTTTTATCAAACTATGGTCCTTGTATCTCAAGTGGTCCTCAAAATCAGTCCTTGTTGTATTCTTGGATGGAATATTAGTCCGAAATGGAGATGCAGAAAACCCAGCACTATTTAAATGAATATTTTTCCTTTGTTTTTAAAGAAACGGAAATATTTGTTTTTTTCACTTTTTATAACTTTCTTGTCCAAGTGTGGTGGATTCTACAAGTAAGAAAGTGCTTTTGTAACATCCAGTACTTTTAAGGTCTACGTTCATTGCGGGGCTGGCTGTCTTGAACAGCTTTAAAACTAACATTGTAGTTGTTATCTGCAAGTGCAACTTATGCAACCCACATATCTCAAGTGTCATTTTGGTTGCCTAAACATTTTATTAAGTACCTGGAAATTATACATCTTCATGTAAGTGTTTTACTGGTTGCCTAAAATCATCTGGCCGCAAGGAAATCTTTCAGCTTAATGTCACACTTTTTATGTCCTTTAGGCTAAGAGAATAGGGTTATTAAGGCAAATGAACAATGATGGAAGAATCGGTGGAATGACAATGTTGGAAGAAACAAGAGTACCAGAGAAAATACACGGACACGATGCTGTCCAGCACAAACTTACTACACCGGAGATCGAACCAAGAACCCCCAGGCACTAGAAGTAAGTACTCTACCAATGAACAACCAAAACTCCTATATGTTTTACCCAGTCTCCGGGAGATAAAAATTATAAAGAACTACTTAATGGATCAGCATTAATTTTCGGTACGATGTAAAGAGTCAAAAGTTATGAGTTCAGTTTATTCATGGAGGTGATGTTTAAACCGGAAGTGTTAGAAATGAAACAATTTCCGGTTTTGATCTTGATCATAATATATAGCCAGAATCTGTTTCTTGCAATCGATTAAGCGTCCCAAGAATACATTTCAACTCCATCCATAAGTCACTACTAAAACTAGAAGTGATAAAAATTCACCACAACTTTCAGTTTCAATATTAAGTTCGCGATGATTTCGCGACACACAAGCCAAACTCCTTCGCGTGTACTCATGACACTGCTACTTGATATATTAGCAATAAAATTCGTTTTTGTCAGTTTTCTGTTCAATTTTACATGATGATTTATATGTATTTAAACATGCGATTTTGTTCACCTCAACAGGAAGGAGGAGACATGACCCTCCATTGACTACATAGTCCCGCAGATATCATTAGTACTGTATATTATTATGCTAGTTATTAAATGGAAATGAAATGATATCTTTAAGTTTAACGTCCCACGATTATGCCATTTGGGCTAAGGGAAAAGGATGATTAAGTCAAGTGAATTATGATGGAAGAATTGGTGGAGAGAGAATGTGGGAGGAAACGGGAGTACCCCAATAAAACCCACGGACACGATGTTATCTACAACAAACTCACTTGCCCAGGGATCGAATCAATGACTCCCATACACAAGAGGTACGCGCTCTACCACTGAGCCACCGTGCCTATAAAATACATATATATCAAACTCGAAGGGAGGAGAAATGACGCGTGAAGCTCAATTAGATGAAACAAGTGATGTAATGTCCCACTCGGAAGCGTCGGAAGTCTTATAGAACGGCTATGTCCGTCCATCTGTATATCAGTCGACAGACACGAGAGCAAAAACGGAAAGAGATGTCAAGAAATTGTTGTTTGCAATCGATTCAGTATCCCAAAAATAAGTACAAGACCTTGCGTTAGCCTGTTATTGTAACTTAAAGTGGTTGAAATTAGCTATTTCCGGTTTTAATGTTTTTCTCCCTAGAACAAGAACGGTAGTAGATAGCGACAAGTAGTTTTCCACAATGGATTAAGTGTATCAATCAAATATATCACCACCATCTGTAACACTTGGCCAACACTGGAAGTGGTTGAAATTTACTTACTTCTTATATCAATACAGACTTTTATAGAGCAAAAACATTAAAAGCGGTTTTAGCATATGATTCTTCGTCTCAAGAATAGCTTCTGTATCCCAGTTGAACTCTCTAATCAAACGAGAAGTGGTAAAATCAATCATTTCTGGTTTGAACGTTTATCGCCATAGAACAAAATGGTAACAGATAGCAACAAAAAGTTTCTAGTAATCAGTTTAGAGAAGCAAGAGAACATGTCATTACCACCTACACTCTATTAAAACCGGAAATGGCTCAAATTTGCTAGTACTTCCGCTTTCAATTCTGCTTTTCCATAGAGCAAAGTAACTGCTATCGAGGAGCTTTTTTTTTTCAGTTAATTCAGCGTCCCAAGAATAGGTTCCATTTTCTCCGCTAACCCTCTTTTCAAACCTGAAGTAGTAGAAATCGACCGTTTACGGTTTTAACGTTGACCGCTATAGAACAAACACGGTAATAAGATAGCAACAAGTGAATTTCAGCAATCGATTCAGCATTTCAAAAGAACATACCATCATCATCCGCAACACTACTGAAACCGGAAATATTTGGAATTTACTAGTACTTAAGGTTTCAATACTTATTTATATAGAACAAAACACGATAAGGGATGTCAAAAAGCTTTTTTTTTTTTGAAGATTCAGCGTCCCAAGAATAAGTCTTGTCTCGAATTTTATCTCTCTGTTGAATAGGGATGCGCACGAGACGAGTCGAGACAGAATTTTCCTGACAAAATTCGAGTCGAGGCACAGCTCTTCCAATAGAGAAGAATACATTTTTCGAGTTGAGACATCACTTTTACAGCACATTTTAGAGACGAGACAGCCTCAAATCTTGTCTCGTGCGCACCCCTACTGTTAAAAACAGAAGTGAAAATCTGCAATTTTTAGTTTACAACATTAATCGCATAATGCAGGGTGGTCCGGAAGTGGGCGTACCCCCTTTAGTTTCAACAGTATAGTTTTAGTTATGGTAGAATGTCTGTACACAGTTACCTTGAAGACTTAAGAGTCTTAAACATCGGTATGATCACCATCCATGTCGTAACACAGCTGAATTCTACGAAAGTTCTCGCAGATGTTTTGCGTAGATACCCCAGAGTCACGAGGGTGAAGGCGTGTTCCACAGCTGCTCGGCGAGAACTTGGCGCAAAATTCAGCTATGCTATGACATGGATGGTAATCATACCGATGTTTATGACTCTTAAGACTTGAAGGTAACTATATACAGACATTCTACCATAACTAACAATATACTGTTTAAACTAAAGGGGGGTACGCCCACTTCCGGACCGCCCTGTAGATGAAACGGGGTCCAGGGCCAGGAAGCGTTATAGAGAAGTTATTCAGTGCCAAATATATATATATATTTCATCTTGATTTTATTCTTTTCATTGCCACTAGAAGTGACAAAAGGCATCAATTACCACTTCCGCTTTTAATGGTTAATCTTCATAGAACAGAAATAGTAAGAGATAGCAAGTAGCAGCTTTTTGATATGGATTCAGCTTCTGAATTCCTCTATTGCAACCAGTAGTTCAGATGTTCTACTTGAAGATTGAAATGAAATGAAATGAAATCTTTAGTTTAACGGCTCTTTAGGCTAAAGCAGACAGATGATTAAGGCAAGTGAATGATGATGGAAGAATTGGTGGGATGAAAATAAGGGAGGAAACGGAAGCACCCTGAGAAAACCCACGGACACGATGTTATGCACCACATACTTACATGGTCGGGGATTGAACCACGGACCCTACGCACCAGAGGTATGTTCTCTACCACAGAGCCACCGTGCTCTCCATACTTCACAATTGAGTATTGAATTCGCATAGTTTGGAATTTCACCGTGGGTTCAGATTGTGAAAGGAAATTTACTTGTTATTATTATTGATGCTGTTGCGATTTAATATTTAACCTCTTAGAGGGAGTGGAAATATATAAGTGCAACAATTTTATATTGTCATACGTTTCTCTTGAAGCGACAGAGGGAAATGCAAGAAATTTAGTATCTGGCGATGTTTTTATTTTGCTAGTTTCAGAAAATTAACTTCGTCATTCTCAAGTTCGAATTTAATATGTGTGATACAGAAAATAGAGACGTAAATGATAGCGGAGTATTTCTTAAATGTAATAGGAGTGCTTTCCCTGTCTTAGGAGGACTCAGGTTCGATTCCAGCTTAGAAAACACAAATTGAGAAGAGATTCACAGCTAGCGACCTCAGGAGCAACGAAACTTTAAAAAAAAAAATTTAAAAATTGCATCATGAAGCTTCTTCGCCGAAGCACAATATAATAATTCTTAGTTTAAATATTATCTTTATTAAAAATCTGTGCACTTGGCTACTTCCATCTCAATCTCGTCACCTTGAACATTTCCGCCTTACTTGCATTCCTTGTTTCCTTAACCTCCTTCGTTTGTATTTTCCAGCTACTACGAAAATTTGCAACTTAATTAATCATGGTGAATTATCTATTGTCTGAGTCTATACCTTCTTTATTTAAAGCTTATTGTTTTCAATTACCACAGAAGAAACCAGTTACCAGGAAGCGCTACATTAACAAGTGAGGACAACGACTATCAAGCGTGCATTCTTCCTCGGTTGACGAAGCAAACTTCCAGGCAACTTGACCAAACATTGGCTAAAAGCTGAGGATGAGATTTCCAGGATATTTCCGAGATTTTGTTATCCTGAGAACTTCAAAAAGTCAAAGGACTTCATTCGTGATGTCACAGACTACGTTATATCGCACGAGCAGAATTAACCTAAATTAAGGAGAAAATAATACCACATTTCTAATTGTCACTTCTCATGGGAGGAGCAAGTCAAAGTACCCGAGATGATAAAACCATCTCCGAGATTTTGAAGAAGCTAGAAGACAGATAAGAACTGAGCTAATTTATGACAGGGGCGCACCCAGAAATTTTTGTTGGGAAGAGCCCAAGCTTAGGGAGCAGGGGCCCAATACTACACACCACACGTCTATGTAGTATTTATTCTGCACCAGAAAAGACGATAAGTAATTGTAAAATATTTCCCCCCAATATTTTCAGAAAGATGATAGAACTAGATTGTTTTTATAAGAGAAAGAGTACAGATGAATTGTAAGATGAAATTTTCATGCTACATCAATCATTTTCCTATTGAAACAAGTATAGTTTTACTGAAAAAGTGTAGAAATATATGTTGAGGTAGAAAGATTTTGGGGAAGATCCGAACCCGGTGGAACCCCCGTCAGTGTACCCCTGATTTATGGTCATTTTGATCTACAATAATGAAATTAACCCTTCCCTTCAGCACTTAACACGGAAAACACCTGTACACAGACTCTCCTATTTCTTTCAGCCTTTCCCTTTCATAAACTTCGCACATTTATATGACATCATCTATAAAACCATAATAGCATATAAAATCACATTACATAAAACCATGTATTTATTTCATTTTCCTAGGTATACTAATAAAAACACCTATTAGCTACATCTTAGAGAAGCAAGTTCGAAGTTCCAACCTTATTTAGTCATTTGTTTCCTAAGTTATCTTTTCTTTTTCTCATACTACATTGAAAGTTTAGAATAATTGCCTTTTATTATCATTTGAATTCAAATTCTGATATCTTGAAGTGCAGACATCACGTTTTGTGACTTACGTCACCATCCAATCAGTGTTCGATTCTCGACAAGACAATCAGTCTTGTTACACCAATAATAATACATAATTTCATTTGACCATATACCCTCTTCCTTAAAACCTGCAGTAACTAATTGTGTCTATGAATGAATTTATATAAGTTGAGTTTCCCTATAAATCAGAAATAAGGATTTATACCTGTCAGTCAATAAATATACTGTAGGTCTTATAAAAGTACCGGACACTTCGTTCATAAGTTGACAAAGAAAAAGAAATAAAAATATCTAGTTTGGCTTGCAGTGTCACCTGTTGTAAGAAAGTGGAACCAAGATCACGTTGTTCATGTGTCTACATAAACAATGGATTTCCGCATAGCCGTTGCGCTCATTTGGTGCATAGCCAGTTGGCAGTGTGCAAAATTTGCGTGTTGTGCAATTCAAGTTAGTTCTCATGCATAACACACATAGAAACACGAGAGACAGGAAATACGTTATATAAAGATCAAACACAAACTAAAAATTAATTTTCTACGCCTAAGTCAAGCAGAAAGTATTTTTCCTCTGTCTAAGAGTGTGCTAACATATTTTAAGACTTGTTTCTGTTTAAGATTTGTTTTTCTTATTTATCCTTCCGTATTAAAGCATATTTTATGATAGAAAAGTAACTTATGGAACTGCCTATTTCCTAATCTTTATTCTGTAACAAGCGTTCAGGGGCACAAGATTGATTTTCCAGTTAAAGAAAATACAGAACTATTTTAAATAATGCATTCGTATTCAAAAGCTATATTTTCAAAAGTATTACACATGCAAATCTGACAGTGAGATATACATATGAAAGTAACAGCAAACGTTATATTCAACCTCAGGAAATGCATCGATGTTGCACTGTATACCATTGACAGGATGGATTGACGCTACAAAATATGTGGAACAAGGTCAACTATTGTCTGGTCGAGGTCTGCACGGCCCGAAATATTTAGCCTGGACCCGGCCCGTGAATTTATAATATTAGGCTGGACCCGAGTCCGAAATATGTTTTAGACTTTAGGCCCCAGCCGGTTTAATAATCATAATTAACCCAAAATTGCATTTTTATTTACAACAATTTGAGATTTAATTTTGCAGTTTAAAAGCTTACATGATTCAGAGAGAATAACAAAATAAAAGTTATCGTTTAGACTTACTAACTATATGAACTGTCTAAAGAAAATGGTCATTTATATAAATTCCACCTCCCTTAGTTTCGGTCCATAACCGTGGGAAGTTAAACTAAATATTTCATTTCATTTACACAAATTCTCATGAAATGGAAACATGAATACTCTAAATATTCAAAACAGAATGTCAATGTGTGCAAATTCTTATACAAATAAATGTGTACTGAACTCACTCAGACAATCCTCAAAGAAGTTTTCCTTTTTCCCTCTGCTCACCAAATCATCAATTTTCCTTTTGATTTAACTGTTGAAGTGGGGAATAGGTGCAAGCGCTGCTATTCAATTTCGGCAACGTTTGATTCCTCTTTTTACATGTGAAAATGGGAATGCTATATTTTTATGGAGAATTTTTCGAACGACATCCTTCCAATATTAGCAAAATAATAATAAAAAGAACTAAAAATATAAACTGGTATCATAAAGCAAGTCAACTTGTTCTGAATGGTTTTGTTCTTTTAATTTTGTGAGTACGGTACTCTCACTCACAGTCACAGACAAGCTAAGAATATTTATTTCTATTACTTTAGTTTTTGTCTCCACTACACAGCTTTTCTCTCAATTACACAATCATAGATTTTTAGTTTGGGGTCTCAAGTTACAAATTTAGATGTGATTTAAAAGTTCTCCAGAAAGAATGATCTAATAAATATCCTTGTACAGTATATTTACAAAGTTAGGCCCGAAAAGGTAAGAGAAATATGATTGTCTATTTAAAAATTTACGGCCTGAGTTCGGGCTGAGCCCGAAGTGATATGCTTTGTAAGCCCGAGCCCGTGCAGACCTCTATCGTCTGGACGTGTGACCAAAAGAGCACATATAAAGCATTTGTGGAAGGTGCAGAAAACTTGGTGAGTTTGAGGTTATTTTCACATATATCTCTCTCATGTTTGTATGTGTAATACTTTAGAAAATATAGCGTTTTGAAAACGAAAGAATCATTTATAGTAACCCTGTATAATAACCCAGCGGTACGCTTAGTATGCGCTATGTACAGTAAGCAAGGTTGAAAATCTGTAATTCTAACAAATAGACTTAAACAATACGTTTGTCCACTGTGAATTAGATCGTATGTTGGCCAGCCGACAATATGCTGTTACTTATCCAATAGTTTCGACATAGGGTTGCTACCAATGCCAACTAAAATGTCGGAATGCTTCGTGTGGATTGCAATCTTTCCAAGAATACTAACATTTACACTCTGGTGAAATATTTCAAACCCCAAGTAACTCATTTCAAAAAGTCAAATACTTGTTTTTTGTACCTATTAATATAATGATAGTTCAGGACAAACTATGGGACAGAGTAGACAAGACACCGGTGCCATTTGTTGAGCACCTTTAAATTTAAGGAAAAACATGTCGACTGGGGTCTGTGAGACCCCACCAGAGTAGTTGAAGCTTAATATTATTTTCCTTACTGTAAGGAACCATTTTTAAATGTATTTATAACATTTATGAGTACATAAATTAATTTCGTGCAGTTTTACTATACGGATCCATAGTACAAGTAGTAGTAGTACTAAAAGTAGGAGTAGTAGAAGTAGTAGTAGTAGGAACGGGTTAGAAGCCAAGGGCACCGATCCTGGGGGCCGGGGGCCCCGGGCCCTCCAAAGCTCATGTAGGCCTCTATTGTATTTATGAATATACAATGTTTGGCATAATTTGAATGTAATTTGTCTTAAAATCCTCATATATATATATATATATATATATATATATATATATATATATATATATATATATATATATATATATATATATATATATATATATATATATATATATATATATACCTTCAGCATCTGAATGCCCCCCCCCCCCAAATTTACAGAGAAATCGGCGCCCTTGTTAGAAGCCCCGCAGGGGTTGGTTGGGTTCTGTTCTCGGCATAAAATGGGCAAATTATAGACTTGACCAATTTTGTCTGTACATTTTACAGTCTGTAGATCCGTATATGAAAACTGCACCATTAATTTATATCTCGCACTGTCTTAAATGCATTTGTTATATCGTCAATTAATCTACAGTGTCCGAATAGCAGGAAAGGCAAATGAAACGTAAATTCATTCATAGGCACACAAAGCACACATTCATAGTCCTATTCCATTTAGCCTTATGCATTACATAGAAATCCAAGCAAAAAATTGGCATCGGGAAACGTGCCAATTCTTGAGTGATGAACTAGAATAAAAAATAAAAAAATAAGAAAAAGAAAGAAAGAAATCTGACAACACTGACCTTCCCTCCTTTTCACGGACACTGATCGGGAGATTGACATGGTTTACCCATTCGTCCACTTATGCACCTGCAAGTACAACAAAACATCGTTGTTTAAACTTAGCCAAATTGCTGTCAAACTTGTCTTTCAAAATATATATTTATTTAATTTACTCACCAGATGTATTTGATATTTTAGTTTCCTTAACCTTTCAGAAACTGAGAGTGCAGAAACTACAATTTTCAAAAATCATGTCATCTAAATTTTTGTGTGTACGTCAGCAAAGATATAAAGGTAAAATGATGACATTTTATCTTTTCTTGCAAAGACTTACTAAAAGTCTTCCTCGAAAATTTTCTTTCGTTCAAAGTAGGACATAACATTGTAGAATCTAGCAAACAGTCTTGTTAATTCCCTTAATGATGTCTTCACACTAGGATCTTGTGAGACGCTCGCATGAGCCGATCATGTGAACCTGTAGTGTGAAGGCATTGAATACTTGTGAGCAGGGCCGGTCTTAGGTGGTGCGGGGCCCCAGACTTATAACTAACTTGCACCAAGGTCTGTTCAACCAATCTCTCTCTCTCTCTCTCTCTCTCTCTCTCTCTCTCTCTCTCTTTGTATATATATCTGCAAAATGTTCTGAGAAAAACGCTCACCCTGTTCATTGCTTATAGCAGCTAATTTTTCAGAGAAATAACTCAAATGGAAATGCAGACAGTGAATGAATTATAAAATATATATTTCACCCTTTTGCCTCGGAATTTTTCAAGAAGACTCTGTACCAGTATTTCATAGTCAAAATCTAGTTTCTTCACCACACTTACGTTAGCAGAGAAGTGTTGAGTATCAAGAAACGAGCTTAAGCAAAATTTAAAGCGCTTCCGTCCATAAAGACGGCCGCAGTGACCAAAAACCTGATTGATCAGAATAAGCCATAACAAGTTTCAAGTTTGAAAATTTCATTTTATTTGTAAAACGGATAACGGGACGAAAAACTAAAACACATTAATCGACACCGAGAGGAAGTAGGCATCTATTTGAGGGTATGCTTATCATGGTCGCAATTTTGAAGTCTGCCATCTTGTATCTCGCTTAACTTTTTTAAATAGGAAGGGGGTCATGCAATATATCAAATTGGAGTAAACTTTTACGAGAAATACAATCGTGAAGTGATTAGCCAATGATTTCAGTAAATAGTAGTAGGTATTATTTTGGGGTGGGTGGGGGGATAACTACGAATTTTCACTCATCGGGTTTTAAACTTAGAAATTGGTAGCGCACTTAAAATTATGGAACTCATATTTTTCTTTTCAATTTTAGACTCTTTATCTACATGGTGACGTATCAGAGCGGAATAAGTTTGTTAGTTATTCCTTTATATTTCCAGTCCTACTCACGTCAGTGTTTCTTCCAGGCACACTTCGCGGGTGGGGTTGGGGCAAAGTTCCCGGCACTAAGATAAATTATAAATTGCGAACATATGTTACTTTTGTAAACGTTCTTCTAGCAAATATTGTTCCAGTGCAGCCCTTAATATTTTGATATTGCCTCCTTCCCCCTCAAAATTCTCGCGAAGAAAGCCTGATCCTACTAAAATAGGATATTTGTAAGTAAGTAACACTCATGCTCAATGTCTTGTACATTCACAGTTATAAATTTATTTGTTAAAAAAAATAATTTTGTATTCACTTATCATATTATTATGTATTGGTTGTAATACGTTAGTTAATGATTGATTAAGTGATTGAAGGTAGATTGTATCACTGATTTAAATAAAACGAGATTATTTGCAAAAAAAAATATTCAAATGTTTTATAATTTTTGATAACGATATTTAGGAATGTATTGTACTTACATCTGCATTGTTTTACAACCAAACAATAGTTTATTTAAAAAAAAAACGTTACCATACATACTCCTATGATGTATTTCTTAATCATTATTCTTCGTTGTGTTATGTCTGCTACTAGATATCTCCCAAAATATTCAGTTTATGATTCGAAAGTAAAGACTGGTTTCACATTGAATCAATTGGGGTTCGTGCTCCGTGAAACCAATATTTTGGTGAGTTGTTCTTTTTCAATTAAGAAAAAAAATATATAATCATATTTTTGAAAATAATTTGTAGATCATTTTGCTCGGTGGTGTCATTTATGGTGTAAGAAAGATAACAATTCAAGCTGTTTCTAAATCTACATTATTATTATTATTATTATTATTATTATTATTATTATTATTATTATTATTATTATTATTATTATTATTATTATTATTATTATTATTAGTTGTAGTAGTAGTAGTAGTAGTAGTAGTAGTAGTAGTAGTAGTAGTAGTAGTAGTAGTAGTAGTAGGAGGAGGAGGAGGAGGAGGAGGAGGAGGGGGGAGGAGGGGGAGGAGGAGGAGGCCTAGTATTTCTTTTTGTTCCTTCCATACAATTTCCCAAATTAATTTTCTACGGGAAATTGAAGGGTGGGGAACAACGGTCCAATGTCTCCAGCCTGGTGAATCCTTTCGAAACGGGCAAATCGTTGGATTGAAACATGAAAAAGAAAAAAATATGAAATAAAATGAAACCTCTGAGTTTAACGTCCCATGATTATGCCTGTTAGGCTGAGAGAGACGATGATTAAAGCAAGTGAATGATGGTGGAATGAAAAAGTGGGAGGAACGGAAGTATCTTAGGAAAGCCCACAAGCAGGATGTTGTGTTGTCCACCACAAAGTTACTTGGCCAGGATCGAACTAGGGACCCACTCACCAGAGGTATGGGCTCTACTGCTGAGCCATGGAAAATAAATTAGGATGGACGAACTAGTTTACAATTTCATCCTTGTGGCAATTATTCATTAACTACTAATGTACTATATACCTATGTTTCTCTCTTTTCTTTCTTTTTTTTTAAAGTTGTAAAGAAAGAATAACATCATCATATTTTATGTCCCCTGTGGGGAACGCCGGGACCGACATGGATATATAGGGTGTTAATGAACTATACCGACAAACTGTATGTGGTGATTCCTCACATCAAAATAAGAGAAAAAGTCCATATGGACCTATGGCGAAAAGCTAGGTCTGTCCAAAATCGCGAAAAAGCTAAACTTCAATAGGCCCTATTTCGAATTCCAGAATTCTCGCATCATTGTCTAAGGGGGGAGTACCACATTGTTTCTTTACATCTAAACAAATAGCGTTGTCGAAATGATGCTTCGTCATTGAGTAGTATTAAAAATGTTGTGGGAGCGCATACTCCACACGATCACGACTTTTGTTTCTAAAAATTTTTAATTTTTGTCCATCTTGGATTGAATACATTTTCAGATAATTCTGTTCATAGCGCACTGAAAATTTTCATGCTCTCAATTGTTGAATTTTTGTTTCAATATATCAGAAAACATGAAGAAGGGGGTTCCCCAATATCTTCAGAACGCTTTGTTGATTGGAATTGATCCTTCATAACTGGAGAGTAAGTTTCCTACTACAGACATCAACCCTTACTGAACCCTACTTCTCTCACCGTTTCTTATGTCGGAGTATCTGGTATCCTTCTATTTTATGTGTTTGTTTCCACAATGATAAACTCAAAATTTCCACCCAGTAACTATAATTATCGTAAAACTCTGCAAATTTGTTGGTACTGATAGCTTTCTTTGACGACCGTCAATGATAAAATGTTCTTGACAATCTTTTAGAAGAATAAAATACTTCATAAATAATATAACACATATACGTTTTGTCACTTTCTTAACTGAGTTTAATAGCCACTCATGAGAAGAGTACATAACAAGATGTCTATCTCTACACACACTTATTTATTATGTATCCATAGCAACAACTCTTTTTTTTCTAATTTTTGATTACAAAAGAATAATCTCTTGATATCTCTATGTATCTTTCTTTTCTTTTCACATAATACTGCTCCACTAATTCGCCTCTGATCGCCTTTTTATAAGCTGGCACAGATTGCCAATACTATATACAACTCAACAACGTTATCGTTGTAGAATGTCGTCCGAACGGGACTTCTGTAATAGTTTCACTATGAAGGAAAGAACCCTGGGTTAAAGATCATGAAACACCAACCTTTTGAATAGCCCTCGTATATACTCAATATTATTTTTAATACAAATATTTTACTCTTCAAATATATAATATATTATAACATTACATTTTTTTATATTTATTAATATGTCGATTTACAATTATCATCAATGGGCCTATTCAAAATTTAAATCTAACTAATAGTTTCCTTCATGTTCAAATAACATTAATCACAAATAAAGATCTTTAAAATATTAAATATTAGTAGGATCAGAAAGCATTAGAACATATAAACATATGGAAAATTAAGAGATTCGATATTCATTATTCATATTCTTTCCATAAGTTGCATCTGTTTTATATATCTGTCATTACCTTGATGCGTTTACATTAAAATTATGATCTTTTATTTTTACATATTTATAATATTCATATAAGTAATTATGAGATTTCAATATGTGAGGCACCAATTTTAGGTGGACACAAATTTTGATTCGATGTTCACCTACATTTTAATAATAAATCGAATAAAGAACATAATAACCATAGACGTAAGCAAAGGTCGATTTAATACAAATCCATCGGACGCCTTTTTGATAGTTCAGGTTATACGTTCAAAGGGTTCATTTAAGCTACATTGTATAGCACAATCTTGTGTACGTTCTTGTCTTTCATAGGATGTTACCATATTTTGATTCCTATTTACAGAATTCCTGCCATCTACAAGTTGATTTTGTGAAAATCGGCGATAATTATTATTCCTACTGAAATTTCTGTTGCTGTTTCTAAAATTCCTAACACCATTTCTGTGATTGGGTTGTGTTTGATTACCGGTACGATTATAAGTATTCATTCTATTATTAAAACTAGGCACATTGGAATTATTTTCAGGTTGTACGTTTACATTACGAACAGAAGCTATTGTGGCTGATTACGTCCAGAATTACCCTGACCTCTATCTTGTATTCTATTATTCTGTATTGCTGACTGACTTTCATAACTTTGAATAAGCATAATTAAATGGTTAAAGTTGATGCATTGTGCCGACATTAACAGTTGTTGTAATCGGAATGGCAATAAGATTCTAATGGAAGCTATAATACGAGATTCCGGATAATTTGGATTTAGCGATCTCAACTCATTATATGTAGATACTACAAATTCCGTAATACTCCTATGCAATTTTGGATTAAAATGTTTTGTTCTCAAGATGGCATCTCTATTCGCTGTCATGAAATCATTTTCGTAATTAGATAATAGAGCATTCTTAAAATCAGAATATGTATGAAGACTACCCCTGATAGCCTTGAACCATGTTAAACTGGGTGGTAACAATATATTTTAAATACTGCGACTCATCTACACCTATAAGCTCGTACTCATCCTCAAATTTTTCAAGAAACTCCCTAGTGGGTACATCTTCCGGTATGCCACTGAATTTGGTAAGTGATTTAACTTCACTGAATCGTATGGGTTTACCTGTTATAGTCTTCATATACCTGTTGGAGCTTTGCCGGGATGACTGTCTCACTCTTCTTTCCCTATCGATACTTTCCTCTCCACAACTTGAAGGTTCATTAGCTTCCAACATCGTCCTAGGATGGCGACTAGATTCACAAGTATTAAATGCAGGACCCACCATGTTCCTATATCCACCGTCTTGCGTTGCACTCTCGGAAACACAATTTTCTTTTATAAGATTAACCTCCTCCTGTAATAGCTTGATGTGGGTATCATGGGCGTTTAATGTTGCCTCTATGAGATCTACAGAGTTTTGAAATTCCGTGACTCTCTGTGATACTCTCTCCCAGCGGCGGCCCGTGGGGGAAGGCTGCAGGACTGCAGCCCCCCCAACGTAATTCCATATTTCCAATTCGAGACTTAATAATCAATCTTTATATTTGTGCTTTTTTTACGCGCGTTTTGTTCTTCAATTTTTCACCTCCTTGAAGCAAATTTGTTGTTCCACTTCACCCCATGGGACTGTCAGTACAATTTCGCCTGGCCGTTCTTACGATGCTATGATTCCACTTCCTCCTCTTTTTAGCATGTCTTTACTGGTAACATGTGGACACGACCCGCTCGGGAGAGTAATACTCCCGGAAGTACGTTTTTCCGCGCGCTACTCTAGACAGCTGTTTTACGCGCTATCCTAGCCAGTTGTTTTAAGTTGGTCACAAAATTTATATCATGAAGTACAAGGGGAACAAAATGACCCTATATCATGGAGTACAAGGGCATAAGTACTACAACTACTTATCTGCATAAAAATAAATAAATCACTTTTTTAAGTATTATTTTCATATTATTTTAATTTAATAAGTGTTATAAAAATGTAAAAAAATGTAAAAAAAAAAACTTTCCTTGGGCGGGGTTTGAACTCGCGCCAAAAGAGGATTTCATTACTAGCGTATAGCGCTAGCCCACTGGGCCACTAAGGCCGATAACAGCAAGCGTTTGTTGTCTGCTATTTGAATGCAACGTGGCAAGAGGTGGATAACGCCAACCAATCAGAAATGTGTTTCTCGTTTCTACTTCCGGGAGCATTACTCTCCCGAGCTAGTCCTCATGTGGACTGCTTTACATTCAGTCCTTTCGGATGCTTGACAGTTTGCGCAAGCGCACTCTTCTCATTTTGTGTTCGTCTGCTCTGATATGCGATGAGTACGTATATTCAGGCTTGCCAACTCCAGGGAAATATCCCTTGGCCAATCCTATACAAAACTTTATTTTCTGATTTTAGCTTCGAGAGGCATAATTCCCCTTTCTTTGATTAGCAACACTGAGTATACTTATGTTGTTTGGGGTTGGTTTGTTTGCCTGCTTGGTGAATGTTTCTAGTAGGCAACTGATTTATTCTGTGCAATATTCGATTATATTTAATTCTTTCAAAATGCGATTATATTTAATTTTTTAAAATTGTTTCAGTATTAGCGCGATGTCGTGCAAGTGATCTGCTGTTACTTGTGATTTTTATCTTCTGTACTCGTATCAGTGTTTCCAAAGACAAGGGGAAAAATCTATGAAATGTGAAACTATACAATTAGTTTTTTTTTCAGTTCTTTTAGAGTGGTCTGTTTCTTTCTTATGCGTGGCCTTCCTATTGGCCAAAGCTATGATGGCGCACCTGTGGTGAGTGGGGCTATAAATGGAGTCGAGGCCAAAGTGAGATAGATGTATCCTGTGCTTATTTTGTGCGCTGTTTTGCTCATCAATTAAATTTTGTAATGGAAAAAGCCACCAGACAAAACACTAAAGCCAGAATATTATTTTCTAATCTTTCTGCTATCCCGGTTTTTTCTCGCTCTCATAACAGAACAGCAGTTTTAGATTCCTGTTTTGCAAAGTGGATACCCAGTGGTGGACCAACCAGATAAAATTTTAAATCTAAGACTTAATTTGGTGTATGAAAAGCAGGAAGAAATAAAAGAATGCTTCCAAATTTTGTCAGAATCCGAGATCTGAAGCACTACAACAATGAATGAAGCGTCTGCCTTATAGTGAGAGAGATACACCCTAATGCTTATACAAAGAAGAATTTTGTTTCTGGCTATTTTTTTCACTTAGTTACGCCACATCTAAATATCCTATATAACCAACTTACTTAGTCATTATATAAATGCAGCAAAAGTTCAGTCATATTTATCTGCTTTCACCACTGAAATTAATAAAATCAGGGAATCAATAGAACTAATTGATACCGAAACGTAAAATCAAACTCAAAAGAGAATTGTTTCAAATACACAGTCAAGAGCACACGTAGCCAAAAAAGTGTGACGTTATTTTAAACCAAGTAATCCTGCGCTTCCATTTTACAGACCTCTTATCAGGCCTGTAGCCAGCCCAAAAATGTAGGGGGGGGCCGGCTGAAGTTAGGGGGGCCCGATCCAACCATATTATAGTTCATCACCATATTATAGTCCATTTGCCAGCCTACCGTAAAAATTTTAGGGGGCCAGCCAAAATTTAGGGGGGCCCGGCCCCCCTAGACCCCCTCTGGATACGGGCCTGCCTCTTATCTACATCTTTAGTTCTGCAGAACTCTAATTTTGATCAATTTAGTGCTTCCTTTCTCGAATAAATCTTCAGTAAATGTACAGAGCTCTCCTGTTTTTGATATAGATGAACTTCATACTGAATTTAGTTTAGTTTGTGCAAGAGAAGAGATCAGGAAACTTGGTGCTGCTGTGAAATTCATCCAGTATGTTATAAGCAATTGTGTTGTTTCCACTTTTACTGAAGTGCTAAAACTTTCGAAAATATACATAACGTTGCCGCTAACTACAAGTGAACCTGAATGATGCTCTTCTACCCTTAAAAGAGTGAAAACTTTTCTAAGAAATACAATGGGAGAAGAATGGTTAATGATACTTGCCATGTTATCAATAGAAAAGGAAATGGTTGAAAAGATCCCTAACTTCAATGATAGCGTTATCGAAAAATTTACTACAAGGAAGGACCATCGTATGGAATTAATTTCTAAATAAGGTGTTTTATTTTATGCAGCCCTCCTAAGTATAAGTAGCACGAGCCGCCACTGCTCTCTCCATCTTTTCGTCATATTGCTCAAATTTTACTACAATATGCTGGTTCATCTGTGTAAGCTGACGTTGGATAGCTTTCCACTTGTTTTCGTTGCATTGTTCTAATTGTTCTAGCTTTTCTTCAAAATCCTTCGTTTGTTGACTTATTTTCCGGTCTAGTTTTTCTTCAAGATTCCTAATTTGTTGTGCTATTTCTTCATTTTTTCGAGCTTCTTTTTCGTCAAGATTCCTAATTTGTTGTGCTATTTCTTCACTTTTTCGAGCTTCTCTTTCGTCAAGATTCCTAATTTGCTGAGCTATATGTTTTAAGATGTCAGTAAGATTTTCATTGGGATTAATCTCTAGATGAGTACTCCGCTATCCAGTTGTATTTCTATCCGTGACACTCATGATATTATTTCGGCGTATCACTTTCCCGCTTCTTAGAGTGGTCACACTAAGGTCACTTATAATGTTGGCCGTTTTTACTGTACTTCAAAACGACAAACTTATTTTCCGGGTTTAAGGCACCAATTTTAGAAGAATAAAATACTTCATAAATAACATAACTCATATACGTTTTGTCACTTTCTTAACTGAGTTTAATATCCACTCATGAGAAGCGTACATAACAAGATGTCTATCTCTAGACACACTTATTTATTATGTATCCATAGCAACAACTCTTTTTTTTTTCTAATTTTTGATTACAAAAGAATAATCTCTTGATATCTCTATGTATCTTTCTTTTCTTTTCACATAATACTGCTCCACTAGTTCGCCTCTGATCGCCTTTTTATAAACTGGCACAGATTGCCAATACTATATACAACAACTCAACAACGTTATCGTTGTACTTTGTTCCTTAAAATCTCTATTTTTCAACAGAATCTAAAGCCTTTTGCCTTCCACTGGAAATGGATATTTTTGTGCTGAGGTTGGAATGAAATAATCAAGATGTTAAATCGACCAACTGCTGACTGAAGAGGAAGCATATGCAATCACTCATAGAATTGTGTGAATAGAGTGTGGAGTTTCCAGGGACTGGAGTAGCTGAAATTATAATCACATTTCAACAAGGGATGTAGAATTCTTTCCTCCATGAGAATGATTCAAAGTTTCTTAATGATTTCATTTTGTCATCTACGTGGAGGCTCCTAAACCGAAACTCTGTTATGTTGCAGGAAATAGAACTACAGTGTGTGTTCTCCGTTACTATGTGATAATTGGTTTTGGTAAACCAGAAATTATCAAATTCTGTCGAAACTCAAAGCTATTAAAGATAGAGTCATCTTATTTGGTTCTCGTCATATCATCAGAACCAATTATGTTGTGGTTTGAAAAATAAATTGTAAAGATGTAAAATGAACAAATTGTTGAGTGAAATCGACTCACATGTATCGCTATATGCAAGTAATTTGGAATTTCCACGGACCACATATTAACCCACCAACTATACTAAATCTTATACAAAAAGGCCTCTGTTGTTTGTAAGAACCGATATAAAATTGGAAAAGAATCAATAGCTGCAAGAAAGCATGTCCTGTGATTGTCGCTTAATTGCTGATGACAATACTCTTGATGAGTTCGATCGACCAACTCAGCTGTGAAAATTGGAAAGGGAGTTGATAAGAGAATAAGCCACTAATGGAACGTCTCTCCCATGTCACCTGGTTGAAAAATTCTGTCAGCTGAGTCTTCTGAGAACGCAATGCCACTGCACTAACTGTTTGGTTTTCGTAAAGAAAATGAGTTGATGGACGCTGTGTATGATTTGGAATTGGTACAAAGGAGTTGAAGATTCAACAATGCTTGTGATTGTTTTCGCCGCTGAATTGGAGCCAAGACGAAAATATCAAGTCAATTATTGTAATGTCTAATTTATTAAAATGTAATGTTTATGAGAAAAAAGAAAAAAGAGAAAAATAAACAAAAACCCTCCTTAAGCTTGGGGATTTAGGGGTGGGTGCTTGATTAAGTGGGGTGGCTGGATCAATAGATGGATGGGGTATGTCTACCACCAATCTTCCTCGAATCTCTAGGAAGATTGGTGGTAACTGGATGGGCAGGCAGGGGAGTAGACTGGCTGACAGGACGGGTGTTTGGGCCGCTGGGCAGACGGTCTGGTAAGGGGGAGACGGGCAATGGATGGATTGAGGGGGTCTTGGAAGAAGGGAGGATGGGAGTGTGGGTGTTTGGCCGGACGGGTGGATATACACAACATATACACGTACGCAATCCAAACGCCTACATTCCTCATCACCACAGACACAGATGCAGCGAGGGACCACACGCTGCGATCCAGTTGGGTAAGTATTGTATTATTTACAGACTTCTATACAATGACTTATATTCTTCGGGGAAATTCTTCCGCTTTCAGATTCTTCTTCAAATAATTCTTCTAATTTCTTCAATACGTGTTGAATGTCTTCGTTCTCCTTTCTCTGTATCCAACAGTTTCTAGTTCTTCATAATCTCTCTCTCAATTGTAACAATCATATGGTTTTCCAATTTACATTTGTTCCGATACTATTTCTTTCACACACGATGGTAGCAATTACGGTACTCATTTCTCAATTCACACTTGTTCAATAATATTTCTTTCCTTTTCCATAGTTTCAATCGGGTCATCTCTCCATCAGAATATAGAAAATACTGAAGAAATGAAGAAAAAATTTCACTGTTGGCCATATTGCATATTTCGCTAGAATGTTGTGATAGGAGAACGTGCTGTCAGGTGAAAGTCTGGCTAGTATCAAAGATGAGGAAAAGTTGAATTGTAGGACACGCACAAAATCACTAGAAAGAACCCAATGGATACAACATCTGTAATGTAAAATATTAGAAAAAGAGGAAGATAATTAGAATGAAGGGGTGGTGAAAGGGTGGAGACAGTGTGATAAATCAAATTAACAAAAAATATAAATAAATTAATTAAATAGATAAGTTATAGTAGGTAAGAAATACAAATAAAAAATTAAATAAATAAATATATAAATCATAACTCCTTCCCCACCATCACCATCATCATCATCATAATCCTAATCACTGACTACATTGTCTCCAGTTTTTTTCCACCCGAATCTTTTCTCCTTCTGTAGGATTTCATATTACAGTTGTTGTGTCTCGTGGTTGTCTAGTGATATTTTGTATGTCGTGCCTTTATCTTTAATGTTTTCTCTTTTTTGAATAGCTACTCAAGACTTTGACTTCGCCACACGTCCTTTCAATTAACCTTCTGACACAATATTTAATATGGTGACAGTGATACTTTTGTCTAGTATTCTCCCCTTTCTTCGGTCTTGGATACATTCTGACGACGAGACCTTGAATCTTGAAAGCTAAATCCTTTATTCTTCCAGTGTGCTTTCGTTCATAAGCATCATGTACAGTATCTTTTTGTCTACATATCGCACGCAAACATTCACACACTGAGATGGCTCGTGAGGGAAGTCATACTGCTAGAAATTACAGTTTTATCGCTTGAAACTGAAATAAAAAAAATAATATCTAATATATTAATTGTTATATACAATAATTAGTACATTAAGAAAGTTTTCTTCTTTTACTTTTAAGCGAAAAAAAATGTTACCGGTGCGACTTCTCTCACGAACGCATCTGCAAACAGTTAGTATTTCTTTTTCAGTTCTTTCGACGAAGAAGAAAGAAGAAGAAGCTTTCCAGAACATATTATCTGTCTGGTTGGGCGTCTGTGCTTCTGTCTGACCTGACGCTGGGGTTCTTGATATCTGTCCTGACGCCTGAATCCTAAATGTTGATCCCGATCTGATGCCCTATGTGCCCTTATACCCGCCCCGAAGCCAGCCTTCTCCTCTGCGTGTTTTCCCCCTGTCTATCTCTTCTTTCAGCCACCCTATAAAGCCGGTGGGTAATTGGGGTGGAAAGCTGGTAGGGAGTAGGGAGGGAGGGAACTGGTAGGTGGGACTGGTGAGGTGGGTGGAGGGAAAAAGCTCTCCCTGAAAAAGGAGGTAAATAAAAAAAAAACATGGGTGTTTTCATTTCCTGGTGTTTCCTAGTTAACGAATTGATATTACTAATATCAATTAATAAAAATATGATTAACTAAAATATTTAGAGTAACTGACTACTATACAGAATCCATCAAAGAATGTGTACACAATTTGATAACGCTATCTGTGTATTGCTCATGTCACTAAATTTAAAACCTAAGTTTGAATTTTTGGAGACATAATCTTGCCTGGCCGAAATTTCACGGGACAAAATCACGGCATAGTTAAGTAGAAAATGCATCCAGTTGGCTAAGAACATAAGTTAATGAAGAGCTTTTGTGAATGCAATATTGAATAGGGTTCTATAGGCCATGGAGTTAGTTAGTTCGAATAAGGGTTTGCTGACAGACAGAAATATATCGACAACACATACTTTAATCCAATGTTCTCGGAATTGCTGCCAGAGTGAGTGTTGCTGTGCTAAGCTTTCGTTACCATACAGCGGCAACATCTTCAGAGCTGTGTGTTGGAGTGTGCTGGTCGTACAATTTATATTGTAGTCTTAAGGAATTGCTGTGTTTCTATTGGTTGTTTTTGTTGGCCAATGGCGTGCTCTGATTTTGCTGGTGGAAACTGCTCTCTGATTGGCTGATGGTTCTTTTCGTACTGAGAAGGTGGATCCAGATGTCAGGTAGATGATAACCTTCGTCTCTGTTGATGGATGGCTTGTATGTACGGATGAATAGAGATTCATGTATTTTCCTGTCCCAGAACTGTTTGCTTTCTTTAGTACTTCAATTTGGTCCCACATGGCCGTATGATTGTATTGTATGCAGTGTTCGGCTATTGATCACAAATAACTAGAAACAGCAACATACAAACCTAAAGTATTCTACAGATATGTAGACGACACATTCGTCATATGGCCCATGGCAGACAGAAACTCGACGAATTCCTGCAGCATCTGAATTCTATACACCACAACATCCAGTTCACAATGGAAACAGAAACAGAAGGAAGACTCCCGTTCCTGGACGTACACGTATACAAAAAACCAGATGGAAGTCTAGGCCATTCAATCTACAGGAAACCCACGCACACTGATCTCTACCTCGATGCGACCAGTTTTCATCATCCTGCACAGAAGATGGGGGTGTTAAATACTCTAATACACAGAGCATACCAAATAGCAGACCAGATAATATAAGCACAAAACTGTCTCACCTAGAAACGGTATTCAAATTCAACGGATATTCGTCGAAACAGATCAAGACAGCCATGAGAAAATACAGTAGAAGAAATTGCACCACAAAAGAGGACAACACGGCAGGCAAGGAAAATATTGCAGTTGTTCCATATATGGGAAAAACCTCCAACCAACTAGCAAGACTATTGAAGAAATTCAACATCAAGACTGTACACTGCCCTCCATCGAAGATCAGGAGTTTACTACCAACTGCAAAAGACTCAATGGGATTAAAGACACCGGGCATCTATAGGATCACCTGTGAATGTAACGCCGCTTACATAAGTGAAACGGGAAGGAACATTGAACACAGAATGAAAGAACACCAGCGACACACCAGACTTAAATAACCTGAAAAATCTGCAATAGCCGAATACTGCATACAATACAATCATACGGCCATGTGGGACCAAATTGAAGTACTAAAGAAAAGCAAACAGTTCTGGGACAGGAAAATACATGAATCTCTATTCATCCGTACATACAAGCCATCCATCAACAGAGACGAAGGTTATCATCTACCTGACATCTGGATCCACCTTCTCAGTACGAAAAGAACCATCAGCCAATCAGAGAGCAGTTTCCACCAGCAAAATCAGAGCACGCCATTGGCCAACAAAAACAACCAATAGAAATACAGGAATTCCTAAAGACTACAATATAATTTGTACGACCAGCACACTCCAACACATAGCTCTGAAGATGTTGCCGCTGTATGGTAACGAAAGCTCAGCACAGCAACACTCACTCTGGCAACAATCCCGAGAACATTGGATTATAGTATACGCCAGCAAAGCTTCAAGATCATACATACTTGAATTCTTTAATCCTGTTCATATGTTCAGTTCCTAAGTTCTCCATATACAGTGCTGTGCTTTTATAGTTTAGTTTTGTTACGAGCTTCTCATATTTCTTTTCATCACTTATCAGTTTAATGTTAAGTCTTTTCCTAATATTTTCCATTGTCTTTCCAAACACTAAGTTGTTTACCAACTTATAATCTTTCTAAAAATCATTTCTTGTTTTTTCTCATTTGCGTGTTCAGGTCGATATGATTCTTTAACCAATTTGACATTAAACTCTATTAGTCGATTATTTTCTTTAACCCGAGTGGCAGGTGTTGTTTTAAGTTTCGATAGTAAATCACATATTTTTTTATCATATATAATTGTTAATAGCTCAGATTTTTTTGAGTCAGGTGAAAACATATTTTGAAGAGTAATGAATGGTTATTATTATTATTATTATTATTATTATTATTATTATTATTATTATTATTATTGTGTAATTCTCTTGGACATTGAAGATCTACTTCTCATATGTAACCAGTATCAGAATTGACAAGAATATTTGTGAAGTCTATTGCTTCTATTCCTTCCTCATTTTGCCATTTAATCCATTATACGGCAGATATTAACTCATTGCCCATCCATACAGGTTGTTTGCTTCTAAATATATTAAATAAGAATCGTAAGTATTTTCTTTATTATCTTCCGTATATTCATCATTTGACTTTACATACCTATTTGAATATTGGCACCGTGTGCGTGGGTTTTCTCGGGGTTCTCCCGTTTCCTCCTACTTTCTTCATTCCACCATTTCATTCATTACTCATCATCACCGTCTCCTTTAGCCTAACCGGCATAACCGTGGGATGTAAAACTCAAAGATTTCATTTCATTTTTTGAATATTGGCTAATTCCGTCTCTTATGCCTTTCTCTGTGCCTAGTTCTAGTTCTCCATTAAATTCCAAGCTAAACCTCTGAGCTCCCTTGTGGCTAAGTGGTTAGCTTACACGCCTTTAGCGTGGAAGACTCGAGTTCAATTCCAGGTGGAGCTCATGTGTTATCAGATACCATTCAGTTCCTACGTTAAGCTGTAGGTGCACGTTTCATATAGTCTCGCTGCTGAACGATATGCTAAACTCAAATCCAATCCAAACTAACCACGTGATATTGTATTGTTTCGTACCTTAAAATAACGCTACGGTAACTGTTTGGTAACTTCACTATTTAATTCATAGTGAAATGATGAGCCGCCTAAAAGATCATGATATCAAAATGACAGCCATGTTAGAGTCAGAAGAAGCTGCAGTTTTAATCGTGGCGATAAATTGCAAGAAAAAAGAAAAAGAAGATACAAAACAATGTGGATACATCCTATAAATCAATCAAGATTGGAAGAACGTCCTTGTGTCAGTCTGTTTCCTAAACTGAGAAAAGATGAAAAAAATTTTCAATTACTTCAGGATGTCTATATCCTTGTTTGGCGAACTATATAATATTATAAAGTATGCATTTTATCAGAGTAACACCAAAATGAGGAAAGTTACAACATCAAATAGTTGTACACTTTTCTCCATTCCAACTGGATTCACGCTCACATGAGAAGTGCTCTCATAAGACTACGTGTTATTTTTCTTCCCCGCCAGCAGCCCGCTCGAGCCAGCTACTGGCGTGGTGATCTTCATAGCAGCTACTGGCGTGGTGATCTTCATAGCAGCTACTGGCGTGGTGATCTTCATAGGAAAGTTCAATATATAAAGATAAACTTGTAAACCAAACATACATGTGCAGATGAATCCTTCCTCACCTCTTCATATAATTCCCATTGAAATTAAGGCATTTGTCTCATCATTGCACGAATTTGTTTAAACCTTTTGCAAAAAATCGGGGCTCTGGCTATTTAGCACTCTCTTCACATTCCACTTCACTTCATCATCAGTTGACAGAAGACCAGGTCGCTTACGTCGATTCTGAACTCTTCTTCAGGGACTTCTTGATGATAATGCCCATCCCTACTCAAGATACAAAATTGAAGAAGTGGGTGGTAACGGCTGCCCCACTCTCAATTTAGCGCCGAGTTACTACCAATAGTTTTCCAGTGTTAAAGTCTGCATTGCAAAGTGAACGTTTCGAAACAGATGAAGAAGTGAATCGGAATGTGATGATAGTGCTCAATTGTCAGAGAGACCTGACTTGTTTTTTCCAAAGGGTTTGGACAAATCGATGCAAATGTGAGACAAATGTCTGAATGTGATTGGGAATTATATAGAAAGGTGAGGAAGGACCCACCTACATATGTATGTGTAGTTTACACATGTATTTAAATAATTCTTTTACAGCTTAGGGAAACATACATTGAACGACATATATATATATATATATATATATATATATATATATATATATATATATATATATATATATATATATATATATATATATATATATATATATATATATATAGAGAGAGAGAGAGAGAGAGAGAGAGAGAGAGAGAGAGACCAGCACATCAACGTAAAGATGAATTTGTTGCGCCAAAAGGGGATACACGTGTAGCCTGTGTGTGTCCCCTGCATGTATAAACGTGTTTGAAATTATTTGAGGACAGAAATTCTAGTTCCCAAATTTCCACTTGAAACCTCTTCTGTACTCTTATCCGTTCTATGTTCTGGATGAACAGCCAAAAATGTGGTTGGATGCAGTTTCCGGTTTGGCAAACACATGAAGTGGACTAGCAGTAACATAGTGTACGTTTGACGGCCTCTACACACGACTGGTGGGTTGTAAATAAACAGAGACATTCAGTTGCGTAAAGGATACATTGCAATCTTGCCAAGTACAATCTCGTTAAAAAAAAAAAAAAAGAATCATTAGTACCAATCTTGTTTCTGTATATCCTACTGTAGCATTACCTTCAGTACATGAATTTGCATCAGAAACTTATCTTGAATCTAACTGTTAGTCTTATATATCCTTGCTGTTATAGGTGGACACAGGGAAGAAAGAAAGTCGGAAGTACTCGCTGGTTATTATTATCCCTAAATTATCACCACAATCATCATCATTATCAAAGGTATCTCATGGGCTCTGTTCAGCTCAATTATTAAACTTTTGTCTGTGATTATATTTTAGTTCATTACTCTTCAAATGATTTACAAACAAACAGTGAAAGGAACTGTTGAATATTTCAAAACTCAATTGTGATTAACTTACGAATTCTTTATCTGTAAAAGACTGCTATGTAATTCTGTTTTTGAATTTGTTTTCAAGTACTTAAGTCATTTACTTTACACAAGTCATTGTGTAAGTTCATGCATTGACGAATATGATGAGAGAATTATATTTGTAGGTACACGTACTTACTATTTCACCACGAGTACAGGAAGTACATGACCTCACCACTAGTCGAGAATAAAAATCATTTCGCTTTTCTAAGTTGTGAGTAATTGCGACGCAAATCTCAGGAAGAAGAGAACTTCGTATCAAACTGTAGAGCCAATTTCCACATTAGAGAAACACAGAAGTGTATCGTGTTTTGGGTTTCTATTAGACCAACATCTATAAGTCTAAGGTATATACTCGTTTCCTATTGCCAATGCCTAGTTATGAGCCAGTATATGGGAAGTTTCAACAGGCATAAAGGAGCATAAAATTACACACATTGAAATCATTCCCCAAACCTCTATTCTTTCATTTCACCACTATATAGACTGTTTATAAATAATGATATAAGAATTACCGGTGACTATATTTCTAAGAACATGTTGGTTATTGCTATGACTACGATACCTCACTCGTACGTCCCGTTCTATGTTAACAATAGATAACACATAGCATAACCGCAGGTATTCTGCTATAAGTAACAGGATTGGTCAATTACAGCAAATTAAAAATCATTATTGCCCTAAGTGCCTCATTTATTTCATCGACTTGACGTAGCATTTTATTCTCTAGATACCTTCCTCAACTTTACTTCTTTCTTCTTCCCCTTTTTCCTTCCACCATATCTTCTATGATCTACCTCACGTTTCAATTATTTAATAGACAATAAACTAATCTTGTTTTCTTCCAAAATTTCTATTACACTCAATATCATTTTTCTTTTTCACCATTCCTAGTACTTTCACATTAGTTTTCCATTCGACCTGAATAATTAATTCCATTCTTCTCCAGAGCCGTAAATATACAGGGTGGCCTAAAAGTAGGTATACAGACCAGTATCGATCAAGTATGACATTTTAATTTATAAAGATAATGAATTTATTTGCTTTGGTTTGTTCCGAGCTTAAGGTATAAGTAAAAATAAATTAAGAACAAATAAGGAAGAAACTAAATCAATAACTGATTGGATAACAATAAGTAAATGATATAAAATGTCATGACCAATCAGTACGGGACTGTATACTTACTTTTGGGCCACTCTGTATATAAGTGTGTTTGTTCTTAGGTATAATAAAATAGATATTCTCTCTTTAAAAAAAAGTCATTTGATCTAATTACCGCTCCTCTTATAATTTAAAACTAGCTTGATTGATTGATTCATTTTTGAGTTTTACGTCCCGTTCAGCAGCGAGGCTATATGAGACGTGGACCTACTGATTAACGTGGAATCCGAACCACAGGAGCTCCCGCCGGGAATCGAACCCGGGTCTCCCGCGCCAAAGGAGCGTACGCTAACCGCTTAGCCACGGAGGAGCTCAATTTAAAACTAGCGTCGTTACGATTACCTTTACGAAGTTCGACCTAATGCTAGAAGTTCTACTTAGGTATGTGCGTAAAGAATGTGCCAGCGTTCAAATAATAATAATAAAAAAAACAGACAGACAGCAATCTGATAATGTATTTTGCTACATATAGAGTACATATATGAATAACAAAATCTTCCACCAAAATATAAACCATTATTGGTAACCTGACTCCCCCTCCTCCAAAAAACAAAAATCTTCTCAACTCAACATGCATTTGCACACTTTCTCAATAAGACTATAGTTGTTTAACAGAGAAGTGATTGATGTAGCATGAAAATATGACCTTACACTTCATCTGTGCTCTTTCTCTTATAAAAACAAGACAAATTTTGACCAAAGCATATAGTAACTAATAAATAATAGCGTTACAGTTTCGGCAAATTAACTTTGCCTTCATCAGACACATTATGAAATACATTTTCTAAGATTACAGCTTATATACTTCTTAAAATGAGAGGAGGTCAATCCTCCTTTTTAACAATTTTTAATTAATACATATGCAACTTTTAATGATCAACTTTCACTTAAGAGCTAAACTTTTAATTGGCACACCTGTGTATTCTTAATGAATAACTTTCACTTTTCAAAACACAAACTTTTAATTGTCTATCCGCTGTTCAATACACCTGTTTTTACCTCTTCTTTCTTCTCTATTTTATTAAATATCTTCCTCCATATATCATGTATATTTAGTCCGCTGTTCCAATTCATAAGTTTCTCGCTTCCTTCCTTTCTTATCCATTCTGCCTCTTTCCATTTTCTTATAATGCTTCTTTTCTCCTTTTTCAGCCCTTCTACGCCTTCCCAGTCTACTTCATGTCCTGTCTCCCTTACATGTTTATATATAGCGTTACTATCTCTGTTCAATCTAAGTCGCCCCTGTGCTGTTTAATCCTTTCTTGTAACCTCTTTCCTGTTTCTCCTATATAAATCATATCACATTCTTTGCATTTAATTCTATATACAACCCCTTCATCACTTATTTGAATCTCTGTTACCTTCCTTTTCCTCGTTCTCAACGCATCTAACATACTTCTACTTCCTCTTCTGTACGTTCTTACTCCTCCTTTTCTCAATAAGTTTTTTAAGACTTCCGTTCTTTCTCCTATACTCTCAATCCCGAACCATCTTTTCTTTTCTTCTTCTGTATTTTCTCTCACTTCATTCTGCCTTCTGTCCTCTTCTTTCTTGCTATTCTTCTTCAATTTATCCTCACTATATCCATTCTGCATTAATAAACTGTGAAACTGCTCTATGTCTTCTTTTTTCTTCTCGTCATCACTGTCTATCATTTTTATCCTTCTCTCCATGTTTCTAATAAAGTTCTTTTTAGTTCCTTCATCTACATCTTCTTCTATGGCAATAAACACCTGCTGAACATTGTTTCCTATACCATGTTGCTTTGAATCTCCCTCCTACTTTCATTATTGTCATATGTAAAAAGTTTAATTTCCCCTCTTCCTCTAATTCTACTTCTAGGCTTATTAATTTTTCTTTATCTTCTATCCTTCCCACAAATTACTCGAACTGTCTCTTCGTTCCTTTCCAAATACCTAAACAATCATCCACATACCTGCAAAACATAATCAGTCTTTCGCCTCCTTCCTCTTTAACTTTCTGTTCCCATTTATTCATCACAATTTCTGATAATACTGGGCTTAGTTTTGATCCTATACTTAGTCCTTCCTTTATTTTCACCAATTTTTCTCCTATTGTACACACACTGTTCTCCCATATCAGTTTTTGACCTCCTCTCATTTTAAGACGTATATAAGCTGTAATCTTAGAAATTGTATTTCATAATGTGTTTGATGAAGGCAAAGTTAATTTGCCGAAACTGTAACGCTATTATTTATTAGTTAATATATGCTTTGGTCAGAATTTGTCTTTTAATTTATACAGAAGTTCCAAAGCTAGAATGAGTGGTATTCAGTTAGTTCTATATTTTTTTCTGAAAATATAGTTGGAAGTATTTTACAATTACTTATCGTTTTTTACTGTGCAGAATAATACCCGCTCAAAACTACATAGACGTATTGGCTTGCAGTATTGGACCCCCCCCCCAACAAATTTTTTTGGGTGCGCTGCTGGTAACGAATGACTTTTTTTTTTTTTAGCAGCACGAAAGTTCATTGTTTTATTTTCTCGAATACTATATACATGAGACTTTACCCTCAAGTATACCATCTTCAACTCTATGTCACCTATCCATCGATATATCTTTGTCTTATATTTGAGCAACAGAAAATAAAATTTACTAGTAAATCCATTTAAAGATTACATCTCATTTACGCCATGATTGTTTTAAATTTTCATCTAGAAGTTAACGGAATCCTTACGGATCACTCGAGATCCACGAAAGATGTGATATAACAATATTTAAATCATGTTCACTATTGAAGAATATTCTGTAATGTATTTGCGTATTTTTAAACGTTGATAAATACTCTTCATTATTTTTGTACAATCATTTTATCAATTTATAGCTTTTTTAAAATCAGTGGCGGATCCAGGATATGATCAAGGGAGGGGCTAAACAATAGTTTACCGCTTTATAAAGTGTAAAACGGGATTGAAGTCCATTTTATCCAGTGTATATATACACCTGAGCCCCTAAAGTCCCCCTTGAATCCTCCCTTGTTTTAAATTATGACAATGTAACATTAGGATAGTGTTTGAGATCTGAGACTAGAGTGAAATAGTTTCGCTCACGAGACTAGTGAAATTTCTTGTCTAGGTTCAAATTTACTACTCGTCTCGATTCTTAATACCGTTAATTCGAGAAACGAAACGAAAATTAAAATTAAATCTTTCAGTTTTACGTCCTACGATTATGTCCTGTATGCTCAAAGAGTCAGGGATGTTGAGAATGAATAAAATGGTAGAATGAAGAAAGTAGGAGCAAACGAGAAAACCCATACACACAGTGTTTGTTAATCACAAAGTCTACTTGGTGTGAGATGGGATCGAGCCAAGGATCACATATACGAGGTGAACACTCTACCATTGAGTCACCGCGGTTCCTAAGAATCGAGACTAGACGAGAAATTCCGCGTTTTGTGGGTAGCATTAATTTTGAGAGAGCAGCATGAAACGTACCTCAAGATAGAGATAACCCTAACAGCACAATTACATAGCTGGCATATGCCTATCATGTTCCCTGGGTACATGAGAATGTGTTCAGTATGTGCCTTATATACCTCTGAGAGAAATCACATGGATGGCAATTGATAGTCACAGTTTATGTCCGCCCCTAGGCACATGCCTGACATATACCTGGGGAACGTGCCTAGTATGTTCTAGGTTAGTGTTGAAAAGGCCCGGAAAAAACCCGGAAATTTTGGGTAAAAAACTTGTTTTTACCGTTTTTTCCCAAGCTTGGAAAAAACAGTAATATTGGAAAAAATTGAAATTTTCGAATATTTTACTACATTATGCTTTTAAAATGAAAACTATTTTATATTTACTATTTATTTACTAGCAGGATGGATAAAGAAAGAGAAAAGTGACAAATTAATGAACTGGACAAGTGGACTGTTAATACATGATCTATGGGATAAAGTATTGGAACAAATTGAAGTGAAAAAACAAGATTGAACATATTTATATGTAATTTATATTCATATATTTAATATTATATCTAATTTAATATTGTATATAGTTATATAGAGTTTTATATATTGTTATATTTCATAGTTTATTTTTATGTCTATATATATATATATATATATATATATATATATATATATATATATATATATATATATATATATATATATATATATATATATATATATATATATATATATATATATATATATATATATATAAATATGTATATATATATATTGCTGTATTTATAATCAGTTGTACGTAGTATAGTCTGTTATTTATATCTAATAGGCATCAGAGGGAGATTAAGAGAAAGTTTTAAGGCAATTG
This sequence comes from Thermobia domestica, assembly GCF_964235325.1. Lineage (NCBI taxonomy): Eukaryota > Metazoa > Arthropoda > Insecta > Zygentoma > Lepismatidae > Thermobia > Thermobia domestica. The sequence continues at coordinate 30,137,765 of NC_137454.1, forward strand.
GTCAAGTATAAACAACAGGTGTGTCTGGAAAAGATAAACACAGGTGGGAGGGTAATTAAGTCAGGGCAGGTGGCCGAAAGATGACGCCCGGGGAAGTACGACCCAGGTGGCTTCCCATGCACACAAGGACTTTCACTTTTAATATAAATATCTACGCTCTAGGATATCTCTTTCAGTTAGTGTCTGATGAAGACAACGTTAAGTTGTCGAAACTGTTACACTGAATTTAGTTTTTAATAAACAAGTGTATATACTCTGGTCAGAAGTGTATTATTTCTTTAGTGAGTTCCAGAGTCGTGATGGATAGAGTTGCATACAGTATACAGTTTATTAACTAGATCATTGAGTAGGTATGTTTCTTTTATTAGAATAGGCAAATTTTGTGGCAACAAACATATTTGTACAACTCCTTTAACGTTAGCACAGTGATAGTATGGAGTTATGACTACAAAAGATCCTAAAATATAATCCTAGTTAGATTAATTAATATAGACGCATTTAAATTATCTTAAGTAACCTTATACAGTTACCGTTTTATGGCAGGGAAGTGTTAAATAACAGGGCCAGAATAATTTTAGTTAATACCAGTATGTTAAAATCATATATACATTTGATGGAGATACGTATTGTCCTTGTGCTGTGTAAAATTTCCGGAAATGTTGAACCTATTAGAAAAAATCTTTTGTTCTTAAATATTGGCAAAACCCGGAAAATACAATTTGAGAACTATTTCTTCGCTTGATACTAATCTTATTTGCTGTAACGTGTCTCCAGCATATATACAACGTATTTCGCTAGCAGGAAAAGTACTTAAAGCAACAGCTTATAATTTTACTTTTTAGTTTTTTGATTTTTGGCAAAAATCCCTTTTTATTATTTGTATATTTTTCGAATAACTAAAAAAGAGAGAGAATCTGATTTACATATAGACACATACACCGCACAAGTGGGTAAATTTGAGCAGCGACAAATATATTAAAGAATTTAACATGTGAATTTTCCGTTCGTTATTATTAAAGACTAACAGAATACCCGTTCTTCGCACGGGGAGAATACGTTTCATTTTGAGTATAAAGGGCATAAACTGTCTACAATGAATTTTTTGCGGACCCCAAAAACTATGAATTCGACACTAGTATCAGTCATTTTTATTTACTTTTACATGTCACTTTCCCCCTTTAGGAGTAACTAATGAGGGCTGAATTTAGATTTAAACGGTATCGGAAATGTCACTGTTCATCTCAGCGACCCCGAAAACTATGGATTCGACATTGATATCGGCTATTTTCAATCATTTTTATATATCTGTTCTTCCCCCTCCCCTAAGTTGCAGACCTGATTTTTTATTTAAACAGTATTGGAAATGTCACTGTTCATATCAGCAACTCCGAAAACCATGAGTTCGACACTAACATCGGTAATTTTCAATATGTATCCACACTTCCTTCCTCCAAGTTGCACTTTTAAAGTGAAATGGTAAAATCCATCCCAGGCCCGAACGTCATCTATGTTGAAAATTTTTATCGAGATCAATCTGGTGGCTCAAGAGTTGTTAAGTTACAAATATAGTCACTTTTATTTTATATTTACATACAAAATTTTGTACATAAAGTTTATATTAAAGTCTGTATTTGAATATTAATTAATAGTAATTATATGTCTTAGTGCATGAGTATTAGTAAAATGTGCCTACTGCTCTTTCTTTTAAGAAGTAATTACTATTCTTTTAAGAAGATTAACAAAATTTCACCAGATCAAAGAGCACATTAAGAACTCAGTTTCATTCAAGAGCCCTATTTGTTGCAACAGAAACGCTTCATGATGGTAGATGTGTATGCAATTGTAAAATTTCTGTACCTAATGCACAACCAGGAGTAAACGACTGGAAGGCACATAAAGGAAATGAGTACAGACTATTAATTTTCAAGAATAATTACAACTGTTTTATTTTCGAATGCTTCTTTTTTAAATATTCACAATATTGAAATTTCTCAATTTACATTTTTCACGCCTTCGAAAAAAAACGGTTCCATTACTAGTAAAACTAATCTAATACAAAGATTTTTTTCAATTTTCCAATTTTTCCGGAAAGAAACCGGGAAAAACGGTTTTTTACCAGCCGTTTCAAAATTTCCGGAAATTTTACAACACTATTCTAGGTGTGTTCACTATGCCGTAAGCGTCAATGAACCACAAAATTACTCCCCAAAATATGTTAAATCGCCTGTATACGTAATGTGTTTACGTTAAGGTGAGTCTTTAAAAAAAAACACTTTAGACAAGCAAAAAAAAAAAATGTACCCCAGAGTGGATGCGAACGACCAACCTTTGGATTACTGGCCGCACGCTCCTCCGACTTCGCCACGGAGCCGATGAAGAGAACATCGCTTATAGAGGAATAAATTGTTGAGGTCTTTTGAATTTGGCTAATCCGAGTGCTCCTTTAACAGCGTATATTCGACGATAACCATTTGGGATCAGATAAAATCTGCTCGCCATGTAATTTTATAACAAAATGACGAGTGTCTATTTACTTTCTTTTATATTAACTTTCAAATGATCGGTGACAGTTGTCATCTAATAAAGTTGATGCGTTTGTTGCTTCTAGTACACAATCGCTTAGAAAAAGAAGCAACAAATGCATCAAATGTGGGAGATTAATTTAGAACACCTAAATGGCGCATGCCCAGCACATCTTGTGCTGTTAGGGTACATGAAAAATTATGTACCTAAAGGATGTACCTAGAACATGACATATATATGTCCTAAGTGATGACGTAAAAACAAATGACTGTTAGAATGCGAAACTGACCCAGGTATATAAGTGCTATACTTGTGGTACATAGTTTCAAATATCAATTAGGTGTAACAAGTATCTAAAACTGTAGGAGGAAGCTGAAGTACATACTTAGCACATGAATATCATATGTGTCAAGTGTCGGGTATCTAAAAAGTAGCTGGGACACCTAAATGGCACATACCTAGCACATCTTGTGCTGTTAGGGAAAGTTTTGGTTGCAAAGCCTTTGGGAATGCCTACAAGGTGTGAAGATAATATAGAAGTTAAAAAACCTTCGGGAAGTAGTTGTTTTTAAATGTGTCATTACGGAGGTTATGAAGAATAGGGCATAGTAATAACGTGGACTTCGACCTATGACTGGGATTTGAATCCGGTGCAGATCTCGATTCTCGGTGGGGGCACTCGATCAAAAGGGTTTTTCCCAAGTGATCTGAGGTTTTTCCCAGGTTTTCCTCATTCACACCAGGCAAATGCCGATTTGGTATTTAACATAAATATCCTAATCCTCTTTTCACTTTCTCGGATGACTTGATTCCTCATACGTTACAGGTTTCTTAGATCATAAATACCAGTAATGCCTATATACGTATAATTGAATTCAGTTTGGTTGGCGGATGGCAGACCATCATGAGAACTCAGACTATGCAGGTCATTTGCCGCTACATTATGTCGTCTATAAGAGAATTGGATACCAAGCCCGTCCTGGTTTGAGGAAGTAGGATGTATCATTTTCCACTGGATACGACTTCTAACTGAGGATCTACTGACATTCGTTTGTTTTTGCGGCGATGATCTTCCGAGTTTCTTAATCTGAATATATCCAAATGATTTAGTTTGTTATTCTTCCAAAATGAATGGAAGATAACAAAGAAAATGCAAACCTCAGAAAGTGGCACAGTAGATCCTAGAATGAACGCGATATTATTAAAAATTTCGTAAGAACTTGGTTTGTCGGTTACTAAGCAAACAAATCTAGCGTAAAAGAATGAAAGCCTTGTATAAGGAATGGAAAGGCAATCAAAGAATCTTTATTACAACATCTCTCAAGCGAATGTTGCTCTCTACTCCACAAGGAGGCCAAGCAGTCTATTTCGAAAGTGTCCAACACACAATACCGAAAGAGAACAGGGCAGGGACCGACCTATACTTAGCCTTCAAGATAGGGTCAATGATATTGGCTGCAATCGTCTTACTGAGAGTTGAGAAACATTTTAACTTTGTAGAAGTCGGAGTACTAATTATCCACATATACTCCTTTTTTTAAAAAATATGATTTATTCCTTATATTTAAGACCAAATTATTTTGAGCATTTTTTACAATATACAGGGTTTTATTTCTAAAAAATAAAGGTGCCGGTACGCTGGACCTAATGTTCATAATGGTTAAAAAGTTGCATACCTTTCAGGGTAAATAATAATGTCCAGTAACTTATCACTGCAACTTTGTAACTAAGAAGTCTTACGTACATATACAGTGGCGTATTTAGGGGGGCTTCCGGGTTTAAGCCCCCCGAAATCTTACTTACTATAGAAAAGTATATGAAATATCTTGCAGAATTTTCACATTTTCAGGCAAATCCCCCCCCCCCCGAAAGTTAGCAAAGCACCCCGAAACAAAATCGTAAATACGCCACTGTACATATATAAAAAGATGCTTTAAAAATGTCTGATTCTTACATCGTATACAATGAACATAATGATAATCAATATTTCTTAGTAATTTGTTTCTTGGTGTTTCCTCTTTCTGTAAACGGGTGGAAGTAAATTGCCAGTGTTTGTCTTCAAAAGGCATTAAGAGTTTCACAAATAGTGAATATCAATAACAACACACATACAGTACATTGTTCACATAATGTTCTTCAGAGTACTAGTCCTGGTACCAAAATGTTCTACAAACCTCTACTAAATTAATGGATAAACTTTGTGAAAAAATCTAGCGGATGTTTACAATTAATCCTCTTCATAATAATGAATAAAAACAATTAATTGGATACATTAAAATGGGGACTGAGTAAAGGCTCCTCTAGAGAGAAAGTACAGAGGTGGAGTTCCAACAGAATTTTTGTACTGGCTTTCAGTTTAGTTGAACTTCAGCGACAAACAAATTTGTTGGGATTATTTCGTTTTGGGAGCTCACTCTTTTCAGGAAAAAAAAAATGGTTGGTTCAGAACCTTTATGGTTTATATTACCGTGCAAAAATGGAATGTAAAACGGGAGGCGCGAGTACGTACCAGCAAGCGAGAAACAGAACGGCCCAAATATTTCTAATCTGAATAAAATTAATTGACTTCAAGAAGGAACAAAGATTCGCAAATCTTTCTCTACAAAGAAAAAAAAAAGGAAAATAATACAAAACTGATTTCCAATAAAACTATACATTTACTATTTGGCATTTTTGAAGTTTCTCGTCAAAACCTTTTTAAGACAGATATTCCGTTCTCTCTTAAAAATATGCCGTACGACATACCGTTGCGTACCGCCAGAAAAACACTACACACACATACATACATACATACACACACACACACACACACACACACATATATATATATATATATATATATATATATATATATATATATATATATATATATATATATATATATATATATATATATCGGGTGTTTCAAAACAACACTGACAACGTTTGGGAGGTGATTCCTGACACCAAGATAAGACAAAAAGTATAGACCAACTTGGGTGCACAAATGCTTCCTTTCGGAGTTATAGGTTGCCGAAATCATGAAAAATTGAACTTCAAATATCCATAGCTCCAAAACTATAAGACTTACCGCAGTCGGGTCAAGACTAGGGATGTCCAAAAAGAAATTAATCCTCATCACTGTTTTCGTCCTCTACTGGAACAATTTCGGTTTTCATGAACATTTTACTGAGTATTTCAGCTGGTCGAATGATTTTTGATAAGTATCTCGCATATGATAAATAATACACAATAACAGCAACGTGAGAACAGCAGCCAACAGTTCTGTTCACGAAAACCGAAATTGTTCCAGTGGTGGACGAAAACAGTGATGACTATTAATTTCTTTTAATTCATTCTTTTTTTGATCATATTAAACACACATATACAGTAATACCATCGAAGCAAACTAAACACATAAATACCTACTAACAACAGGCATATTATTAACCAACTGTTACAAAACAAGAACAATTACTAAACAAAGATATATAAATATCACAGAACATTGATTATATGCAAAATTAACACAAAATGCGGGAATATAATTTCAGTTGATGTACAGCAGTGGCGTAGCCAAGGGAGGTGCGAACAGGGTCGAGAACCCTCTTCATTGTCAGAGACCAATTACCATTAAGACAAAAAAAATACTTATCATAAGATTCCAATGTTATAACAACTTCATTCCCCGATTCAAAGGTATTGGTTATCCTAGAGGTGTACAGTGTGTATCATACGTATACCACATAGATGCTGACCTATGTACATACATTGATTACATTTTTTGACTAGTAACTCGTGTTATTGTAGTAGTTATAGTCTCGACTAATAATAATAATATCGTTGTTGTAAACAATCAATTTATAAGAAAAAGTTGCTCTTCTTTTTACATCTTAGTTCCAATACTGTTGCTGAGAAATGCAGGGTGTTTCAAAATGAATATCGGAGTTTTAAGTCTTCGTAGTACTTATTACTTTTTACGTAGAATTATAAACAATACATCAAGTAAAAGAGCACCTCAAACAGTCTTTGCTACAAGTGTTCGAAGTGAGCTTCATTCGTCACACGGCACACATCGAGTCAATAGGCGAGAAAGGCCCATAAACTTTCCACCATATGGAACAAAACACATTCAATTTAGAGGAATCTCGTTTCAACTGTGCCATCATCTCCTGAGGATTTGCTGACCGCCAGGTGCGAACATTATGAGTGTTCACATTAGCTCTTAGGTGAAATGTCAGTTTATCACTGAAGACACAATCCAGAAAATCTTCATTGTCATGCAGCAATATCTCATTTGCGAAATTGACACGTAAACCGTAGTCTGTAGGCTTTAGACCTTTAGCAACTGCAAACGATAAGGACGTAGTTGAAAGCGTCTCCTTAATATTCTTCACACAGACGGTTGCACTCTAACTACAGATCCAGTCTTTGCAAAATTAAAACACAAAAAGCTTTCTGCTCTCTAGTCTCTATTTTTGCTACTAGCTCTTTCCAACGGCAGACAGAGAAAACAATGCATGTGCATGCGTGCATACAAAACTGTTTGAGTTTGATAATATTTATAATTTTAAGTTAATTGTAATAGATACTATAAAGTTTCAAAACTCTAATATTCATTTTGAAACACCCTGCATTACTTCAAATTGTCATCCTATATTCATGTCTTGTGTGCACGGGGCCGGCCCTAGGCAATTTGTCGCCCAGTGCAATGGCAAAATTTGCCGCCTCCCCCTTTCACACAAAAAAATCTTAAAAGTCACAATTTTAAGTATGCTACTCCAGCATGAACAACGAAGGGGAGGGAAAGTGCATTCGCATTCAGAAAGACTTTACAAATACATTCTCTTTGTGCCTGTTTTTTCTTTAAATATTAATCTATTATATTAGTAAAAGATAAAGTAAATACACTTGCAGAGGAAAGATGGTAATCCTTTTTATAGAGTTCAATATCGAGCTTCACCGTTTGCAATTATAGTGCAACTAAGTCTTTTATCTTTATTTCTTGATTTTTCCTTCTACATCTGTTATTTTTTTTAAAGTTGTTTCCACCTTCAATGATAACGATCTTATTTGTGACAAAGACAAGAGTAGCTTTCACATCAGAACTCTGGACTAACAACACATCGGAACTAACTAAATGGAACAGGTGTTCGAGAATTGAGTTCTTGTACAGTATTTGACAACAATCAAGTAATTTGTGCTGGGATTTATTTGACCACTTGCTTTAGCACTGTCCATGTGACCTTAAACTAATGCGACCTAAACATAATTTAGAAATGTAGTATTCAAATAGGAGATCAGCTTAGTAAATTTAACTACCATCATCATGAAGTCTGTTTCCAACAATAAATATTTATTTTAAATAAAGTACTTATGACATATATTGCCGCCCCGTGCAAATGCACGTGTTGCACATATGATAGAGCCGGCAGTGCATATCATATATCTAGTCGACAAATTATTTATATATGATATTTAGGAAAAAATACTAGTAGGCAAATTAGTATTAGTCTTGCTGTCTCGGTTAGATAGAATTCGTGCTTTTTAGTGGCCATCTAGCACAGATTGTTTGTGTTTTTGCATTGTGGTTTTTATGATGATCATCCGGAAACAAATCGTAAAATGTTTCGTAATACTTCAACAACGTCTTCTAGTGGTCCCCTTGAATTTCATCTATGTTAAGTGGGGTAGTGTCATGTTGCTCAGCGTATATCTTTTAGATGACAATAAGAAGGTAATTACTGAAAGAATTATAATTTTTCAACATGTATTTCGAGTGCTGTGCCAAAACATGTCCTGCACGACATTTTCTTTGAAGTACGTACCCTAAGTAGGGAATCGGTTCGACTAGTTCCCATAAACATGTTCTCCCCGTGCGAAGAACGGACATTTCAGTTACTATTCGGCAATAAATAAATGAATAAAAGTGCAGAAAATGGAAGTAGCCTCAGCGAAATATACGTATACAGCATTGACAGTATATATACAATAAACAGGGCAAAGGTTTTACAACATGTACTATCCCGCCAAAATTGTTTCAGCGATCTTCAGTCTATGCTGGCAGGACATATCACAGACAGCACTGAAAATTAAATTTGAATGGAAATATATTGATGAACAATATTTTGTATTAAGAAAAGAATAAAAGAAAATGGTTCCTAATGCCAATTTTATCCATGATGGTTGCTGTTGGAACAAGAAGAAACGCATGTAGTCCTTCCTAAATTTAAACAGACCAAGAATGTAAACATCCTTTATACAAACGAGTGACTGGCAGTTGTTTTTCCACTCAGTTGATCGGCTTTTGTCTGTAGCCGCAACAGCGCCAACTATTGAAAGTAGATAGCACTTCAAGTGGCCTCGATTCGTCCTAAAAATTTATATGCAAAACAGCAAAGAAGAATCTCGTTTCTTAGTATTCTAAGTCTTCGAGAGTATTGAAAGACATATCAATCAATTTAATCAGTGCAACAGATCTTCTCAATTAATGTTTCAATTACGGTTCAGATAATAAAAAGAAAGGAAATATATTAATACACTTTTCTTTACAGTGTTGCCTAAGTCATCACCAAGTAAAACAGATCAGAGTCAAAACGAACTGAAAAACTGAATTAGAAAATTAAGTTAAAAGCAAGATTACAAATAATATGTTGATCACTGTTAAAAGAGTACAGGGTGTAACAAAGGGTACGGCAAAATTTCAGGGGTGGATTCCTTATGGATAGACAAGCAAAAAAATTAATATGACCATATGTCGGGAAAAGCATCGTTACAGAGTTACAGCCATTAACACGTTCCCTACCGACACAAAAAATATATTTGGGACGCATTGGTTTTCACCAAGGACCAGCGTCCCATATGTGAGACGCTCGGGCTCGTTCTAGCAGATGGTCTGTGGGTAAGGTAATTTCCTTATGACCGGTCTATAGTGGCGGTTTATGTCTATGAATCGGTCCCTCGTAAAATCCGCTGTGTCCCATATATGGGAAGTTGGTAGCCAACGTGTTAAGCGACCTGATCAGGGATGAATTCATGGGGTAGCCCGGGGGGGAATCTTCCCCCCCCCCGAAGAAAATTCATTCCCCCCGGAGAAACTTCCAAAATTTCAGTCACAAAATGCAGAAATTACTTCACCCAATTATTTGCTTTTCTTTCCGTGCACATGCAGACGAAATCCGATCCCTCAATATACATATAAATGACGCAGACCCATTCTATATAAATATTAAACATGTAACATCTAAGATAGGATACCAAATAGTGAATAAAACTTGTATTTCTTAACGCTATGACCGAGTTTGGCAGAACATGAAATTGTTAACTGTTGGAGAAAGGTTTGTATTTTAGTAGGTACTATACTCTCGCCCTATATTATATATTAGTAGGTAGCACTAGCACAGATTGAGATAGGAAAGGAAAGATAGAGAAGATCTTTCGATCATTCTATATGATCTCTGATGTCAGCAGACTTCAGTTCTTGAAAATGTACAGTTCTTGCATTATCGGAAATAGAGCGCCTAAATCCCATTTCTCGCATCGGAAGTAATAGAAGTAATGTGTTTTACGATTGTTAAAGTAAACACACTTTTCTTTAATTAAAAATAAGTCAGTTAAAGGGTGAGATTCAGAGGGCGTCATTTAGAGGAATTAGGGGGAGGAACAGTTATCCTTCCTGGGCTAGAGATTTATATAGAATTTATCAATATAATAGTAGTATATAAGTGAAAGATTGCTATTGAAGGTGATGAAGATCCTGCTCAATGCCGCGCCATGTGGGAGAGGCAAGCGGGGCAACGGCCCCGGGCGCGGAAGTAAGTGCGATGTGGGCATGAGCCATATATAAAATGAAAGGAAAAAAGTAATGAAAAGTGCTCAAAATCAAGGAAAAGCAGGGTTTACTTTTTAAAATTTTCTTACCTTTCGCGGCTGGTCCGTCGATCTCACTCATATATACGGGGGTGCCTTCGTCTACACTCGCGCCAAGCGCTGACTTTCCACGACATGGCACTAATCCTACTGAAGATTTCGTAAACTAAACTATTGATGTGTATCCACTGAAGAAACCAAGACTAATATGCTTGATTTAGAATCAGAAGTGTGAGAAAGAATGATAACTTTTTGTTAAGATATTCCTATGTATGTTTGTTTTAGGACAAAAAATATTTGAGTTAATTTAAATCTTTTTAAAAACTTCTACATTAGTAACGAACAGTAACTACTGTATATAGGAAATAATAACAAAAATAGATACTGTAAATAGAAGTTAAAGTTTAGTCTAAAATATTTTTGCGTCTTTATTTAATGTTTTAGATAAAATTAAAGGATTGTTTTTTCAATTGTAATCTCACATAGAATATTTATCAGCAATTAGTCTCACAAGGTACATTCGCGAAGTGTCCCCTCGGGATTCATGTAAAACTGATTTAAATGCAAAGTTCTACATGGTCTAATGTGTATTGTACTAATTTTAGCAGCCCATATGGGTAATTTGCATATTTATGAGCCTTCATATACCCGGAATTCAATCACACACTACTATAACGCTCGGCCACAAAATTGCTTTTAGTTTTTTAGATGTAACTGAACATGAATGTGGGCATATGGAAAACAAATAGGATCAAGTACTGCTTCTCTGGCACGTGTTATCCACACCGGCCACCATCTTGGATCCGCAATATTGAGTTCAACTTTTCAAATGGGAATAGGTGCATGTGATACATCAAATTCATATAAAATTTTCTCGGAAATTCATTGGTGTAGTGAGTTTTATGGTAGCTTGTACCATTTGCGAGATATTACATGTTAAATCCCTCTAGGCACTTCGCGAATAGACATTACAGAGTAATGTGTGTTACGCTTACGTTTTTGATGTTGACAAATCAAAACAATTTCTAACTCTCTCTACAACATTGGTGTCATAATCTTACAACATTTCTGTGAGTGATTGTTATTACTTCCATGTTATTCTACGAACAAGGAAGTATTGTATTACGAACATAATGCCTAATGTAAATCTAGATACGACCAGATTTTGGTGAAGAACTACCATATCCTATTTACGTCTGTGTGTCTGTGTGTATGTACGTTCAGAAGACATTTCGTCAACAATGAAACACGTAAAAGATCACATATTCATACGAGGCCCTGCACAACTTTTTAATGGTTGAATTTGTGAAGTGCCTCACATTTAACATACGATATCTTGCAAATGGTACAAGCTACCGTAAATTTCACTACACCAATGAATTTCCGAGAAAATTTTGTATGAATTTGGTGTATCACATGCACCTATTCCCATTTGAAAAAACGAAAGTTGAATCCAATATGGCGGATCCAAGATGGCGGCCGGTGTGGATAAAACCTGTCAGAGAAGCAGTACTTGATCCAATTTGTTTTGCATATACCTACATTCATATTCAGTTACATCTAAAGAAACTAAAAGCAATTTTGTGACCAAGCGTTATAGTAGTGTATGAATTCCGGATAGATGAAGGCCCATAAATATGCAAATTACCCGTATGGGCCGCTAAAATTAGTACAATACACTTTGGGCCGCGGAAAACTTTGCATTTAAATCAATTTTAGACGAATCCTGAGGGGACACTTCGCGAATGTACCTTGTCAATATTAGGTAAGATGTGCATGTGAATGGAATTGTTAAATATGCTGCTTTCTTGCGAAAATACAGAAAAACAACCCTCTCCCCCGAGGAGTTGACATACCCCCCGGGTGAAAATGTCTGAATTCAACACTGGACCTGATGGTGTGAAATAATCATATTCTGGTCACCCCTTAATGTAACTCAATTTAAACCTCAATAACTCAGCCCCTAATTAAGCTAGGAAGATAATTTTAGTAGCAATATGTTCCTGAAGGATGAAGCTTTCCGAAAATTATCTTCCTAGCTTAATTAGGGGCTGAGTTATTGAAGTTTAAATTGAGTTACATTAAGGGGTGACCAGAATATGATTATTTCACACCATCAGGTTGCTTAACACGTTGGCTACCAACGTCCCATATATGGGACACAGCGCATTTTATGAGTGTATCCCCAAGGGGAAAGCAATGCTATCCAGAAAATCCTGATTCAAAAACCAAAAAACACGCAATTACCCTCCCCCGTCCGCTGTGAAACCTTCACATACATAAAATATATATCAGCGGAAAGCGTCGTCCTTCAGAAATACATAGATACCAAAATTATCTTACCATCTTACGATCGGTTCCTTCTCCAGTGACCTAAATGGTCGATGTGACCTTGAAGTAGAGGCTCAATCTCTCCTTGTGTCATTTCCTTGAGGAAATAAATAGATAAAGATTTTCGGCATGTGAACATCATTATTTATTTGCAGGTCTCGTCTCGGCTTGTGGACTTGTTGCCTCATCTCAAATCGTTGAATATTGTCTAGTGTCGTGTATGAGCTTTCGAAACCAAACGAGAGACGACAATGTTTTAGTCTCGTCAGCAATACTACTTATGTCATTGGAAAGGGATTAAAAATTGTAGAAGTTTGCTATTTGAGATGTACTCTCTTAGCATTCTTCTGGTGTGCGAGAATGGCATATAATCCTTCTTATTTTAACAAATGAATGATATCAAGTAAGTCATGCAAGGGATACCAGTGCTCGTCATCTACTTGTTAAATAAATGAAAGAACATAAAAAAGGGTATTGGTTAAAAAAAAAAACACTGTTACGCAATTTAATCGGAGGCTAAATTCACCTCAGTGTCACCAGTCACGAAAGGGCTTAAAAATGAAAAAAAAAAAAAATGCCCTGACCGAGGTCTTAACCATGGCCGTATGAATAGCCTGTATCGTAGTTAGACGCTTTACTGACTGAGCTACGGCGAACTGTATAGGAACTGAGAAATATGAAAATAAAATAAATGAAGAAAGGAAAAGGAAATGACTGAATTAGGATTCAGTAACTGTTCGAATGTGCATTAATTGATGGGAAATTCCTTTAAAGATACGAGGGGCATACTGAAAGTTGTGAGCAACTTTTTTTTTTTTTTTTTTTTTTTTTTTTTTTTTTTTAACAACCGTAGTCTTTATTTGTAAGTGAAACCAAATATATCATCTCAATCTACAGACCTTTTTCCTATCGTTCTGCAAGTTTGAAAATACTCTTGCTATACAGTTCCGTTCCAACTGCCTGTAGACACTGACGCACTGCTTGCCGAATATCCTCCAGTGTCTCGTAGCGTTGGCCTTGCATCTGTTCCTTCACAAAACCGAAAAGATGGTAGTCGCACTGTGCCATTTCGGAGTGGAAGTGTTACCCATCCAAATCTCCTGATCTGTTCCATAATAGCACGTCCAATATGCGAATGCGCATTATTCTGATGGAGGATGATCTTTCCAGGACGTTTATCACGCAAAGCACAACGGAGCTTTAAAAGTGTCTGGATGTAGCGGGCAGAATTTATGGTTTGTCCAGGCTCTGGAAATTCAACCAGAATGCAACCCTGTGCATCCCAGAAGACGCTCCCCATGACTTTTCCTACCGATTACACTGTCTTCGCTTTCTTCTTCGGTGGCGAATTCAAGTGGTACAATTCCATAACCTGTCATTTTGTTTCAGGTTCATAATGATGGCACCAGCTTTTATCTCCAGTCACATTACTCGTCAAAGAGTCATCATCTTCATGTCGAAATCTCTGAAAAAGGGTTTGGACAATGGTTGGTCTCTGACGTTTGTGGTCCTGGGTTAATAAAGGTTTGACCCAACAGGCAAAAACCTTCCGATAACCTAAGTTGTGAATCATTTCTTGCACCGCACTATGTCCAGCACCAAGTTTTGCAGCGATTTCATTCACAGTGATAACCCTATCTCCTCTAATCAGCTCAACAACTCTTACTTGTTGCGTTCCGTGGAGGCAGTTCGAGGGCGCCCGCTGCGAGGCTCATCCTCGATGCTCGTGTTTCCATCCTTAAAATGTTTCACCCACCTCCTAACACTGCTGGCAGACATGCACACATCTCTATAGGCACGCTGCAGTCTGCGGTGAATTTCAGAAGACGATTGGTCCTCTTTAACCAGGAATTCAATCACAGCCCGCTGTCGAAACGAAACATCGCTGCCCGAAATTTTGGAAATCCTGCCTGTGGTCACGTACTAGCAACAAACAGCGTCAACATCTGGAAGGAAAATAAGAAGGAAAGGTCTGTAGATTGAGATGATATATTTCGCTCACTTACAACTAAAGATTACGGTTGTGAAAACATGTTGCTCACGACTTTCAGTATGCCCCTCTTAGACAGAAGCAGGAGGGGAGAAAGCCGTCAAATATTGCAGAAATCGCGATTTTCTTAAATGAGCATAGTGTCATGATACGCCTATTTTGCCCGAGTGGCAATGTCTCACGTAGTCAAGCACGAGCAACACGCCTCTCATCTTTCACTCCCCGTTTAGTTCGATTTGTGCCATTGTGTGTTGAATTGGTGTCCGTACGTCTCCGTGTGTATGAAGCATAGGGACTACTTCGAACCTTTTTTTCACTTCGAACACTGAGCATGATCGACTCCATTTACTCTCTTTCCCATTGTCAAGGGCGCCCATTAGGGGGAAACAAGGTAGGGCGCTCGCCCCTCTTGAAGAAATTGTACTTCGGAATATCGAAAACTCAATTGAATTTTAGAATAGTTACAGCAAAATTTGAAATTATATTTGAAATGTCGCTTATACTTGCCCCCATTGAAAACCACAACATGGGCGCCCTTGCCCATTGTTGTTGATATCTTTGACGTAAAACAGATTTGCACGCTGTCTGGAAGTTTGTGAATAAAATAACTTCTACATAAGTATTAGCGTAGAATAGAAAAATAAAGATGTCCAAAGTATACCAATCGGTAGTTCTAATTGAGCTGAACAAAATTATGTAGATCCTCATGCGTAATTTTCGAGACGATATCCACGCCATCTATTAAGATGAAACTGAAACTTAAGAATATTCTTATCAAGCTTTCCATTGTGATACTAGGAAGATTACAGTATCCAATATGGTACCACAACGAGGACCGAAGTCTACTATTTCTTTCATTCAGGTAGCTCCCCAATTGCCCTCACGATTCCACCTGAACGCAGCAGTAGTGACGTCATCTTGTTTTCCTCAATGGTCACCAATCCATCTAGTTGTCAGACTTAGGTTTGCTTATTGACCATCTTAGGCGATCTATGTTGCAAAATGTTTATACATACATTCCTACCTTTATTTCTCATCATACTATATATTTTTTGTCTTTCTTTCTTTTTCTTTTTTTTTTCTTTTTGTAGTTTACTGGAACGCTGAGATATAATTATGAAGCCTAGTTTTGTACTGAAAGCTACCAGTATTAATCATCCTGTTAACTACTTCTGTGTGGGTGAAAGTATACGATCTTCTTAAAATATGTTAACACGTGCAAAAGCTAATTTAGTTCAGAGGCATTAAACACACCTACTTAAAAAAATGCAAACATTATGCAACATCTTCAGCTTTCTAATCTCACTAACTAGCGTTATCTAGAGCTTTGCTAACAATACTGTTATTTACATGTCAGAGGATTGTGGGTTTAACTATCAAATAAAGAAGATTGGGATAATATGGTCATCTAATAGCAACAAAAGATTATGTGGTCAGAAGAGGGATGGCAATGGAAGTGGGTGGGAAGAGAGTTAGAGAGAAATAAAGAAGGAAATGGATAAATATGCTTAAGAACGATTTCAAGGAAAAAGGTCTAACAGGGGAAAAAACCCCGAGACAAGGCTTTGTGAAAAAGATTCATCAGAAACGTCCACCCTATATAAGTGAGAAAAGACGGAGAGAAAGAAGAGGAAGGATTGTGGATTTAACTCCAGGCTGTTAGAATTTCATAATCCATGGTATGTCCTACTTAATTCTATAATCATGTTTACCTCTGTTTTCATACGATTCTAGAGAATTAAGGTGTCAAAAGGGTTTAAAAACAGGTAAGCTCATGAAATTGATAAATAACCAATTTAAAAAAAACGAGGAACCCGGAGGTTTAACGCCGCGTTCACAAAAGCTATCCACTGACTTCTATCCTTAGCTAACTGCATCCAGTTTCTACTTTGTATTCCTATCTCTGCGAGATCTGTCTTAATATTGTCCTCCCACCTGAGCCTAGGACTTCCTAATGGTCGTTTTCCGATTGGTCTTCCAGTCAAGACTTTGAAAGTGTTTCTACTTTCTTCCATTCTAGCTACATGACCCGCCCACCTAAGCCTCCTAGACTTGACGATCCTAACAATGTTGGGTAAACCGTATAAATTATGTAGTTCCTCGTTATGAAGTTTCCGCCATTCCCCATTCCCGTTCCTCTTGGATCCGAATACTCGTCTCAGGATCTTGTTCTCAAATACTTTCAGTCTATGTTCTTCCCTCAGTGTAAGCGACCATGTTTTGCACCCATATAGAACAACAGGCATGATTATCGATTTATATATTTTGAGCTTCAAATTCCTCGACAGAATTCGCAACGACAAGAGATTTTCAACCGAATAGTAACACGAATTCCCTGCTTTTAGTCGACATTTAATTTCTTCGTGAATATGATTTTCCTCTGTTAATATTGATCCTAGATATTTGAAAGTAGCCACTTTATCAAAAGTATTATTTAATATTTTAACGCATCTATAATTTGCTGTATTACGGTCCCCACGCACTTCCATATATTTAGTTTTCTCTGCATTTACTTCTAAACCCATGTCCCTGCAAGCGTTTAATAAGATCTCTTCATTTCTTTCTATTGTTCTCCTATCATCCCCTACTACATTCACATCATCAGCATATGCCATAACCTGGTGAATACCGTTCAACTTTAGGCCCTGGTTGCTATCTTTGATTTTCCCTATAGCGCACTCCAGAACAAGTTAAATAATAATGACGACAACGCGTCTCCTTGTTTCAGGTCATTTTCGACGTGAAAGCTCGTGGACAAAAATTTTCCTACCCGGACTTTACTTTGGGATTCATTTAAACATATCTTAATTAGTCTAATTAGCTTTCTCGTATTCCAAGTTCTGTAAGAACGTTGTATAATGTTTCTCTCCTAACCGAGTCGTACGCCTTTCTAAAATCAATAAATAGTTGATGTACCGGGCTACTGTATTCCCAATTTTTTTCGGGTATTTGGCGAATGGTAAATATTTGGTCCAATGTTGATCGATTTCGTCTAAATCCGCACTGATAACCTCCAATAATTTCACCTGTGTACAGAGCCGTAGCTAGAGATTTCGGCGCCCGGGGCGAAGTAGAATTTGGCGCCCCTACACTCATCTTACCAATCATTATATATATATATATATATATATATATATATATATATATATATATATATATATATATATATATATATATATATATATATATATATATATATATATATATATATATATATATATATATAAGAAAAGCAGCTTTTGTTGTTATGCTACGCTGAATTTTTATAAATCTTCTTGGAAAGACCATTGCAACAACTAAAAACGATCATTATGTATCCTTTTTCAAATAAGAGCTGTTTTCAAGAGCCTTATTTTGGGCTTTTTGTTAAGATTGACAAAACTACAAATTCACTAGGAGAACAGTTCAGGAAAATTACTACTATTTACAATGTTTAATACTATCGATAAGAAATTAAATTTCAATACATTAAAAACTATGTGCTTCTAAATTGTTCGAAATGGGTGACAGTATTAATTTCCAACAATAATTGTAAACATTTTAATTTTATTCTGTATGTGACCACATCAATAGCATTTTAATTTCGATCTTTTTTACGGTAAAAAATATTTTGTGAAATGTAATGGAAATTCAGAAGGAGCCTTCTTTATGAATTTCTAAATATTGATCGATGGAGGTGAAGAATATGTTCAATGTTTGTACTTAAAATCCAAAATATACTTTGGCTACTACATATGTCTGAAATTATAGTAATTACTTAATTTCTTAATGAATGAAAGTTCCGAATTTAAGCTACTTATTATTAATTAACATATTAAAATACACTAACACGTACTTATATTAAGAGTGTGCGTACTTATGTTTTGTATGTATGTAGATAGATAAAAACATGACACAACTAGATACGTATGCACAAAATAATATGCTGGCAATACAAAAAGTTGATGAAAAAATGTTCCCAATAAATTCCTTCAAACTGGAAGAATTTCATATGTTAATGGAATTTAAAAATAAATCATTGGCAGTGTTTAGTATCTAAAAAAGTTGAACTTCTTTGGGCTAAGTTCTGATCCCTTAAGTCCCAATTCTACAACTGCTTGAAGTTCGAAAATGTTATTGTTCCCCTCGTTTATCTTTATTTTTAATATTATCGCACAAACAGCAGCTTGACTGTGTCTCTTCACTCTTCTCACTTTCATACCTTAATTCTCGCCGTCGCACAGTGGGGCCGAACCAGGCAATTCTTAGCAAAAACTCGAAGAATGAAGTAAAAGATTGACTCGTTATAATTTGTTATCATGAAGCCTTGATAGTGTACACGTAAGATAGTGTGCAGAAAAATAAGTGATAGCAACTTACAATGAACTCATGGGACGTGTAAATTTGGTTATCCGCTGAAGCCGGAGAGAAGATAGGAATGACAGAAGATAGGGAATTGATTTTGAATGCGACTATTCCTACATTGCGTGTAGATATTCAGTGGCTGGTAAACATGGTGACACGACCGACATGTATGTATCGTTTTGTATATTTAGAATATTGATGTGATGTGTAGTCAATAATCATATTAGCAATGATGCTAATATCATTATCATATCCTTATAATAATCCCCTACTTAATATCATATTTAGAAAATGCTGTGGTATTGAAAGCATATAAACTATGGTCAAACGATAGAATGGCATTTTACTAGAAAATATGGCATAATATGTCTGTGATTTTTTAATATGTCGTAACAGAAACATTGTTCTTACTGTATGCAAAGAGAAAACCTGCACATATTTGCACGTTTGGAAAATATAGCACATGAAAATGTTTGAGGAAAACCGCATTCTGGATGCAATGTTGCTTTTGAATTGAGCTGGGATGAATGTGAGAACAAGTGTTAGGTTATTAGACATACACGCAGTGACAAAGTTGAATATAGGTCGATTCTGGAAATTTTGCCCCCAGACCCATCTTGTTTCCATCTAGTCATACTTCTCTGTCATTCACCAACAGAATTAAACTCTAGTCAAACATATTTGATTAATGGTGGCGACATTTTGAAACGCCAATGCTAAACAATCTATGGACCATAAGATAGAACCATATTAAAATGGTGTTGATCAATTCAGTATTGTGTTTTTTGTGATGCGTGCACAGAAGTGACATTGGAATCAACTGTAATGAGACTCCGCTCGCTCCAGCTCAGTGTGTTCCAATTAAGCTTTGAAATGATGCAATATATGCACGATGCAATATATGAAACAACCTGAACAGGTTACTGATGCTTGTAAATCATAATATGTTTAATATATCTGATAATATATTCATATCGAGAACTTGTGATGAGATATTTTTTATGTATTGAAGCGTCCTTGCATCTTCATTGTCATAACGAATCCTCCACAACTTTGAACTAATTTTGAGAAGCAAGAACTTTTCTTCAATTTTATTACTCTTCAGTTGTAAAATGAATAAGTACACTTTTTCCTTTCATACATAAGAATATAAGCCAATCGTAAATTGCCAAATCAAAGCATATTGCCCACGCGTTTCTTTATGCCAATCATATAATCTGTTATATAATTTAGGCGCGAATATAAGGAATATTTCCTTTTATATGATGTAAAACTCTATGTTTTTGATTAAATAATGTCGAAGTAACATTATTATAGTCACTGCATACGCCGAACTAATTGATTTCAACTTTCCGCTTCATATTGCGAATTCTTATTTTTGCCAAGAATTCAGTGCTCTGGCCCCACTATGCGTCGTGATTAATCCGATTGGGTAGAAAAACGTTTTGAAGTCAGCAAATTCATCACTGTCAAAACGCCGAACACGACTTTGCTCGTTTCTGATTTTGAAAATGCTCATGCGTACACTATAAGTCATTACTCGGCATCTTGTATACCACATGTCATTAAGAAATCATGTATAATAAATCTTCAAGTAATAAATAAAAACTTGTTGTGACTTATTTAAACTCTTGCATTGCGAGCGAAGCGAGCAAGAAAATTTTTAAGAAATCTATGTATTTCATTGATAACCTACAGCAATATTTATCTAATAGGGCGCCAATACTTTCTGGGGGCGACTCGTCTTTTACTCATGTTTAACACCACTTTTTCTTTTTCCTTGCTCGTGCGGCGCCCCTTGCTGTCAGCGCCCGGGGCGGGCGCCCCGCTGGCCCCCCCCTTAGCTACGGCTCTGCCTGTGTATGGGGTCAGTCTTGCTAATAGAATATTTGAAAGTACTTTATAGGATGTTGACAAAAGAGAAATGCCTCGATAATTATTACACTCAGTTTTGTCGCCTTTCTTGTGAATTGGAACAATGATTGATTCTTTCCACTCTCGTGGTAATTCTTCCTTGTTCCAGATAAGGAGAATGAGTTTGTGTATCTTGTTCCACAATTTTTCGCCTCCAGCTAAAATTAACTCAGCTGGAATTTCATCTGCACCCGGAGATTTGTGTTTCTTTAATTTCTTTATAGCGGTTTCTACTTCTATTCGGTTGGGTTCTGGAATATACGGTTCTGCGGTGTGTATCTCCTTTTCTCCACGCACACTAGTTTTTGGTTGCTTGTTAAGCAAATCGTCAAAGAAATCTTTCCATCTATTTAAGATGCTATCCGTATCAGTGAGAACTGTACCGTCAGATTTCTTTAATATATAAGCACGAGGTTGATAGCCTTTCTTAAATTCGCTGATCCCCTTATACATGTCCCGAATGTTTTTATTTTTACTATTATCTTCAAGTTCTTTAATTTTAGCTTTCAAAAAATCGCGTTTCTTTGTTCTAAAAGTTTTGGAAGTTTCTCGCCTGGTATCTGCGAAATTTTGCCTGTTTTCTCTTCTCTGCTAGTTTAATGCATTCCTGGTTAAATTATAATGCTATCTCTAATTTCAACACTAGTGCACTCCGAATCTTCTAAAGCCGAGACTCTATTCGAAACTTCAATCTGGTATTCCTCTCTTACCTGGCTCTCTTCTAATTTCTTTAAATTGAATCTCTCCGTTTTCGGACAATGAATATTACCTTTATTCAACGATAATCTCTCTCTCAAAAAACGACTATGTTGCAAATTAACAATTTCAAACAGCCCACTATTTTGATACGTCTATCTATCTATCTATCTATCTATCTATCTATCTATCTATATATATATATATATATATATATATATATATATATATATATATATATATATATATATATATATATATAATTCAATCTGGAAGAGATTCAAATTAAAGATTTCCGGTTTCAAGTTTTAACACCACAGAAAAAAATCTGTAAAGCATAACGAGTAATGACTTTACAATATGGATTTAGGAGCAGGTTCCATCTTTTATCTTATTAATTTATTGCAACCAGTAGTTACAGATGTACTATTTCAAATTTGTGTATTGAATTCCCAAACTTTGGAAGTCTACTATAGTTTCACATTGTTAAACGAAACTCACTTGTTTCATTAAAAGAAAAATCGGATTAGTTTGTTCGTGGAGTGAGTTTACTCTGATACAAAGTTTTCTTAAAACGCCTATTATAATTGTTTTCATCTTTCGGCAACAAAAGTTTTCGTAATAACTACAGCACGTTCTGATTCAATTTAAGAACGTCATCGAGCAAGTTTAATCTGATGTTCCGTACACTTTATTCAAAATATGGTAACCTGAAGGTGAAGGCCGCTTGTGCATGTAGAAAATATGATTTTTATCTAAACATTCAAAGAATATGTTGGTTGCCGTACATTTAGTTTTCCTTACCTATATACCTATATACAGGGTGTTAAAAATTTGTCACAATATATTGGGAATAGATTCCTCACACCAAAATAAAAAAAAAAAAAGTTTATATGGATCTATGGTCGGAAGTGCATAGTTTCGTAGTTATACGGTGCCGAAAAGTGAAAAAAAAATGAACTTTAAAGGTCCATAGTTCCACTACTATAGGACCGATCGTAGTCGGATCAAGACGTCGCTGAGAAATTAGTATGTGAATTATCCAAATATCTATATTTCAAAACTTCGGTACTTACACAATCATTTTTAGAGAGGCTGTTCGGGAGTACTTGAACACTCTCCACCTACCTCTCTAAAAAATTGGTGTGCAGGTACTGGAGCATTCTTAAACATAAATATTTGGATAGTTCACATACCAGTTCCTCAGTGATGTCTTGACCCAACTTCGATAGGTCCCATAGCAGTGGAGCTATGAACTTCTGAAGTTCACTTGTTTCATGTTTTCGGCACCTTATATGTCCGAAACTATCCACTTTTGAGCACAGGTCCCTATGAACTTTCTTTCTTATTTTGATGTGAGAAATCTGTTCTCAAAATATTGTGACACATTTTTGTAACACCCTGTATATGTTCGAAAAATGGATTGCTTTTGTAGCGCAGAAGTAGCAACAGTGTAAAGCGGAATCAAAGCGTCAATTTCTTTGATTATGGTTAATTTGAGCGTCTTTTCACCTTTTCTAGTTTCTCCAAATGCCATGCTACATCCGAATGATTTACGATTCGTGTCGTTTTCCGCAGACCCGATTCGGGAGATTAGCTTCAATTCGTAGTCTTCAACAATCGAACTACGTTAGTGATCTTTTCAATCCTCCAAGCGTAAGTTACCATGACTGAATTTGTGAAATCAACCTTCCATTGTATATTCACTCATAATGCCTTAATTTAGGCCCCACTTTAATTAATTTTCGAATTGGGCTTCTCTACGACCGAGTTTAAATCCGATGAAGTAGATTTTGTGAAAATCGTATTTTGGTTTCCCACCTTCTCAGGCACGAAAATAGACAAATGCAAAATATATTTCTTGTGATGTATACTAGGGGGTGCTGATAACGATTGACCCCTACCAAGAAAATATTGAGCTAAAAATCTGAAATTATCAGAGTATATAAGGCAGGATCTGTATAGACTATGTTGCAAAATGCAATATTCTATAACATTAACATCCTTTTCTTTTTCATTTCAGAAGTGAATATGGCAGCACCTCCAGCAGGTTTCAGTCCAGAGAAGTATAGGACAGTCCTGAAGTTTCTCTTCCTCCAAGGGAAAAGTGCGACGCAGTTCTACGATGGAAAGAAATAAACTTTGGGGGACCGTGGACCGTCATATGCAACTATCAAACGCTGGGTGGCAGAACTGACCATTTTGATGCTGAAATTGCGAAACCCAGTGACAGGCGTGTTTCTGTGTCTGTTTCCGAACATGTGCAAGACATCCAGTACATGATAATGGAAGATTGTGGAATATCAGCCAAAAGGATTGCTACATGTTTCGGCATATCACGTGAAAGAGTTGGCATCATTATTAATAATGATCTGAATATGAGAAAGGTTGCAACAAAGTGGATCCCCAAACTTCTGATGAAGGAACAAAAGCAGGAAAGAGTGAGAATTTTGGGGGACAGTTTTAGAACATTTTACAAGAAGTTAGGTTGGTGTTTTGGAGAAACTCGTAACTGGTGATGAGACGTAAATCTATTGTTATGATCTCGAGGCTAAAGAAGAGTCTAAGGAATGGAGGCACAGTTCTTCTACCCGGCCAAAGAAATACCGTGTGCAAAAGTCTTACCTGTTCATTAAGTTCCGTTCCTTACCGTCCGATTATTACCTGTTCCATTCCTTGAACAATCACCTTACAGGACACCTGTTCACGTTCCTAGTAGAGGTGCAAGATTCACTTGACACGTACTTCGCTTCACGGCTCACCAAGTTCTACCACGATGAAATCCATGTCCTTCCAGAACGTTGACAGATAGTTGTCGATGTTGATGGGGACTATTTTTTATTTTCCAGGTACGTCTTAGGTGACATGTCGATGTTCGAAGGTGGTATGTGAAAAAGCGACAGAGCTTACTTGGTTACCTTTATAGTACATACAGCGTTCTTATATTGTATATTGTATACGTAAATAATTTTTACTTCTCTCTCTCTCTCTCTCTCTCTCTCTCTCTCTCTCTATATATATATATATATATATATATATATATATATATATATATACGAGGACATTTCGAAAGTTTTTATGTACTCTGAAAAATCATATTTGCATAAAACCTTTTACAAAGAGATCATGTATAATTCGCCGTTTTATTGAATATGAAAATAAAGAATCTCATTAATGGACTTTCGAAATGTAACATTTCAGCTTACTTTTTGGAAATTCGAAATTCGACAGCTACCGAAAATACTGGACTTTAGCAGTATTCCTTTTTCTCTTTTTGTTATTTCCAGCTCTGGGGTAAGGAGATAATAAATGACACAACTGTTAATTATTTCAAAGCTCTGTCCCAAAAACATTCTTTCGCTACGTCTTTTTTTTTTTTTAAACTGAAATAGCGAAAGAAAGGTAGTGCTCCTTTTATTTTTTAAAATATGAAGAAAAAAACCTCTCCTCGATCATCATTTGGCTACAATATGAGAGTATGTACTACCTGTGGCTCCTATCAGGGTGCGAATTACCGGGGGGGATGAGGGGGATTTTCCCCCTCAATCACATTTTCTTCCCCCCCAAAGAAGTCAGCTGAAGTATCCCCACCGGGGATGCTCGCTTTCCCCCTCAAACTATGCTTAGTATAACTCCAAATTTCACTGATTTTTGTTATTTCTTGTAAATTTAATCTTCTAGCTGTATTTCGAAATGATCGATGTAAACTGTTCAGTTTTGGTCATTTCTACTTACCACCTAATTACCCACTATTTTCAACGTTGTTTAGTAGAACTATATTATTATGACTACGGTTGTTACTTGCAACTGTACCTTCGTACCCTTCAGTTCGTCATCGTTTGTGAATTTGAATGTACTAATTGCGTATAACAAAGCCACATATAGATTTATAAATGTTCTTAGCGGTTGGCCAAGAATAAGTAAACAAATAGCTTCTTCTACCATACTTGGCGAAGTTCGGATATGTCTTATTCATTCTCTATATTTGTATCGATTATCATCTTATTTTAATTTTTGTTATAACATGTTATTTCATTTTCCAGTCTATTCTTTGTTAGCACATGGTCTTCATTCCCTAGTAGATTGTGTATATGCAACTCAAAAGTTGCATTTAATTTGTGATAATTAGCATAGTAATCACTGCTTTTACAGTTTACGGAAATGAACTTTTGAAACTGTACTCAAAATCTGAGATATAGGTATTCTCTCGTAAGAATATGTTAACGTACACGCTGGGGGATACGCTCCTAGTGAGCAGACATGTTAATGAAGGTGATTTTTAGGTTAATAAGCGAATAGTTCCAGATTTGTTTCAGCATTTGTTAATACGACTGGTTCTCCGTGTCATTGTCCGTGTCTGTATAAGCATTTCAACTGGAGCGGGTTTTTTTTAAAGTTAACCAACCCTTCATTTTTCCATCTTTTCGCTGTACAGTTTGCTGTCCACGCAATTAATGTTGTCTGAAAAACTTCAGTGTAATGTTTTACTTTATTTGAATAACGTAGCCCATAATGAATCAACTCATCTTCAACCTAACAGTAAAGTAATTTTTAAGTGTTGACTTTCCGTGCCTATCACGGAATCGATATTTGGAGAAAAAAAGTCGTGATGAGCACAGCTTTAGGGGGAAGTAGAAGCACAAGCTCGAAATTTGAATTGAGATATTTTAAATATTTGGCCTTTGATTTGACCTTGATGTGAGAAATCGGGACCAGCAACAATCCATTTCTTATTTGATAGGCTAACATCTAGATTTTCTTTTAAAAAAATGTCCGGTTTAACTGATAATTTTAGTGGTTTTCACAAGACTGAAGTAGGTTTCTTTTCGCAACCTGTATGTATTAATGCAAAGTGGAAGCTTTCAATATGAAAGGAAAACTTAACATATGCTTGTGATCATGGCTATCGCTCGAGCCAAATTATTAACTAAATAAACCTTAGAGAGCTTCGGGGACAAGAGTGAGTACAACATTAAAACACGTTGAGAAAGGTTTAGTGGGGTGTGTGTGTGTCAGACAATATATATGTGCATAGTTATTGTCGATAGATTTATTAAATTAATAAATCTCTTATTTATTACAGATGTCACACACACACACACACACATATATATATATATATATATATATATATATATATATATATATATATATATATATATATATATATATGGGAGGTAAGGCATTTATTGTCTCATTTTGAAATTTGAACCTTCAGACTATGTCCTTTGGCCTAATTTTATCCCCCCCAATATAGATTATCTAATTCGCACACTGGCTCCTACGCTTTAAGATCTGCGACATCGAACTATTACAGCAGTGAGTTCAATAACCAGTAACCAGTTAATTCGTGTGTGGCAAGAAATGGACTGCCAATTCGACATTTATCGCATGGCTAATAGTGATCATTAGGGTTAGGATCTTGTTGATTTTGCATCTTTTTTCTGGATTAGTATAAACATTGCTCGTTGTGTTATAAATCCTGTTTTATTAAAAAGAAGTAATTTAAGACAAACTTGTTTGTGCATTTTTTTGCATTTTTTGCCCATTTCTGTGTATAAGTGCATTTTTTAAAGTTTTTGGGCATTTTACGTGCATATTTAGTATTTATTCTTACTTTTAACTGCATAATTCTCATTTTCTTATAAAAACAATAAATTGAAGTAGAATGCTTCCACCTACACGATTCTAGTTCGAATATTCGTTGGAGCAGGCGTGGCCAATGTCCGCAGACTGCAGTTTCTGGCGATTAGTCACATGAAGCCAAGGAGCGAGAGTTCAGTGACCTTGGCATTCACTGTTTTGGTGAGCTGTTGCTAGACGCCTAATTCTGCAGTTAGCTGGTTAAAATGCCGAAGATAAAGGAGAGTAGTGCTTCCAAGCTTAAACGATTTGTGAGTGAATTTGGAGCTGAATAAGTATTTACAACAGATGGAAGTGTTCTCTACTGCAAGATGTGTGATACGGCAGTTTCAGCCGAAAGAAAATTTACCTTTGAACAGCATGTTTCAAGGGACAAACACACACGGGGACTTAAGTTACGTGCAAACGAGAGGCAAACGCCGCGCAACAACTTCTCCCGCAGTGTGGTACATCCAAAAATCATTCTGTTTTTTTTTTCGAAGATTTTTGTGAAGCATTTATTTGTGCTGACATTCCGTTGAACAAAGTGGACAACGTGACATTGTGTGCCTTTTTGGAAAAATACACTTGTAAACCCCTCCCCGATTCTTCGACATTAAGGAAGAATTACGTGACCAAACTTTACGAGAAAACAATGCAGTGCATTAGACAAGAAATGGTCGGAAAGAAAACATGGGTGTCCATGGATGAAACTTGTGATTCGGAGGGACGAAATGTAGTGAATGTTGTTGGAATGATGCATGAGGGTGGGCCGAGTAAAACATTTCTTTTGAATTGCGAAGTTCTGGAAAAGGTCAATTATTCCACGATCAGTACGTTATTTACGTTATTTGATAAATCAATGCATCTCTTATGGCCTAATGGCGTCCTTTACGAAAACGTGCTGCTCTTTGTAACCGATTCTGCACCGTATATGGTAAAAGCAGCGAACTCACTGCAGGCGCTATATTCGAAAATGATTCACACTACGTGCCTCACGCATGGTTGCCACAGAGTGGCTGACGAGATACGTGTGTAGTTTCCTGATGTTGATAAACTCATAGGAAGTGTAAAGAAAGTGTTCAGTAAGGACCGACCACGTGTAGCTGCTTTTAAGTCGGAGCATCCTGAACTCCCTCTATCACCTAGCCCCGTTCTTACCAGGTGGAGAACGTGGCTAGAAGCCTGTAAATACTATTGTCAAAACTTCGAAGCTGTGAAGAAAACGATAGACTATTTCGACTCCTCCGAAGCTTCCGCGATTCGAACTGCACAAGAGATACTGGTCAATCCTGAAATTCAAGGTAACCTTGTGCACATTCAATCTAATTTTGGATTTCTACCAGGTGTGATTACTTCTTTAGAGAAATCTGAAGAAATGTTGACTTCAATTGACGCAATCAAAAATGCAGCAAGTGCATTAGAGTGTTCCTGAGGAAGTAGGACTTGTACTGTCAAGAAAAATGACAGATATATCGAAAAAAAACTCAGGTTACCATGTTTTGTGTGCGATAGTGGACATTCTTTCAGGCAGAAAATTTGTACTGTCCAAATTAGAAAGTGATCTAGGAATTAGTGATATGGTCTATTTCGAATATGCTACGGTGGTTTCTGTAGAAACTGAAAGAACCTTTTCAATGTACAAATCGTTATTTGCAGACAACCGCCATGCATTCCAGTTCGAAAACCAACCTTCATTTTTTGTTTTTTGTTTTTTGTTTATTGCAACTCAGTGTTCGGTGAAACTTTTGAGAAAAACACAATAGAGTAGAGCCATGTGTATATATATATATATATATATATATATATATATATATATATATATATATATATATATATATATATATATATATATATATATATATATAAAGAGAGAGAGAGGTAATGCACTAATAAATAGTAACGGATGATTCTCTGTGAAAGCATTTTTTCCAAATTATAGTGCATTTTTTTTAGATAATTGCATTTTTTATTTTGCATTTCCCCCGCATTTATAGTGCAATAAAATCCTAACCCTAGTGATCATGTTGAATGCATAAGATAAAATTGAGCTTTCTTCTATCCAGTGATATATCGCATGTGTCTATCTATTGTTGTTATTTAGATGTAAATATTTTAAATCTGCTCCTTTTAACAACTTCCCAAAATTCCGGTAACACTTTTCTTAATTTATTACACAAAAACTACAAGTGATGTAGCTGTCGTGTATACGAGGTGTGTTAGAAAAGTAATGAGACATTTTATACTAACTGAAGTTTTTATGTGTTTCGAACAACAATGTTATCCCATTCAAAGTAGTTCCCTTGAGTAGCTATACACCGGCGGAGTGCTGTTCCCACTCTCGGTATCAGCGCTGGAAGTCTTCAACTGGTCGGTCACAGTCTTTTGAATGTTCTCCAGAGTTCCAAAATTACGTCCTTTTAGGACATGTTTCAATTTCGGGAAAAGGAAAAAGTCACAAGAACTCAAATCAAGAATTCTTGGTCATTGGTAATCCTCTCAAGAAGATCAACGCACACGTTTTTTCGACTGTCCTTCTGTTCAGTTGTGAAGTTTTTCGGCACCATTTTGGCACAAATCTTTCGCATGTTCAAATCGTCTGTCAAAATTTGATATACGGTAAAAGTGTTTAAATTTAACTGTTCACTCATCATCCTTATTGTTAAACGACGTTCTGATCTCACAAGAGCCCTCCTCACACGTTCAACGTTTTCGTCGTTTTTGAAGTTGCAGGTCTCCCTGAGCGAGGTTCATCTTCAACATATTCTCGGCCTGCCAAAAATAATTTGTGCCAGCGGAAAACTTGCGTTCTTGATAAGTAATGTTCCCCATAGGCCTGTTTCAACTTTTCAAAAATCAAACTCGCGCATTCACCAAGTTTAACACAAAAATTTATTGTACAACGTTGCTCTAAATTTCGATGCTCCATTTCTGAACACACAACAAAAACACAACTTCACTGATGGCTCTGTCAAAAAAATGTGTTAACTGTACGGAGTTGTAACTCAGACTGAGGAAGTGGAAGGGATAAGCAAACCGGTCTAGCACAGGCCGGTAGACACAACGTTGCCAGGTCGCCCGCAGTGTTGCCAGTCTCATTATTTTTCTCACGCACCTCGTATGTCATATGACAGAGTATCTCAAACGGTTTTCATTTTATTTTTCAGGCAATGTTCGTAGTTTCCACATTCACCGCAGTTGGTGTTGGCGTCGGCGTGTTGAAAACATGGCGACTTCCAGTGCAGAGTGTGCTTTCTGTGTGTTGGAGTTCAATAAAAACAAGAGTGCTACAGATGTGCAACGGAAGTTTAGGACAAGGTACAAGAAAGAAGCACCAAGCATGAAGTCTATTTATGCCTGGCATGATAAATTCGTGACAACTGGTTGCCTGTGTTCTAAAAAAAAAAAGAAGAAGAAGAAGAAGAAGAAGTGGCCGTCCTACAGTGAGTGAGGAGATCGCTGACCGTGTGAGGGAGTCATTTATAAGAAGTCCGAAAAAGTCTGTTCGAAGAGCTCTCGCGAGCTACAAATACCACGGACGACAGTGTGGAGAACGCTACATAAAAGACTGCGTATGAAGCTCTATAAATTGCAGCTCTTGCGTCAATTAAAACAAGATGATAAACAACAGCACTATGAGTTTTATAGCCGAGTGTAACGATTCATGGAAGAGAATGAGAACTTCGTGGATCGCATAACCTTTAGTGATGAGGCAACTTTCCACACAAATGGCAGAGTGAACAGACATAACTGTCTAATATGGGGTACCCAGAATCTTCGCGAATTCGTCGAATATGAGCATGATTTGACCAAAGTAAACATTTTCTGCACAGTGTCATCGCGGAAACTTTGCGGACCATTCTTCTTCGCAGAAAACACTGTAACTGGCCTTAGTACCTCGATATGTTACAGTATTGGTTGTTCCCACAAATGCAAAAAGATGCTGACAATTCCCTGTTCCAGCAGGACGTGGCTCCACCCCATTATCATCACGACGTTCGTGAATTCCTGAACAATGAGTTACTTCAACTCTGGATAGGAAGAGCAGGGGAAAAATGATCGGTGTTTCGACACGTTGCCTCCGAGATCCCCGGATCTAACTTCCTGTGCCTTCTTCTCATGGGGATACATAAAATATAGTGTGTATGTGCCCCGTTACCAGAAAATGTAGAAGAGTTCAAGCGCAGGATTGAAGAATATGCTGCAACGAGTATGGCAAGAATTTGATTACCGTCTAGACATATGTCGTGTTACACATGGTTCACATATCGCGGCATTGTGAACTCACACATTAAAAAAAAACATGTGAGATATTCTTTTATATGACATATACATGACAGCTATATATCACTTGCAGTTTTTGTGTAATAAATAAAGAAAAGTGTTACCGGACTTTTGGAACACGGTGTACCGTATATATAGATATGTAAATAGTATGTATATCTACATACTATTTATATATAACTAATGAATAGATAGGTCTAATAATTAATTATTTCACCAGAAGAAGTAACATTACACTTCGTATAATAGGTTTTGCTCCAAAATACATCTATTTTCTGTAAGTTGGACATCTGTCTATGTTGGCCGCTTTTCAATAGAATCGATGGTGGCCAACACTGGATAGGTTTCACTGTACTATGAATGATATACTTAGGACATAGTACTTTCTACACGTGCAAAAAAACTTTAAATAGTGTTTAGGCCAAGCATTATATAAAAAGAAGCACAAGAATGATTGTACCAAAGAAAATATAGCTATTTTAAAAAATGTGAAACTACAGCCTTTTTATTTTAAAAAATAATAGAAAAAATTTCTTTCCCACACTAGATGTGACTGATGTCATAGAAAGGACACATTGATATAATATTCGTATTGATAGTACAAGAATATACTATATAGGACCCTCTTAACAAATTTTTCCCTTTCCCAATATACTTATAGTCCTTGCTTTGGTACATCTAAAATATCTCGATTTTATTTTGAATTCGCTTGGTATATACAATATAAACACGTCTTCCTATAATCCGCACGTGTATATATTGCTTGTGAAAACGAGGACTGTGATTCAACAGTTTACATTCATGTATATATGAGATCAACGCACACACACATTCCTGTATGATTCAACTGAAGATGTCTCATCAAGTTGGAACAAGCCTTGATTTCCACTCCTTCTTTTCTTGAAAGAGCCAACGAAACATTTCATTTTTTTTATTGAAAAAGAAATATAAATGTCCCAGTAGGTTACAACATTGGCAAATGTTAGTTTAAAAAAAAAAAAACAACTTTCGAGTCACCTGAAAGCTGTTCCTACATGCGAAAACAGTTTATTGGCACTTCCGACAGTCATAATCACAACCATCTCTAACATGGCACAAGTTTCGCTATCTGTTCCCACGAACATAGCATTTATCTACCCCCTCACCCCCAACACACACTGCTTCTGTTTCCCAAATCGAAATGGAATGATCTAGGAAAAAGGAGTAACAGAAAATAATGGATAAACAGATTGTAAATAGTTGAAATGATCACAAAGATAAAAGCAGCTTGAAGCTAATTTATACAGACCAATTTGTTTAAGTACTGAATGCCTTGGAGATAGTTAGACGGATGCTCTCACATATGCCATACTTTCTGGCGTTGTTACGCACGAGGTTGGCCAAGTGATTTTTTATCAGTGCAGAACCTGTTTTTCTAAAGTTGAATAGTTGAATAGTTTTCTATCCTGAACAGAATCATGTCGGCCAAGTCTGAACCGAATGCGAAATGCCCACTGAGAGTAATCACAGATCCACAATTACGACTATACTCTTCCATAACAAACGAATAATGCTCACTGGGCAACGCCATTGCGACTATTGAAAATTGCACGTATACCGCTATCGATTGATACTTCCTCCTCCGCCAATCCCCACCGCAATTCACACAGCGCCATCTCCAGATATAGAAGTTCTTTTTGCCGGACCCTGTATAAATAGGTCTATAAATAGATTAATATGCTCCACGGTCACAAAATATAATATAAAGAAGGGCTCTGGCAAATAAGAAGAAAACAGGAATGAAAACTTAAATTTAATGCAGTGCTACCGACTTTTGTATAACCTTTCTTTTCTGGGGTCCAGTCAGGTTTCTCAGATACATTCTAACAAGACATCAGTGAAAATTTCGATATAAATACGTTTCGTCATAACTAGAGCAACCCACATTATGCTTTATTTTTGTTTAATTATGCTTTATTTTTTCCAAATTATGCTTTATTGTTAATTTCAATCATTGTTTTGCATTAATCGTGTATAATGTATATAATATGCTATACATTAAATATTCTAAATATCTTGATCTATTTATTAATATTTTATGCAACTAGTTTCTTTCATATTTAATGAATTTTCTACTTAATGCATTGTAAAGAGATATGCTTTACTCGAGTGTTTTTTTTTTTTTTTTTTTTTTTTTTTTTTTATCGCTTGTGTGCGCCTTAGAGGTGCATATATACAGAAAGGGAAAGTAAAATATGCCACCAAAAAGTACAGAAAGTGCTCAAGTTCAAGAGGTACGCATAACAATATAGTGTGAAGTTCTTGTGCACAAAGTTTTCTTCTTTTCCTTTTTTCTTTTCTCCTCTTTTTTTCTTTTTTCAAAGAATTACTCCGAAACGTTTACAGAAATAAAAATAAGCTTTTCATTGTTGCATTGTCAATATTCTGAATGATTTTATATTGTAAATATTGGTTTTAAAAAAATATTAATACAATATGTTAAACACAGTTAAACAGAAATTTCCAAGAATTTTGCTATATATTTTAAATTATGCTTTATGCTTTATTTTCTAAAATTATGCTTTATTATGTTTTTAAAGTTAGTTTCTTCTGGACCGTTAGACAACCAGAACCATGTTCAAGGTGCCAACCTTATGTCAGTGCTGTAGTTCTAAAATTTTCATAGGGTATACGCTCTTTTGTAATCATGTATGATTGTCATAAAAGACAGAATAAATTTTTAATGAACTATGTAAAACGAACATGTTAATTCATTTAAAATATAAATGATACATTACTGTTTTATAGTCTTACAGCATTTCATGCTATTTTCTTGATGACACTTCTTACTTATATCAGCACTTATCAAGACTTCCATCAATCATTCACGGCATCATTCCATCCATTCCTGCTGGGTGCGCGTGCGCTTCACTCCTCCGTCCCATGGCTCCGCGTCTGTTATAAACAGGATATAGCAAGGTTGGCATAAAAAAAACAGCAGTCCACATCCTTGGCTTATCTTTCTACTGTGCTCGATAGTAAGTTTTAAATGCCGGATGATCAGCCCGGACAACCCCAAACCTGGAGGACCAGTGGCTCAGGCCCGTAGTCACGGGGGGGCTAGGGCGGGCTCAGCCCCCTAAATTTTTTGCAGCCCCTTAACTAAAATCATAGTTCGAATTAACGGGGGATGCCGGGGAAATTCCCCTTCGGTAAAAATTTATGTCCGGCTCGTATCACAGAAGTAACAAATTTTCGCCTTCTACATTTACAGCAACAATACATAAGCATTCCCCTCTCGTTCGAAAGTTTAATTCGAACACTGACTGAAATGTTGGAAGAAATTATATTTCCAAATGTACTTTAGAGTGCTAAATTAAAATGTACTTTTATTATCCTCATTTAAAGTATTGGCCTATTTATGTGTTACGCTTCTTTGAATTGCTAATATTTATTTGAGCGTGAGTCTGTTTATATATATATATCTATATCTATATATATATATATCTATATATATATCTATCTATCTATATATATATATATATATATATATATATATATATATATATATATATATATATATATATATATATATATATATATATATATATATATATATAATGCTCCATGTGCAAACGACCTTCGTTGCAGGAGAAAAATAATTTATGGTTATTCTATCGGCAAACATGTATTTGTGTTCAGAAACAACATACTTTTACCTTAATCTGCGGACGAAGAGTTTACTTCTTCCTGTTCTTTTTGGAATTTGCAACTGAAAACATCTTTTTGCTGTGTCATTGGCTTTCGGTTAATATGCGAGAGATTGAAAAGACAGTATCCCTCAACAGGGGGGTCGCAATTGCTTCGCTCTAATAATCACACAGGTGTATGGGTTTGTTTTGTGTATATTGGACATGGAGAGAGAGAGGGGTGGGGGATTTTGACTACGTTTTATGTCACGTGATAACGGAGTAAGAAAAGTTTCCTTTTCTGAATTGTATTTACTCTTGTTGTGTTGTGAGTTGAACATAGTTGTAATTGAAAGTTGATCGATTCTGGTTTCTGAAGATGCACTGAAGTTCACTTGAAGAATGAGAATTGTAGTGTAGCAGCAACTTGACTATTTGTTAAATAACTTAGAATAATATATCTTTAAACTAAAGATAAGTTCGATTCACTTAATCTTTATCGAGGATGAATAATTAGATACTTATATTAAAATAATTTAATAATTGTTGCCAATTTTTGGTGCCAGAATCAAATGTTCAAGCAGATCATTAGACGTAAGCCTAATCATGCAAAGTTACTATTTTGTAAATGAATACCTTGCAATCTTCTGGTATGTAAAAAAAATGCAGCGGACTAAACGGAGGTAGTAGTTGCACTTATAGGAAAAACAGAATTTTCAATTAAAAATTGAACCTTATTGGATGATAATATGTATAATGCTTTATAAATTTGAAATTTCACCTTTGACTTAAAACAGGGTGCGTTGGGGAGTTTAGCGTCTCTCTTCAGCAGGGAGGCTATAAAGAAACGGACCTATAGCTTAAAGTAACATCCAAATCACTATCGGTTTGAATCCGAGGACTCCCAGTACGGTTTGAACCCGAAACCAGATGTGCCGAAGGCGAGCGCTGTACCCATGAGGCTACGGGGTAGCCCACAAAAGTAACAATTTGTTAATGTAGTTTCATTTTGAAGAAGAGATATCTTCAATAGAAATAAGTAAATAGCTGTTTAAATAATTAGTCCTTACTTAAACATTTTAGTACCTACGAAAGCAACTGATCTCGAATTCTTATTTGTACAATGTAAAGAAGAATTTCATGTATACTTTGATATGAATTGTACTATACAAAGAAAATTTAATGAAGTGTTACTTCTCTTATCAATTTCGTTTCGAGAAAGAAGGTAACTGCGCTAGAACAGGGAAATTTTTTGGAGTTATTTCTTATTTGAATGCTCGAGTACCAGATCATAACAGATTATTTTTACTTAAACATGACTTTAGTAGCAATCATCCTAAATGATTGTTGATAGTATGTTCCAAAGAGTCTAGAGCAGTGGTTCTCAAACTGGAGTCCGCGGACCCCAGGGGTCCACGTGACCTGGTTACGGGGTCCACCACGTCTAAAAATTGAAATGTGTTGTGATAAAATGGAACTCACAGCTGTTATGCAAAAAGTATTTTTTCAGTTACTAAAAAGAAAGCAATTAGAAATTATACGTTTGTAAATTTGAATATTTTCTTTAGATACTAAATTTCTGCCCTGAAGCCGGTCAACCTTTATATAGAACTCCTTCAGGTGAGAGGAATTCCTTCTTTGTTAGGGCATTTTTTCAAAAGGAGTTTTACATTAACTGCACCGTGCCGATCTTGTTTTGTTGAGTTACAACAAGGACATCACCAGAAACCTCGATCTGGACACAATTGTTTTAAGATTGGCAGCATCCAAAACAAGGAGACTTATACTGTGATTGTGTTGTTAGTGATTGTTCAAATGTACAACTTGTTTCTATTATAGTGTGCCAACATGAGGAGTGTATATATGCGTGTTGTGTTTGTGTTTCTTAATCTTATGAAATTTATAAATTTGTAGATAGCAAAAACCCATAAACATATCATTATTTCTTTCGAACATCACCATAAAAAAAAAAAAAAAAGATCATAAAATGTTTAGAAGTACAAGTGTAAAATAAAGCGCGTGATATTTAAAGAAATATAAAGTTTCATATCTAAGGATATGTAAATAATAATACAGGTAAAATGTTAATTTCATTTTTCCAATATGCATATATTTGTTTATGCCACATGTATTTCAAAATATTGATTTAAGATTCTGAGACTCTTCTCTGTAGAATCTCTTTGAAGATAGTATTAAATCTCATTACTCTCTAGATGTTTTCGTTTCACAAATATTTTTTCAGTCATCAAAAATTAAAAAACGTATTTCCTGTACTAATTCTTTGGAAATTTTAATGATTGGTTCGTTCGGCCAACTATTTTTTTTTAACAAATATATTTTTTAATTTCCTTGAAGATGAGAAAACGGAAGAAATATTTTGTTGCCATAACAAATTAAATTAAAAAGGAGACACATAGTATTCTAGCTTTCAGGTACAGTTGTACTAACGCTATAGGGGAAAATTTTAATAATAATTCCTTCGCGCTGTAGTTTTAGTTTTAAGGGCATAAGAAATTATTCATCATCACACACAGACTATATATATATATATATATATATATATATATATATATATATATATATATATTGTATAATGTCTGTGTCTCTCTCTGTGTGTGCCCACCCTAAGCTACATGTAGCCCCCCCTAAATTTGGAGGCTGGCTACGGGCCTGCAGTGGCTGCCTGCAGTTTCGAAGAACTGGGCGATAGGGGCCCTACCTTCCGACACCAGGTTATCATTGGAGTCATGGCCCAATTAAATAAGTACAAACAAAACAAAAGTAGAAAATACACTCTAATTAATAATACGCTTTGAAGCAGAAGGTACACTCTAATGACTAAGATTAAGCAGAGGGTATACGGCGTGTACCGCCGTGTACCCTCGACTACAGCCCTGCGTTATGTGTAAATTGCTGTTATGCTTTTTATGCTTTTGGGTTGCTCTAGTCATAACTAAACTTCAAGGGAGCCTGGCCCCATGGCCCCTCCAGGTTCGGCGTCCATGATTTAACATCATTTTTACTCTCTAGGATAAAGGAGACGAATAAGTAATGAAAGTGAACCATTATCAATGAATCAGTGGAATGAAAATGCAGGAAGAAACGAGAACACGAATGGACACAATATTATCCATAAAAAACGGACCAAGAGACCAAAGGTAGGACTCCACCACTTTTCTTCTTTCTTTTCTTTTCTTTTTCTTTTTTGTACGTCCAAACAGGGACTCATCCATTTAAATTTACATAGCATACCAATGTTGTTCAACCAATTCTGATGTAGTTGAATATACAAGATAAACCATACTGTTGAAATTAATGAGGGGCTAATGATGGAAAAAAGTTGTAGGATACAGTGAGTTGGCGCCGAAAAGTTATAGTATGGGGTCGTATCAAGCTGAAGTCCAATAGTATTATCTTCCAACGAAAACGTTCGATAAATATCATATAACAACTCATTAAAACTAACTAAATTAACTCTATGGCCTATAGAACCTGGAGGTTCAATGCCGCGTTCACAAAAGATCTCCATTGACTTCTATCTTTAGCCAATTGGATCCAGTTTCTCTACTTTGTATTTCTATCTCTGCTAGACTTATCTTAATAGTGTCCTCTCATTTGCGCCTCGGTCTTCCTAATGGTCGTTTTCTGATTGGATTTCCAGTTAAAAGTTTTAAAGCGTCCCTTCCTTCTTCCATTCTGGCTACATAACCTGCCCACCTGAGACTCCTACACTTAATGACCCCAACAATGTTTGGTAAACAGTATAAATTATGCAGTTCCTCGTTATAAAGTTTCCACCATTCCCGTTCCTCTTGTGTCCGAATATTCGTCTCAGGATTTTATTTTCAAATACTTTCAGTCTGCGTTCTTCCCTCATCGCAAGCGACCATGTTTCACAACCATACAGAACAGGCATGATTATAGTTTTTATATATTTTAAGCTTCAAATTCCTCGAGAGAATTCGCGACGGCAAAAGATTTTGAACTGAATAATAACACGAATTTCCTGTTTTCAGTCGACATTTAATATTGTTCATGAATGTGGATTTGGTCTGTTAATATTGATCCTAGATATTTGAAGGTGTCTATAACTTCTCACTACAAGAATTAAATTTACCACTGTAAAACATTATTGTTTTTAAGTTTCACTTCAACTCAGAACATCTTTCCCTAGTATTAGAGTTCATAAGTTTTATGTTCTTTTGCAACACCAACGTTATAAAGGACATAAAATAGTGACATATTATTAACAGTGGCGGCTTTAGCGGGTAGAGCAGGACAGGCACGGGTCTACCCAAAAATTTTCAAAAATATATAAACGCTAAAACATATAATAAAGAGTAAATATATTTCCCACTATTTATATTAATGGTGGATAATTTAACAAATAGCTTCAATCACTACTGTAAAAGTAATTATCTATTGTCATTAATCAATCAAATGTGTATATGTATACATAAGAGAAGGATCGGGCCTACCCAAAATTAAAATCCTAAAGTCGCCCCTGATTATTGAGACCATGATTGGAGCTAGAATTCGGTATAATTGGCGGATGGGCAGAGATCATCGTG
This sequence comes from Thermobia domestica, assembly GCF_964235325.1. NCBI lineage: Eukaryota > Metazoa > Arthropoda > Insecta > Zygentoma > Lepismatidae > Thermobia > Thermobia domestica. The sequence goes on from NC_137454.1 coordinate 30,177,556, forward strand.
CTAGATCAACTTTCACACAGTATATACCGTTCTCCACCATACTATATCGCTTACAAAAGTACTGGATTATAGTACCCCACCACTAATCCTGTCATCTTTCCCCAGATCAATATACGATATAAAAGAAGATGGAAAATGTTATGGAGTTGCATTGTTTATCCCATTCGTTTCCCTCCCTTTTAAAGTATTCATAGAGACGAAACTTTTTCGCAAATGCGATATGTGCGAAACGTTAAGAAAACGCATATATGTTTCAGGAAATCTCAAACTTTTTGTTTCAGAGCCAGAAATTACGTTTATATTATAGCGAATTTTTGCGAAATTCGGCATTAGTTGCGATAAATGCGAATAAAAGCGAAATTAATAAGAAATCCAGTATTAAAAGAATTATCATTACCAAGGGCAAAAGCATGGACATTACGCAAAAATGATGAAAACCGACTGGAAGCTTTCGAAATGTGGGTGTGGAGAAGAATTGAGAGAATTAGCTCAGTCAAGTGAAAAAATGAATGAGAGAGTGGGTAGAAAATAACACTTTTAGATATTACCAAGAAGAGGAAGAGAAACTGGTTGGGACATTGGCTAAGGAGGAACTGTGTCATGAGGGACGTACTAGAGGGTACGTATGGTGGCAGGAAAGAGAGGGAAGGGACGAAGGAGACTACAATTAATGTACGATATCAAAACAGAAAAGTCGTACGTGAAGACAAAAAGATTAGCGGTAGACTGTGGAGCATGGAAGCTTCTCAGTTGCGGCAAATGACCTGACAATAATGGCAGAATACCTATGATGATGATGATGATCATGATTAGTACAAAAATATATTTCATTATCCTTAGCACAGAGTTTCTAGTTCACAAGATACGGTGATTGTTTGCAGAACTGACAAAAAGACATACAATTGAGTACAACGGAGGTACGTTACTACATCGAGAGGGATTTTTGTCAACAACGTTAAGAGAAGTGGCCAACAGAGAGGATGCGATGGCTACTGATCGTTGAGTAAACTCATCTTCCCGGAGCCCTGTCCGGCTTGGCACTTGTTCTGGCTATGAAAAGAATTTAGAACAAAGTCTAGTGGTTTTTGGAGGAAAGCCAGCTTAAAACTTACATTCTATGAGGAAAATCTATTTGGTAGGATTCTAAAGAAATACCACACGAAGAGATGCAATGACCATCAAGTTCAATGGAGACTGTTAACTCATATACGTTAATGTTTTAGATTAGAAACGACAAAGCTATTTTATAATTACATTGTGCAGGAAAGTACACGAATAGAATCTCCAAGATTTATAATCAAGTTACCAGCACATTATTCACGTGATAATATTAAGAAAAATAAACAAAAGAAGTTACAATACTTTGCAAAATGCAATTTTGGTTTCATTGATACGTTATTCGAGTGCTTCCATCATTTTTTTGTTGATTGACGACTTAGATTAGGCTGGTGTTGAACATTGTTGCTACCGTTACAGACGTTGAAAATGAAATGAAATCTTTCAGTTTTGCGTACCACGTTTAGGCCGTGTAGGCTAAAGGAGACGGTAATGAGAAATAAATGAAATGGTGGAATGATGAAAGTGGGAGGAAACGGGAGAACCATGAGAAAACCCACAAGCACGGGTTTGTCCATCACAAAGTCCACGCGGCGCGAGCTGGGATCGAACCAGGGACCCTAAGCACCGGAGGTGAACGCTCTACCATTGACACACCGCGGTCCCTGTTGCAGTTATTGACTGGTACAGAGTGTCCCAAAATTGAATTGAACTAATTAAAGGCTTTATGAAAAACAAGATGTATAACGTAGTCTAGATTTATGAGCTTTCTAGATGGCACATAGTAAGTTTTCTAATGGTATCCCGTGTGCAATTTTATGGTAGAGTATTGTGGATGGTATCATTTTGTTCCTTATAAGGTAGGGAATGAGAAAAGTGATGGTGGACATGTCAAACCCACGACTGGGAGAAGAAGGGGTTGGGGTAAAAGATGAGTTATCATTCGCTTAACCCCTTATAACTTCCCTCCTAATCATTCGATGTTAATTTTCTTTTTTTGAAAAGAAAGGTCTAAGTACGTTCTACACATTATGTTATTAGCATCTTTTGCGTAAATATATTCGTTTTGGTTAAAATTTAGAAGAAAAAAAGATTTTTCTTAAGAAAAATATTTCATTTGACAAAATAATCACTTTTGTATTATTTATTTATGCCAAATAAGGGCATAAATACGAATAAATTTATAAAATTAACATGAAATACGAATAAATTTTTATTTTCAAAATCGTCGTTATATAAAACGTAAGGGACAGAACAGTATACAAAATCTAATATTTCACTCAAGAGAAGCATATAATATATTTTAATTATCATTAGACCTATTCCGACATTTTATTATATTATGTGATCCATATTAATATTAATTCTGTAGATGTTCATAAAACTGATTGTAATAATTATCGAGGTATTTCTCTTCTGTTAACATCATATAAAATCCTTTCAAATATTCTATTTAGCAAGATTGACCCCATATGCAGATGAAATTATTGGAGATTATCAGTGCGGATCTAGGCAAAATTGACTTACTACGACCAAATATTTACCATTCGCCAAATGCTCGAAAAAAAGTGGGAATACAATACCCCGGTACATCAACTATTTATTGATTTTAGAAAGGCGTACGACTCGGTTAGGAGAGAAACATTATACAACATTCTTACAGAACTTGGAATACCGAGAAAGCAAATTAGATTAATTAAGATATGTTTAAATGAATCCCAAAGTAAAGTCCGGGTAGGAAAATTTTTGTCCACGAGCTTTCACGTCGAAAATGGCCTGAAACAAGGAGATGCGTTGTCGCCATTATTATTTAACTTTGTTCTGGAATACGCTATAAGGAAAATCAAAGATAGCAACCAGGGCCTAGAGTTGAACGGTATCCACCAGGTTATGCGTACGCTGATGATGTAAATTTAATAGAAGATAGGAGAACAATAGAAAGAAATGCAGAGGTCTTATTAAACGCTTGCAGGGACATGGGTTTAGAAGTAAATGCAGAGAAAACTAAATGCATGGAAGTGCGTCGGGATCGTAATCGGCAAATTATGGATGCGTTAAAATATTAAATAATACTTTTGATAAAGTGGATGCTTTCAAATATCTAGGATCAATAACAGACGAAATTCATATTCACGAAGAAATTAAATGTCGATTAAAAGCAGGGAATTCGTGTTACTATTCGGTTCAAAATCACTTGTCGTCGCGAATTCTGTCGAGGAATTTGAAGCTTAAAATATATAAAACGATAATCATGCTAATTGTTCTGTATGGTTGCGAAACATCGTCGCTTACTCTGAGGGAAGAACATAGACTGAAAGTATTTGAGAACAAGATCCTGAGATGAATATTCGGACCCAAGAGAAACGGGAATGAGCAATGGCGGAAACTTCATAACGAGGAACTACTAATTTATACGGTTTACCCAACATTGTTATGGTCATCAAGTCTAGGAGGCTTAGGTGGGCAGGCCATGTAGCTAGAATGGAAGAAAGTACAAACGCTTTCAAAGTTTTGACTAGAAGACCAATCGGAAAACGACCATTAGGAAGACCTAGGCGCAGATGGGAGTACAATCTTAAGATGGATCTCGCAGAGATTGGTACACAAAGTAGAAACTGGATCCAATTGGCTAAGGATAGAAGTCAGTGGAGACCTTTTGTGAACGCGGGATTGAACCTCCGGGTTCCATAGGTCATAGAGTTAGTTAGTTAGTTAGATGTTCATAAATATTTTAGAAATATGTTTTAATTATCATGGAATAAGTACTCCAGTTAGGTGTTTCCTTATTATATTCATTTACTGAAAAATAAAAGATACTCTTCTTCTGGTGTGAATCCACACGCTAGTCATCAGGACATTTTCAGAATCCGAGGTTGTCCTTCTTACCTCAATCTTGATAACATTAATTCTTCTTAATATTTTAGTATACACTACACTACACTATAACACCAATTTCAGAACGCACTAAGAAAAACATGAAATGGTTAAAAGGGGACAAAGGAAACACACAAACACTTCCTGATTTCCGTTCCTTCACGTCACAGGGATTTTACGCTGTTCAACCGATCGGCAGCAGGTCGAAAGACGAACGGACTGGTTCATGAAAGAATAGAATAAAAATTCACACAATAAAGGGATTCCCTTAATCGAGTTATGACAGTGCTCAGTTACTTCTTGTTTCACGAAAGATTATTTCCTTCACATTATCCTGGTAACAGATTCGTAGTAGTCTGCGTAGTCCGCTTCGAGGTACCCACCTCATTACCATGATTCAAGTTCATCGCAGAAAAAAGCTCTTTAGGTCCACAAAGAAAATTTACACATTATTGGCTCGTATTGCCCTTTCCCATTAACAGCCCAACTCCAGTCAGTAGCTGTAGATAGTTCAGGAAAACCACCATCACAATTCTTTCAGGGACGTCATCTTTGGGATTCTTAAGTATACAGAGCATATAAATGCTTCCAGATCTGGAAACATTTCTTCATTAAAAGTATCTTTTCCCAGTGATGACAAAGCGTCAAGTACTGTCTCATCAGCGTCCATAAATGTATTAAAGAAACTTGTTTTCGCTTTTACCATAAAATGATCTGGTGATATCAGTCCCTGAGAGAGAATGCATTCTAATCAAAACTTTAGCTCGTTTTTGACCTAACGCTTGATATATCGTACGAACAGAAATCTCACTTGGATTAGCTCCTGAGACAACAAACTAGATATCCTGAGGAAGTTGAGGGTAGAAATTCATCGCTAATACTAGGATATCAGTATTAGGAGAAAATATCTTTATAGAGTTCTGCTTCATTTAAACTTGCCAAGAGTGCATGTAATATGGTTTTTGTATCAGCCTCTTCTTGTGTTGTTACTAGAGCTTCAATATAAATCTGGCTAGTTAACTCAAGATGAAGGAGAAAGATATTTAGTCTCAGTTGTTGATGGAATGACAGAGGTCCACAAACTGAAAGCAGGAAAGGAGACGTGAACAATTTCTGATTTGACAAATCAGTTCTGCAATTTTTTTTTCAAACTATGGTGTTTTTTCTTAGATTTATGTTGTCTTTGACATATACGTAGATAATTCTCTTAAATATGCAATAAGAGATAGAAGGCAACAGTGTGGTAGTGTTCCTGTCATGTACAAGATATAATCCAACATAAACATAAAAATATTCCTTTCAAAAAACTTCTTTCTCATGATAAAAACAAGGACAGACTAACGGAGGTTTTCAGTACTTCTCTAGTGAAAACCAGCTTGGATAATGGGAAAAATATTGTAGTGTTCTATCGGAATCAGACTCTTGCTACTAACCGATGTGTTGAATCTCTAGTAACAACACAAGGCGAGGCTGATACAAAAACCATATTACATGCACTCTTTGCAAGTTTAAATGGAGCACAACTCTAAAGATATTTTCTCCTGATACTGATATCCTAGTATTAGCGATGAATTTCTACCCTCAACTTCCTCAGGATATCTAGTTTGTTGTCTCAGGAGCTAATCCAAGTGAGATTTCTGTTCGTACGATATATCAAGCGTTAGGTCAAAAACGAGCTAATGTTTTGATTAGATTGCATTCTCTCTCAGGGACTGATATCACCAGATCATTTTATGGTAAAAGCGAAAACAAGTTTCTTTAATACATTTATGGACGCTGATGAGACAGTACTTGACGCTATGTCATCACTAGGAAAAGATACTTTTAATGGAGAAATGTTCCCAGGTTTGGAAGCATGCTCTGTATACTTAAGAATCCCAAAGGTAACGTCCCTGAAAGAGTTGTGGTGGTGGTTTTCCTGAACTACCTACAGCGACTGAGTGGAGTTGGTCTGTTAATGGGAAAGGGCAATACGAGCCAATAATGTGTAAATTTTCTTTGTGGACCTAAAGAGCTTCTTTCTGCGATGAACTTGAATCATGGTAATGAGATGGGTACCTCGAAGCGGACTACGCAGACTACTACGAATCTGTTACCAGGATAATGTGAAGAAAATAATCTTTCGTGAAACAAGAAGTAACTGAGCACTGTCATAACTCGATTAAGGGAATCCCTTTATTGTGTGAATTTTTATTCTATTCTTTCATGAACCAGTCCGTTAGTCTTTCGACCCGCTGCCGATCGGTTGAACAGCGTAAAATCCCTGTGACGTGAAGGAACGGAAATCAGGAAGTGTTTGTGTGTTTCCTTTGTCCCCTTTTAACCATTTCTTGTTTTTTGTTAGTGCGTTCTGAAGTTGGTGTTATAGTGTAGTGTAGTGTATATTAAAATATTAAGAAGAATTAATGTTATCAAGATTGAGGTAAGAAGGACAACCTCGTATTCTGGAAATGTCCCGATGACTAACGTGTGGATTCACACCAGAAGAAGAGTATCTTTTATTTTTCAGTAAATGAATATAATAAGGAAACACATGACTGGAGTACTTATTCCATAATAATTAAAACATATTTCTAGAATATTTATGAACATGTACAGAATTAATATTAAGATGGATCGCATAATATAATAAATTGTCGGAATAGGTCTAATGATAATTAAAATATATTAATTGCTTCTCTTGAGTGAAATATTAGATTTTGTATACTGTTCTTTTCCTTGCGTTTTATATAACGATGATTTTGAAAATAAAAATTTATTCGTATTTCATGTTAATTTTATAAATTTCTTCGTATGTATGCTCTTATTTGGCATAAATAAACAATACAAAAGTGATTATTTTGTGAAATGAAATATTTTTCTTAAGAAAACCCCTTTTTAAAAATGTTTAACCAAAACGAATATATTTACGTAAAAGATGCTAATAACATAATGTGTAGAACGTGCGTAGACATTTCTTTTCAAAAAAAAAAAAAAAAAAAAAAAAAAAAAACATCGAATGATTAAGAGCGAAGTTATAAGGGGTTAAGCCAGCGTTTCCCAACCGGTGTGCCGCGGCACACTGGTGTGCCGTGAATGAACTGCTGGTGTGCCGCGAGGAATCGAAACAAAATTAATAATTTTATAGCAATCAAAAGTTAGGAAAAATGTATATTTGTATTTCACATTACTATGAATCTCTACTATGAATCTACAATTTTAAGTGTCATACATTGTTACTGTTCTGTACATTTCTAATGTTGGAAAAAGTATTTGTTGTCATTGTTATGACCGTTATTGCTTCTTTATTGTTGCAGACTATTTCGCAACTTGAAAACTTAAAATGTCATTAAATCCTTTCAATAAATTACCTATATTTGTGTTTTAAAACTAAAATAGATTTGTTTGTTCGTTCGTTATTTACTGATCTTCCTTCTTAGTAAAAGGTTGGATACAGTTTTTAATAAGAAAGGGTATTTTTAAAAACTTGAGTCCAATATTTCATTGCAATTGTTTTCTATTTTTAAATTAGAACGAAAAATAAGCATAATGATTTACCACGGGGAAAAATCAGTGTTCGAACTTTCTTCTCTGTGAGAAGGAGATCAATAATCACAGAAAAAATACCACTGTGTTTTATATTTACAAATAATATCTATAAGTGTGCCGCGAGAATCCAAGTAACACCCGTAGTGTGCCGCAAGTTGAAAAAGGTTGGGAAACGCTGGGTTAAGCGAACGATAACTCATCGTTTCCCCCACCCCCTCCCAGTCTCGGGGCTGATATGTCCACCATCAATTTTCTCATTCTCTACCTTATAAGGAACAAAATGATACCATCCACAATACTCTACCATTAAATTGCACACGGGATGAAAAAAGTGACCACTAGAAAATTGACTAATAATATTGTTTTAATCTCCAAAATTTGTCGACACACCCATGCAGCTGCGTGATACGCCGGTTAGGGAAACTAATACTAACAATGGAAAACTTCATAGTTTCATTTATTTCGTCTTAGGGTTTGAGTAGATCATTTGAACAATTTTGGAAATTCTGATAGTGGGATACTAAATTTACTTATTTAAAACTTCCGTTCAAATTGGGAGCAATTTCTTAAATCTTATGTTCTCCGGGCAGACATATAAAATAAAAAAAAAATAAAAATAAAAAATAAAAAAGTATTCACTTGAAATAAAAATGTGATGGACTAGTGTATTAAATGTCTAGATTAGATTACGTGCGAATTAACTTGATGTGCACTTAAAATAGAATTGTTTTTTTAACACACTCGTTAGAAAGGATCTTACAAATGGTTAGAGTCCTTACAAAATCATAATACAATACTAATTATTCGCTGCTCGCTTAAAATCACTCGCACAGACATGGCATCCGAACTTATAACTTTCCAACCATACAACATGTCTTAATCATAATAAGATCTAAGTTCGAAGTGACTAGACCACGTTTTCTCACGGCCCTTTACAAAAGGGATAGAAAGCTAGTATAGCATACAGTGTTTATTATGCACAATTAATTATTCAACACGTGTTGAGTAATTTCGAGGAAAACAGCTTAGGAACGTCTGTAGTGTCTAATTCTCAAGATAACATGACTTCATCTTCAAATGAAACTGCAAGGCAACTCATTTTCATGTCTGAAGAATGGTTACGTCACATCGCCAAGCTTCTGAATACGAACTTCTATTGAAGAACTTTAAAATACTTCAAATGCTGTGGCCTTTAGCAGAGCCACACCATTCCATTAAAGTGCCGGCAGATTCGAAATTCCACTCAACACATTTCAGTGACCTTCACCAGCTATACAAGTGCCACTCCATCAAGTCACACCGCTACAGGATCTTTGGAACCACCACGCACGGAAAACCGGACTACAACATTCCTACGGACCGGGTAAAGCAAAGGATCTTTAATCTTTTGTGGGGCACGTTTTGCTTATAAGCTCTCACCGAGAATCGAACCTGGGTCTCCCACGTCAAAGGCATCCGGGTCTTTCTAGGCGCCTTTGGCGTGGGAGACCCGAGTTCAATTCCGGCCTGAAGAGCATGTCGTTCGGATCCCACGTTAAGCTGTAGGTCCACTTCTCATATGGTCTCGCTGCTGAAAGGGACCCTAAACTCCAAAATTTAAATCTAGACATTGTTTACACACGGTTTCCTGAAAACCTCCTCAACCGATTTCATTAATATTTCATAAATAACCCTATAATGTGGTGTCAGTCATTTCTTCTGAAGGTATCCATAAAGGGTAGTTTATTCTTGAGGCCAGTTTTTTCAGACAATTTTCTTTAAAAAAAACTATTCAGGCGATTTTGCTCCTATTTTATAATTAAACACAATAACAACCCTACAATATTGCACAGGTCATTGGAAGTGAAAACTGAAGAAGGAATTGTATAGTCTTGCGAATAAGTTTCCTTGGAAGTTTTCTAAAAACATCTATTATAATTACGTTGATATTTCATAAATAAATTTTAGTAATAACGGCAACATAACTTGATTTAATTTAATAAATGGAAAGGAAAACGTTTAGTGTAGTGGTCCATATCTTTTATTTCATTTTCCCTTAAATATGTTTTAAACAGATTTCTCAGATCATTAAAAAATAGTTTTAAATAGTAAAGAATATTGCGCATATTTAATCTAAAGCTCACCTCTGATTAGCTATTCTATGATTACAAGAATTATGATACATAAGAATTTCTGCCTCTTTCTATTGTGGCTACTAACTGGGAACATGTTATCGTTACCATGGTAACAAAGGTATTGTTGCTATCGTTACCATAAGAACGAGAGGTTATCACTTATCAATGATTCTATGAGCTCGCCATTTATTAGATATTCTATTATGTGAATGGTGACACAGTTAATATACTGTCAACAAGCAAGTTATAACACCAGAGAGTTATTATACGGTCAACAAGAAAGTTATAATACCAGAGAGTTGTTATACGGTCAACAAAAAGAACGTTATAACACCAGAGAGTTGTTACACGATCAACAAGAAAGTTATAACACCAGAGAGTTATTACACAGTCAACAAGAAAGTCATGACACAAGAGAGTTGTTATACAGTCAACAAGAAAGTTATAACACCAGAAAGTTATTATACAGTTAGCCAGAAAGTTATAACACCAGAGAGTTGTAACACGGTCAACAAGAAAGTTATAACACCAGAGAGATATTATACAGTCAACAAGAAAGTTATAACACCAGAGACTTATCATACGGTCAACAAAAAGGTTATAACACCAGAGAGTTATCATACGGTCAACAAGAAAGTTATAACACCAGAGAATTATTATACGATCAAACAATAAATTTAATAACGCCAAGGAAATTAATTTATGTTGTTATTAGACGATCAAACGAGGAAATCGATAACGCAAGAGACTTGAATTGAATTATTATCCGGTCAAACATGGAAACCAACAACGACAAGGAAATTATTTGAGTTATTAAACAGTCAAACATGAAAGATAACACCAGAGAGTTGGGAAGTTAAAATAACACCAAAACGTATATTTTGATTATTAGACTCTGAAACAAGAAAATCAATGTCAAATTCCTGCTGCTAATTACACCACCTTTTAGCTAAAAGTTCACTTCACTGACAGTTTAATAAGACAAAAGAAAAAAAGATTAACATGTGTACAATAGAGGGAGCATGTATATGTATAACATATTGGCACAAGTTCCCACGTTTTTTCCCAGAAGGTAACCACTGTCAAATAGGGAGTGTGACGTCGAAAATCTCTCCCACAATCCGTTCGGCAGAGTATTTGAATGTTTGTATCTGTCGCATGTGTGTGTGTGTTTGAGAGTTAGCTGTAGAAGGCGGGATAAGCCTTCACTTCACTCGTATCTTCCCATTACGAGCGACGGAGGGACGGCGACGCTATAATTAGTACAAGCAAAACTCACGAAAAGAGACGGAAAGATTGGACGAGGAAGTAGCGGTTAACGTAGCCAAACTGTACGTTATACGCTGCACACGCAAGATTTAACACATGTGTGAAACACACAACTAAGTGTTGGGAAAAAAGAGCAGTTTCAGAGTATTAAACTGTGTGTGTGTGTGTGAGAGAGAGAGAGAGAGAGAGATTATTCGTAACAACTATGTGAAAGTATGTTCATTCTATATAAAAATGTTTAGTTGATAAGAAGGACCAATTTAAAATTATATATATAGCAAAAACGTGGTTAAGTGATGTCCAAGTTCACAAATTTACTTAAAAATGAATCAATAAGGACAAATAATAATAATATAGAGTCAATCCATTCTAAGTGATCACGCATGTGCCGCTCGACCATCTCCAAAAAATCTTTTTTTTTTTTCATGAATGTTTATCCTATATCAGGGTACTTCAAAACCACAATTAATTATTTTTTATATCCCATGCCGACTCAACGGCTGCACCCATTTTACGTTTTTCCGATTTTAGGCGTTTACGTTGTTTTGAATATCTCAGCATGTATTTGTCCTAACAAATTGAAAATTGCTGAACGTCTCCAACTCGTGCAGAGCTAAAACTTCGATCCTTAACATTTTTGCCTAAAACCACTTGAAGGGGGTGAAATCAGGGTCTGCAGTAGCAACATTTTTGGACATTAAAAACATGTTTGGGAAGAGGAAACAACTGACGTAGAGGTCTGAATTTGTGTGTACATGTAGTCCGGGGACCTAAGTTAAAACACAAAAATTTACAGACCTGTAGCTGCCCCCAAAGGCCTGAAAAAAATCGTAAAGTTGGTGAATTATGCCAATTTAGCATATTTCACTGTCCAATATCTCCAATGGGTCTGGATAGAAAAATCTGAAATTTTGAGAATAGTTAGTCCTTTAGTATACCATAACACACAACAAAACACGTTTTGTGTTTTTGAGCAGAAGGGGGTCAAAGTATTAACGTCATACTCTAGGAAGTGTTTTGTTGATAAAATCTTTTTTGGACATTGAAAACATATTTGGGAAGAGGGAACAACTTATGTAGAGGTCTGAATTTGAGAGTGCATGTAGTCCGGGGTCATAAGTTAATACACAAAAATTTACAGACCTGTAGCTGCTCCCAAAGGCCTGTAAAAAAATTTTAAAGTTTTGGGAATTACGCCAATTTAGCATATTTCACTATCCAATATGTCGAATGGACCTGGATAAAAAAAATCTGAAATTTTGGGAATAGTTAGTCCTTTACTTTACCATAACACACAACAAAGAGCGTTTTGTGTTTTTGAGCAGAATGGGGTCAAAGTACTAAGTAATTACGTCATACTCTAGGAGGTGTTTTGTTCATAAAATCTACTGGAAACTTGTCAGTGTTTACAGCGAGTAAGTGTTCACTGACTTGAAAATGTAGATTAAAAGAAAGGACAACATTCTCCTGCATGAGTTGACAGTTAAAACAAGAATACATATAATTGAGTATCATTGATATAGCAATAGCAAGGAATACTTACGGACTTTTTTTTGTCAAGGGTGCATTTTGACTTTCCTCGCCTTCTGCTGATAGCGGCATTCTTCACCAGTGCTGCTGTGGGTGTGATAACACAGTGTTACAACTAGAGGAAAGAAACGAGCTTGAGAGCCTTGACTGGACTAACCATTCATCCTACTTTATTTTACTTCACAATAACTAATTTCCAGTAGATTTTTTGAACAAAATACCTCTTAGAGTATGACGTAATTACTTAATACTTTGACCCCTTTCTGCTCAAAAACACAAAACGCGCTTTGTTGTGTGTTATGGTATACTAAAGGACTAACTATTCCCAAAATTTCAGATTTTTTAATCCAGGCCCATTGGAGATATTGGGCAGTGAAATATGCTAAATTGGCATAATTCCCCAACTTTACGATTTTTTTCAGACATTTGGGAGCAGCTACAGGTCTGTAAATTTTGTGTATTAACTTATGACCCCGGACTACATGCACTCGCAAATTCAGACCTCTACGTAAGTTGTTTCCTCTTCCCAAACATGTTTTCAATGTCCAAAAAGATTTTATGAACAAAACACCTCCTAGAGTATGACGTCATTACTTAATACTTTGACCCCTTTCTGCTCAAAAACACAAAACGCGTTTTGTTGTGTGTTATGGTATACTAAAGGACTAACTATTCCCAAAATTTCAGATTTTTTAATCCAGACCCATTGGAGATATTGGACAGTGAAATATGCTAAATTGGAATAATTCCCAACTTTACGATTATTTTTCAGGCCTTTGGGAGCAGCTACAGGTCTGTAAATTATTGTATATTAACTTATGACCCCGGACTACATGCACACACAAATGCAGACCTCTACGTCAAACCTCTATGAAAAAATTAGATTTTTTTTTTATAAAGGTCGAGCGGCATTTTTTTTTTCTCAATCATTTTGCATGGATTTACCCTATAGTAAATTTGGGAATAAGAAAACAGTAAAGATATCGTTTACAAAATTTAATTTTTGGTTTGTAGTTCTTTGCTACCCTAATTGACATTTAAAAATGAATGTGAAAATTTTCAGTTTCGACGTCCCGCGAATATATTCTTTAGGCTAAGAGAGACGGTTGATTAAGGAAAGTGAATGATAATGTGGAATGATTTGGTGGAATGAGAATGTGGGAGGAAACGGGAGTACTCCCAGAAAACCCACAGATACGATGTTGTCCCCCACAAACTTACTTGGCGGTGGATCGAACCAGGGACTCCACGCACCAGAGGTAAGCACGCTACCACTGAGCTATCATGGTCCCCTGCACATTTAAGGGATGCATGAAGCCCCATTACGTAGTGATGAGCGCAAGAGTCTTGCATGCAAGACCAAGACCAAGACCAGGAATCCCGATGCAAGACCAAGACCAAGACCAAGGGGTGCAAGACCAAGACCAAGACCAAGGCCATACCTGCAAGACCAAGACCAAGACCAAGACTCTTGCGCAAGAGTCTTGCACAAGCACCGGCACTACTTGATTTTTTTTTATAGAATGTAAAAAAGAAGGGGATGGATTTCTTGGCTTCAGTAAAAATGATGCAGAAGTGAATGTGGTCCTAGTAGTTTATGCAATCCGTGTGTCGATCTTCCCCTGTAGAATATAGCTACAGTGTGTCGTTTTCTGAATTGGTTGTTCGCGTTTTCTGTAGATATTGGTAGTTTTCAAGCCACACAGGTGTCATCTTGCGTCATGTGAGCTTTTTTGGTAGACAAACACCGTGTGCGTGGTTTTCTCGGCGTTTTTCCGTTTCCTCCTACTTTCTTCCTTCCACCATTTCAGTCATTTCTCACCATCACTGTCTCCCTTAGCCTTGGTGCATAAACATGAGACGTTAAACTAGATACTTCATTTCATTTCAAAGTATATTAGTGGTGTTCTTCCAAAACTAAAGAGAAATGTAATATTGAACATCGGTAATTCCGTACACCATAGGTGTCGACTACATGGATATGGCCTTGGCGGTATACGGACAAAATCTCGCGGCCGAAACATCGCCGCCCAAAATTTCGCCGGCCAAAACCTCGCGGGACAAAATCTCGCCGGGCCAAAACCTCGCGTGGCCAAAACCTCGCTTCCCAAAACCTCGCGGGACAAAATCTCGCCGGGCCAAAACCTCGCGTGGCCAAAACCTCGCCGCCCAAAACCTCGCGGGACAATATCTCGCCGGGCCAAAACCTCGCGTGGCCAAAACCTCGCGGGACAAAATCTCGCCAGGCCAAAACCTCGCCGCGAATGAAACTTTTCTTTAAAATTTACCCAATGTGTTTCCTAATATGCAATTCCACATTACAAATAATAATAATAATAATAATAATAATAATAATAATAATAATAATAATAATAATAATAATAATAATAATATACAAAACATCGTGTGCGTGGGCTTTCTCGGGTTATTCCCGTTTCCTCCCACTTTCTTTATTCGATCATTTCCTTCATCCTGGTCATCTACGTCTCCTTTAACCTATAGGACATAATCAAGGGACGTCGTAAAAACTCATATATTGTTTCATATTTTCATAAATATTATTAGATTTTTGTTAAAATTTTAAGTTTTTGGATGTTCCAAAGTTCACGAAACTAACCTCGTTAGTTGTCATTACTTTCCTTATGCAGACTTTCTTTCCCTATAACCAGTTTAAAAACATCCTGTCGCCCTACCTTCACATTGAAATCCTCTAATACAGAAATAGAATTTTCATATGGTATCGCGGGACTTGGTCAAATACCCGTGATACTTCTTCTGAAACAGCGTCTTTTATACCGTCATCCTTATCATCTGTTGGAACATTTACATTTTGGTCAGGCGAGATTTTGGGTGTGGCGATATTTTGGGGCGCGAGGTTTTGGCCCGGCGAGATTTTGGGTGGCGAGGTTTTGGCCAGGCGAGGTTTTGGCCCCGCGAGATTCTGGCCCGCGACGTTTTGGGCGGCGAGGTTTTGGCCAGGCGGGGTTTTGGCCCGGCGAGATTTTGTCCCGCGAGGTTTTGGGCGGCGAGGTTTTGGCCAGGCGAGGTTTCGGCCTGGCGAGATTTTGGGCCGCGAGGTTTTGGGAGGCGAGGTTTTGGCCAGGCGAGGTTTTGGTCCGCGAGGTTGTTGCCGCGAGGTTCTGGCCGCGAGGTTTTGTATTCAAACCGGCCTTGGCTCCGAGACTCAAGCATCCGTTGGAAATTTTTAACGTGTCCTCATAAAATTAATAACGAAATAACATTTTCAAAATTTAATGAATGTGACCTCAAATTTTATTTCATGAGCGGATGCTTATACGTTGAATAATTGTTTATCAATATAACTTTTAGCCTTCTTAGGTATACGGCACATCGAGGATTGAGCGATATAACATTATACGAGTACTACAACAATAAATCTATATTATAAAATTGAAAGTGACTTTGTTTGTGACTCCTAATCTCTTGAACCACCCGACCAATCTCGATCAAATTTTCAACATAGATTAGGTTTGGATCTGGGAGTGTTTTCATCATTTCACTTTGACGGTAAAACTTAGGGGGAAGGGAGAAGGGAGAGTTATAAAATAATAAATAAAACTTAATAACTCTTGAACCAAACGACCAATCTCGATCAAATTTTAAACATAGATGAGATTCAAGCCTGGAATGTTATTTGTCAGTTCACTTTGACGGAGGAACATAGGGGTTGCAGGAGGAGGGGGAGCTGTACAAAAATGAATATAAATAAAAACAAAAGTGACTAAGTTTGTGACTTAATAATTCCTAAACCATCCAACCGTTCTCAATCAAATTTTTAACATTATGAAGTTCGGGACTTGAAAGTTTTCTTAGAAATGAAATGAAATTTTTGAGTTTTACGTCCCACGGTTATGCCGGTTAGGCTAAAGGAGACGGTAATGATGAGTAATGAATGAAATGGTGGAATGAAGAAAGTGGGAGGAAACGGGAGAACCCCGAGAAAACCCACGCACACGGTGTTTGTCCACCACAAAGTTCACTTGGCGGGAGCAGGGTTTGAACCCGAGACCCCTGATAGTAGAACCTAGGGGGCGGAGGAGGGGAGGGATATATATATATATATATATATATACAGTGGCGTATTTACGATTTTGTATCGGGAGGAGCTTTGTTAACTTTCGGGGGGGGGATTTGCCTGAAAATGTGAAAGTTCTGCAAGATATTTAATATACTTTACTATAGTAAGTAAGATTTCGAAGGGGGCTTAAGCCCGGAAGCCCCCTAAATACGCCACTGTGTATATATAGAACTTAATAACCGACCGATCTCGATCAAATTTTCAACGTAGATGAAGTTCCGGCCTGGAACGATTTTTATCATTTTGCTTTGATGCTGCAACGTATGGGAGGGGAAGGGTGAAGATATATATGTAAAAAATAAAAAATATAAATGACTGTCTTTGTGACTTCATCACTCTTGAACGAGCCCATCGGTCTCAATCACATTTTCAACATAGATGAGTTTCGGACCTGAGATGGTTTCTGTCATATCACTTTGACTTATATATATATATATTTGGTCTAGGAATTAATTCGTGCGGGTGGACAAGAGATGGCGCAACGAACGGAGCGTCCCACAGTTCCGTGTATCCACACATGTGTTGCAAACCCCTGTCATCGCGGTTCGTTCGTAGTATAGGGCAGTGGATTAAAGCGTCAACAACACCAGTTTGTAGTTAAGTGAACATGGCGCAATTTGTGCCTGATAAAGTGTTTTTGCGGGGTGTCCTGCTGCATTACTTTAACATGCAGAAAAGTGCGACTGAAAGTCATCGTATTTTGGTGGAAGTGTATGGTGACCATGCTCTAGCTGAGCGAACGTGTCAGAAGTGGTCTGCACGGTTTAGAAGTGGTGATTTCGGCTTGGCAGACCAAGAGCGAGCTGGACAGCCAAAAAAATTTCAAGACGAAGAATTGACAGCATTGCTCGAGCAGGATTCGTGTCTAACGCAGGAACAACTTGCAGCAGCATTAGGCGTTGATCAAACAACAGTCTCCAAACGCTTGAAAGCCATGGGAATGATTCAAAAGATGTCACATTGGGTTTCACATGAATTGAAAGACTGAGACGTTGAAAGACGAAAAACCATTTGCGAATTGCTGCTTCAACGACAGAGCAGAAAGGGGTTTCTGCATCGAATTATTACGGGTGATGAGAAGTGGATCCATTACGAGAACCCTAAACGAAAAAAGGCCTGGGTGAAACCAGGTGAACCAGGTCCATCACAACCAAAACGAGATATTCACTGTGCAAAGGTTATGCTGTGCATATGGTGGGATATGAAAGGTGTGGTGTACTATGAGCTGCTGCAACCGGGTGAAACTATGAATGGAGAACGTTATCGACGACAATTAATGCGTTTGAAGCAAGCTCTGGCCAGAACACGACCAGAATGGGAGAACAAACATGATAAACTTATTGTTCAACATGATAACGCTCGCCCACATGTCGCAAAACCGGTCAAAACCTATTTAGAAAATGTCGGATGGGAAGTTTTACCCCACCCGCCGTATTCACCAGACGTTGCTCCTTCGGACTACTACTTGTTCGATTGCATGAACAACGATTTTATTGGACAGCGGTTTACTTCTTCAGAAGATAGCGAAACATGGGTCTCTGACTGGATCGCTTCCAAGGATGAGGACTTCTTTCGCCACGGAATCCGTACATTGCCTGACAGATGGGCGAAAGTGGTGGCTAGCGATGGACAATATTTTTCTTAAGGTATTTATGTATTTTGTGTTTGTACTACAGCTTCAATGTGTGCGTACCAACCGCACGAATTAATTCCTAGACCAAATATATATATATATATATATATATATATATATATATATATATATATATATATATATATATATATATATATATATATATATATATATATATATATATATATATATATATAAGTCTATTGAAATGATCGATATTATTGCCGAATTCATAGTTTACGGGGACTCTGAGACGAACAGTGACACTTCTGATGCCGTTTAAATCCAAATTCAACACTGTAACTTGGGGACGAGGAGGGGAGAGAAATATAAAAATCATCGAAAATGACCGATATCAGAGAGCGCTTTAGTAATAGTAAAAAAGTGACTGACTAACGAAATAATTATTTTTTTAATTAACCCAACGAAGTGGGTAATTGGTGCTAGTAAACCATATTCACAAGTGAGACTTCAAATAACTTGGTGTTTGATGCCGTTATTCTGTATTTCCAATACAGGTCAAAAGTACTTATATAAATTGAATTTACACAAAAGACATAGACAGTTGAGTCGTTTTCAGTTTTCACTCAAATTATTCTAAAATATTAAGAGGTTTGATTATAATAATTATTATTTTAATTCTTTCTCCCTCTTTTTTTGGTGAGTATTGCTAAACATATCTTTATCATCATAATAACTATTCTGCTATTATTGGCAGGTTATTTGCCTCAACAGACAAGGTTCGACGTTCGGTGGTCCTCAGCTAGTCTCTTCGCCTTGACGTAGCAATTTACTGTTTTAATACCTTCCTTCAAATACAGTTTCCTTCGCTTTCTCCCTCTGTTTCCTTCCACCACACTTTCTAGCCCGTCCCTCATAATACAGTTCCTCCTCCACCAATATACCAACCAGTTCCTCTTCCTCCTGTTAACACTATCTAAAATTCTAATATTGCTAATATTTCGAACACCTTCTCATTCGTTTTCCGCTCAACATTGCTAATTCTCTCATTTTTTCTCCATGCCCATGTTTCGAAAGCCTGCAATTTTTCACCGCTTTTGCGTAATGTCAATGTTTTTGCCCCATAGAGTACATATTGAAATCAGTAAAACAAAATCTCAATATTTAATTGGAAGGAGTAGCTAATCTTGTTTGAAAAGAAAAATCTGACGCATTTAGAGTGTAAAAATAATTTTGCAATTGCAATTCATGGTATTCCAATAATCTGTGCCGTCTTGATTTTATTTCATGCGTCTCAGGGGTAGCCTCCCCAGTTAGAGGACCAGTGTAGTGTTTGATCTGTTAAAAAACATAAACAGATTATGAAACGTTGTGATTTATCTTATAAGTAGTGAAGCGTGGGCACATTAAAAAATGGTCATCACTTATGTTGTACACTATCATCATACTTACACAAAGGTAAACTATATTACATTTAGAAACATACATTGTATTTCCGTTATTATTGGCGCATTGTAGAGTTTATTATCCCTTATATCCAGAGTAAAATTTACCTATAAAAAGCATAAGACTTCTTAAATGCAAGACTTTCAAGACTCTTGCAAGCAAGACCAAGACCAAGACCAAGACCAAGGGTTCCAGTGCAAGACCAAGACCAAGACTAGGTGTGCAAGACCAAGACCAAGACCAAGACCACCCTGGTCTTTGTCTTGGTCTTGCATTTGCTCATCACTACCATTACGTACAGCTCAAATAACATTGTTATTAGCAATATCTAATTATATGGAGAAAGATTAGGATTAGGATTTAGATTTCTGGACTTTCGGCACCTAAGGCCATTTAGCCCTTCACGACTTGAGGGATGACGTCCCTCGGCGAGCACACAATCCGAGGAAAGGGAAGGAAGAAAGGATTGGGGGAGGAAGGAAGCAGCCTGGGACCTATAAGTTAGGTACCATCCCGGCATTTGCCTGATGTAAATAAGGAAAAGACCGTGTTACACTTTTTCGACCGAGTGACCCCACCGGGAATCGAACCCGAGACCGCTCGCACCGAAGGCGAGAGCGTTAGCGACTACGCTACGCAGGGTCACTATATGGAGAAAGAGTCCTAATAAACATGCGCCGAAAAATACAACGTTTCAAAATCGTCATAAGTCAGAGTTTAATGCTTTTCGAACAAAGTATTATTGTTGGTTAGGATTAGGAATTAGATTTCTGGGCTTTCAGCATCCATTTCCATGTTACGTCACGTATAAGGTCCTTCGGCGATCATACTATTCGAGGAAAGGGAAGGAAGAAAGGATTGGGGAAAGAAGGAGGCGGCCTGGGACCTATATGTTAGGTACCATCCTGATATTTGCTGCTTTGAATGAGAAAAACCCAGGAAAACCTCACTCAGCATGGCTGACCTGAAAAAGCTTTTATACTTTTTCGACCGAGTGTCCCCACTGGGAATCGAATTGAGGACCGTTCGCACCAAAGACAAAAGCGTTAGCAACTACACTACGTAGGGCCACTATTCTAGTTGGTTATGGGAAAACATTCTCTTACGTAAGGATTGGTATAATAATATCTTCCGAGATAAAGGGGCGTATCTCATTTTTTCAACTTTTCCAGGAGCAAGTTTAAAGATATGATCATAAGTTTATTTTATCGTGTTCTGTCAAATTTAATTTAATTTCGTAAGTTACATACCTGACACGAAGATATCAAACTAAATTTTAAAAGAAAACTATAGAATAAATAATAAGAAAATGTTTAAACTTGTCTCCTGGAAAAGTTAAGAAAATGAGATACGCCCTTTTGACTCGAGAGGGACGATATGGTTGACGTAAATGATCGTATTGCTGTGATAGGCAAACATTTTTAGGAGCGGACCAAAAAAGGTGGGGCAACATAATTTATTAAAGCAACAATGGTACAAATTTGTTGTAATACTAATCCCCAGTAATAAATGATAAATTATGAAGGGAAATATGATAAATGAAATTGTGACTCCATTTCTAAAAGTTTTCGATACTGTTCAAATTGGGATGCACTGATTCTTACAAATGAAGTTAAATGTTCATCTGTCAGTCTGTTACTAAATACATCATCATAATCATCATCATAGATAATCTGCCATTATTGACAGGTCATTTGCCGCAACAGAGAAGCTTCCATGTTCCACGGTCTCCCGCTAACCTCTTCGTCTTCACGTACTATTTTTCTGTTTTGATATCGTCCATTAATTTCAATCTCATTCGTCCTCCCCTCTGTTTCCTGCAACCATGCCCTCTAGCATGTCTATCATGATACTATAACCACCACCAGGTTATAGAAGTATTTTTGTGGTCGCTCTGTATATTTCGTAAAGACAGAGACTATTTTTTTTCGATTTATACTTTATTCTGCGACGCAAATAAGTTCTTTCTTCGGTGGGAATTGTTTCTTTCCCACGCAACTGGACAAAGAAGTCTTTCATTATTTTTTCATATATATATTTAAAACATTGTTTTTTGGTGAGAATATTTGTCAACGACGAACCTTCTCAGTGTTTCTCCCTGAATTCTTATTATGCACAGTATATATTCTGCAGTTATTTGGAACTAAAATTAAGTGCTTTCTTTAATCGCTTATGGAAATATTCCAGTAGTTTAGAGAAATACTGGCTGACCAGATGTTCAAGTGACCAAAGTGACGCCAGTCACGTTGGTTTTGCAGCTCGTTATCTGTACTTTCTCATGCCCGAGTTATCGCAGTGTCTCGTGCATCGTAGCCAGTAGACTAAAATTAACATAAATTATTTTCTGTATTCCGTTTGCATGTGCATACAGGTGATCTAACTGAGTGGTTTTTGGAATAAACTGTTAACACTCTTCAGTCAACCATTGCAGTTTGCATCTTAAACTTTTGAGCTCGGGGAGTTTGACTCCGGTATTGTGTGCAGCCACCACGCACGTTGCGTCAGAAATTAAGTATGATTTTGTGTTAAGGGGCACAAGCTATTAGCTGGCGAAGGACGTTTTCATACGGCTAGCCCCAACTAGTGAAGTCCCAGGTTCACAAACCTTGTGCGTTTAAAAAGTTATACACGCGCCCTCCAACATCAGCATTCTACTTTCTTTTTTTTTATTTGCTGAAGACTCATCTTTACGCTTCAAGATTGTTTGGCGCAGCAATTGTATTTTTACATGGGATTATCCCGGCAACTTTTCCCCCAGTGCTAATCCCCCAAGTGCGACAATGGTGTGAGAGAAGCATTTGCAGTGAAATCTGAATTATAATCTTATATATATGTACAAAGGGCTACAGTGCATTAGAAAGGCAAAGTGTGATTTCAGTGATGAAAATTATCACACATATTCTGTGTTAAGTGTTGTGTTCATTTCTCTTCGTTATTTTTTACTATATTAGTATTCTAATAAATAAGTATAGTGTTATTTAATCCCGTGTGTTTTCGTTATTTGTGTGAGTGATGTTTGCGTGCGTTGTGGTCTGGATGACTGTCTGATCGTCCTCCGTGAGGTTTTCGAGACGAGACACCCGAACCTCTCGGCGCCTAATGCTCGTCTCATCATTGAGACCGACGAGCGATTTGGAAACAATTTGTAACCCCTTCTTGGAGAGGTCTTTCATCGTCCTATCCAGGTAAGTTCTGATCTCAGGAGAATACTTATTGGCAGGACCACGGAGGACAGAACCACTAACAGAGACCTCGAACACGGATTGGTTACAATACAGTTCCTTCTTAGACAGTGTACCAACCAGTTTCTTTTCCTCTTCTTAATAATATATAAAATTGTTCTTTTTTCTCCCACCATTTCTAACACCTTCTCGTTCGTTTTCCGCTCGACCCAGATAATTCTCTCCATTCTTCTCCACACCCACATTTCGAGAGCTTCCAGTCGTTTTTCATCATTTTTTGCGTAATGTTCATGTTTCTGTGCCATACAGTACAAGGCTCCACACGAAGCATTTATGAAGCTTTTTCACAACTATTTAGTCCCACAAAATTGCCTTTCCTTCCTGCTAAAACCTTTCTTCACCACTTTCTAAATAACCATATTCTTGTTTTCATTCGTGAGATTAGGAGTTATGTCGCCGTCGGATAGAACTTTTGAGGGGATCAAGTCTGGCCTGCGAGCCGTATGTTCTCGGAGGCACCTGGCGTGCTTCAGCACGTCTTCTTAGTTCATCCCAAGCATATTGAATTTGGTTTCGGTCGGAATATCGCGCTGGTTGGATGTTTTCTGTCACTAGGTAGTCGTCCATCAAGTTCGCTCGATGAGAACGGACATTTTCATACATATGCAAAAAATTTTGGGCCGACTGCTAGGGATGCGCACGAGACGAGTCGAGACAGAATTTTCCTGACAACATTCGAGTCGAGACACAGCTCTTCCAATAAAGAATATATTTTTCGAGTCGAGACATCACTTTTACAGCACATTTTCGAGACGAGACAGCCTCAAATCTTGTCTCGTGCGCATCCCTTCCGACTGCGTCTCTGAAAAGCTGCACGTAGGCATGCAGAACCTCATCCCTATACCTCTAGGCAGTGATGGATCCTGCATCAAAGATGTGTAGGTCTGTAGACCATTTACCATAATGCCTGTCCAGACCAGTACGGCACTACTACCATACAATATTCAATGCTCATATGATGCAAGCAGGTTCCTTGATTGCGTTAGATCATTATGCGATGGGAATTACTATGGGAGCTGTATCAGGGATCATCTTCGAACAGTACGTGATTTATTCATTGCGGGTTCACTGCGATGTTCTCGACACCAATGTAAATGTGTCCTTTTGTGTACTGGATTCAGTGGAATGCAAGTTGCTGGTCGTCGGATATACAAACTACTGTCATTCAGTCACCGGTACACAGTTTGATGCGACACTATCACCCTTGAGGCATAATTTAGTTGCGACACAAAGTTACGGTCAGATATCGATCCTGCTATGGATAACCTCGCCAGTCCTACGGCTGACATCTCCTGTGTTGATGAACTGTATCAACAACCTGGACATGACACTTTGTAGTACATTAATGGTTGGTGCCACTACTGTCTGTGTGCCACCTCGTTTCAAGCGTCCGATGATGCAGCCCTTGTTAAACGCACCCAAATGACGTCTTTGAACCATATTCCTGCTGTGTATTGTCATACTCAACTCGGCAGTAACCTCCGCTCACTACCTAGGTATAACAGGCCTGGACAATAAGAGGATTCCAAATCCAAGAGCCAATCCTTGTATTTAATTTCTTCCCATAAGAAGGGGGGCAGGTTTACGCTTACCAGGACCGGTTCAATGCGTCTCACAAACAATACGCACCGTCCGATACATTTCCTATTCTCACGACACTCTTCCCAGCCCTTACATGCAACTTCTCGTATACGCTTAAGTTTGGAGATCCGTGTACACTACGAGGCATAGGTACCTTTTAAGTTTGGAAAGATAACTCTAAGTTAATAACCATATATTACGGAGGTAATAACTATTGAGCGATTAGAGATTAGTTGGAAATAACACCAGACGTACGTTTATGGTGAAAAGCACTCTAAAACGTGTCACACGTCCCCTTCCTATTAAAAATTTTGGACCTGTATCCAAGATAGTGGACTTTAAGATAGCCTCCATAATTGTATTATACAGTAATAGATGCAGTTCACCTTGCAGTACACCTATCCAAGATATAGTGTCCCTCTAACTGTTCTAAACGTACAAGGTACATTTACCTCGTATTGTATATTGTAAATGCATTAAAACTTGAGGTCATTTGGGATACCATTTAATATTATCCAACTGAACTATTTTTTCTCATTGGTTCTTTGGTATGATAAGTAACCAATTAGGGGCAAGACTCAAAAAAACCTTGGAAGTCGAGAAATAAGGGCCACTTGAATTGGTTATATATAAAATTTGGACAATGGTACAAATATGTTACAATACAGCATTTAAACTAGTTTATTGTATGTTTTCTTTGTGCACCAAAGGCGCACACGGTAGCCGTTAGACCAGCAGGCAGAACTGTTTTAGCGAATGTATTACAAAATAATCTAGATTAGATTCAGAAAAAAAAGTTGAGAATGCTCGAAAAACATTGCTAGAACGAACTTAATTTTTTTTTTTCGAAATTTAAATGAAATTGAATCAATAACTGATGACGCAATAGTTATTGAGTCAATAACTAATGACGCAATAATTATTGAACCAATAACTAATGATACAATAATTATTGAATTAATAACTACTGACGCAATGATTATTGACTCAGTAACTACCGACGCACTAATGAGTAAATCAATAACTAATGACGCAATAATTATTGAAATAATAACTGGTGTTGGTATTAGGTCAATATTGGTATTGATCAACAGCAATATAATCTCTTTATGACACGGTTCCCGAGATATGGCTCCTTAAATCTCCCGAAATCGAAATTTTTTTGGCCAATATCTCAGGAACGCTAAGAGTGACCAAAAATTCCATCACTTCCTCAAGATAGTTTTTGATGCTCTATCGAATGCACGGCTCAAAATTGAAAAAATCTTAAATAACACACACACACACACACACACAAAGACAGAGAATTCAGTAACGAACCTTTCAAATACGTTAATAATTCTAGAAACGGAGTCAGACACTAGAAATGTTAATATAGTGTAAATAAAAATTTTGATAACGTTGTGAATACACAATCTTCTATGTTATCAATCACTATCCGCCACTATTCAAAGTTGGTTCTCTGGGTTTTATTTACCAAATAAACTACCATTTTTAAGTTCCTGTCACTCGAAAGATGTAAACAATTATCTGTCTGTTTAGAAAATGGAAAAATGAAACAGTATTTTTTTTATGTATGTGGGTGCAACCTTTTTTTTTCTCTTTAAGAAACGAAAAATACGCTTTTTAAAAAAGCCAAAGTAATTAGTAACGACATTGAAACGCTCACTTACGTAATAGCGGGGTTCATAAAAAGTGACGTGCCCTCTTGAATCATCTAATACCTTATTAGTGCCTCATCTAGATATATATTTTGCTGCTGGAACGGTTTACATTCGGAACCACCTGACTTGGCAACTATAAAATTAGGAGAAGCACAGTGTTTCCAACTAAAACGTTAGGTAACCGAAATAAAATACCTCTGAACCTATTGGAATTGTTGGGAAAGAGGCTTTAATACAAATAAATTTGTTCAATGGTATAACTAAACATCTAAGCTAAATGTTTTGGCATGAACGAAAAGGAAAAGGAAAAGGAAATAAAATATTTAGTTCTATGTCCCATGTAGCCTATATACCCAGTACGCTTAGAACACAATTGATTACTGATTGGAAATGATGAAAGCTTAATTGATTGTTTACAGCTTACGTTAGTGAGGATGTGAGAAACGAGGCGATTTTGTCCCCGTTGCGATAAGGCTAATGGTCAACAAATACTGCATGTTAAAAGTGAATGATGAAAGCATTGATAGAATGACAATGTGGGAGGTGGCCGATTACACAGCGTTTAGATGGTCTATACATCGACTCACATCACAGTTATTTAGTTTTTTTTTTTTTCAGTTGCTCTCGAACTTTTTTGGTTTTCGCTTTACGCTCACTAGCCTAACGTCTCAAATCCTTCAACTAAACCACGAGTGCAGACCGCTTCGCTACTGTCGCCGGATTCGTTCCATTTGCGTCCATCTGCTCATTTACATCAAGAACTCGAAGATAGGCAGATTCCATTCCTAGTAAGGAAAATTAGAACGGGGATAGGATAGGGTTGCATAGACTTTACGTGCTGAAACTTTTGGGAAACTAAGAATTGTAATTACCAGAATTAACTCCAGAAAAGGAAGTTCATTTCTTCTCTCCGCATTAAAGAAACTGGACGCTTACCGTGATGTTGCATTTCACGTGCATTTTCTTTGTAACTTCCCTAAAATCCAAATGTATATCGAAGATTCATTATATCACTATACAGAAATTTTAATAATTTCAATCTGTACATCTCTAACCTTGATAAATCAGTAAAGTTTAAGTTCCACATACTTTTATAGGTCATATCATTGAATCAAACAGGCATTGGATATTAACCTATGGAATCACCGGCCACACTGCTTGTCCGTAAGATGTCGACATTGTCTGCTGGAGGACCATAACGAGCAAGGTAGTAACCAACCATATCACGCAGATGTATCCAACGGCACTCCATGTAGTCATAGTTCAGCCCCTATGACGTTCGACTGTGCAAACAGTTAAATTGCGCTACGGTATCATCTAGTTTTTTTAATCATTTTATGTTGTTCCGCGGTTCTGTCCTTGAGGCTAAAGAAGATTAAAAGTGATTTATGATAAATGGTGGAGAAACAACGTTTATTTATCTGTATTTATAACTTGTTTCTTCATCATTCATTCCACATGTTGCGTATTCGCGGCATTAGTGAAGTCGTCCTGAGCATTATGACTTCTTATCAACGGTTTCGCCCGAGCAATCCAGTCCCGTGTGTCCATGTCAATATAACTCACGGCAGACTGTAACTGCCGATACAGGCTATGAGAGGTGCTGCTTGAGTTCTCCCGTCACTTGCATCGCAATCGCACGACTATTCTGGGTGATAATTTGCTTTAATACTCGGCGGAAAATGTCACTGGAGGGTTTCTTTTCGTCCACTATTCCTCTTCGCTATTGTGGATTTGCCGTAAGTTTTGAAAGCCATCATTACCTCGGACACTGTCAATCGTCAAGAACCAACAATTTGCCCTCTTTGGAAATCAGAAAGTTCGATCATTTTAGACAATCACTTATTGGTCAGTTCACTGCACACAACCCTTCTATTCAGAGCCGGCTTTACCATATGTGCAACACGCGCATTTGCATGGGGCGACAAAATCTGTCATAAATATAATATTAAAAATAAACATTTCTTGTTGGAAAGAGACTTCATGATTATGGTAGTTAAATTTACTAAGCTGACCTTCTATTTGAATACTACATTTACAAATTATGTTTAGGTCGCATTAGTTTAAGGTCACATGGACAGTGCTAGAGCAAATGGTCAAACAAATCCCACCATGAATTGCTTAATTGTTATCAAATGCAAGAATTCAATTCTCGAACAGTAGCGAACACCTGTTCCATTTATAGTCCAGTCCCTGTCCATAAGACCCGTAGGAATTTTGAGGTGGACTAAGTTTCTCTTCAGATCCAAGTAAGACACGTCTCAGTGATGGAAAAAATCTTGGGTGATCATCTGGCAACCCGGGCATAAGTTGGCAAATTAGAAATTCAATATGGCGGCCATGCGAAAATGCCATATTTACCTAAAACACGAATATCTCATCATTAAATGAAGCTAGAAACTTCATTCTTGCACCGAATTCAAGATAATGAACACTGTAATCAAGAAACATTCGTAACGTCGAAACATAGTGCCGCCATTTTTAAATATGGCGGCAGGTTTTTCGAAATTTCGATTTTTTTCGTACAATATTATCATTTATTCGAAGATAACTACGAAACTATAAGAGAAGCCATAAACATACCTGAAATAAACGGAATAGAGCATAATAAGAGCTTTCCAACGGTACCAATATCTTTTCTCTATCTTTCAATTTGACGGAGTTATTGAAATTTTAGTAGCTCAAGGTGTTTGGCTTCAGATTAAGTTAAGAAAGGTTAAGCGCTAAAGCAAAACTATCCATGATTTTTCTGCACAAGTTTTAATGCTGATAAATTACTCTCAGATCTTACAGTGAGATTTCTAGGTAAAAATGCAAATGGTTAATAATAATAATAATAATAATAATAATAATAATAATAATAATAATAATAATAATAATAATAATAATAATAATAATATAATAATAATAATAATAATAATAATAATAATAATAATAATAATAATAATAATAATAAATCGTGGTTGCTAAAATAATAATTCAACAATTTCAGTAGAAAAAAGCAATATAATTAAAAGTGATGTAAATTTAATACACTAATACAAATAATAATAAAAGCACCATATTTATAATATAACAAAGCTTTATGAAATTACTTGGTTTTGGTTTTCTTACAATCCTGTGATGAAATATTTTGATCGGTCTTGTTGTTGAGGGCAACTAATTAAATGTTATTAATAAGTTCGTTGCATATTTTGTCTACATGGATTGAGTTACAGTTCGTAACGTTACCGATTATTACAAATCATTTTGCACTTACAGAAGGTCGTACAACTAACAATTTTTTTAGGCATTTGCATCGTTTTGTAGAACAGCTCTTGCAAGTACATGTTCGAATGACATCTTCTGGTAGTTCATTAATGCTAGTATCCGGTGTGAGCGATGAATCATCTGCATTGTATGTCCATCCAAAATCCGTTGGATCTAATGGTTCTTCTGCGCCTAACACTGTAGAATACGAATATACAATGTAAAAGGATCTTTTCAGGTGACCCTGTAATGACGAACTGGTGCAAGGTAATTCCTGTAAGCTATGAAGACTACTTTGATTCATAATTTCAAATCGGAGAGTGTAAAATGTCTTAGACCTTGAGACTGATTTTACAACCCTGACCAAATATTCTTCAGCAAGTTCCAAGCACTCAGCACTTGGAGGAAGGCTTCGTCCAAATTTGCACATATACTTTTCCGGTTCTGCCTTAAGAGCGGATATTTTGTTACCTATCTTACTGGTAACATCAGACCCTGTAAGAAAGTGTGCTGCAAGAAGGGCATCTGTTGCTGCAAATATTTCGTTGACAAGTGTGTGAATTGGTATAATATCGGATCTCGATTTTCGCATCCATAATTCTGAAAGTCCATTTTCATGTAGGATCTTGTAAAAATGAATCAGTAAAACAAACACATCTGTGTCATTTGAGAGCACTGCAACGCGTTGCATCCCATGCTTAACCGCATGGAAAACGTGAGGGATAATGCGTATGCCAGCCTCCTCAACAGCTACTTTGAGAGTTCCTGATATTTCCGTGAATCTCTTATCTTTGATTAATACAGCTGGAGTAGGACCACCGTCAAGCAAGACGCCACTGAGAATAGTGTCCCAATCTCGATTTATTGTAACTGTCTTCAAAAATTCAGCCAGAGCAGCCTGAATCAAAACTTTGTTCTCAGATGATGCCCAAAATCTGTCCATCTGTACAGGAAGTGTTGTGGTAGTGCGTATTGATGTCAATGGTAGTGGCTGTACAGAAGATCTTCTTTCCCTCTCAGCACTTTTGATTGATGTTGGAAGATAGCTATCAAACACATAGTCGACACGGCTGAATTTGCAGGCATTATTTACAATGGTGTCAAGTGATGTGAACAAGTCTTTAAATGTAACATTTCCTTTAACTTTCAGTCTTCGAAATTGGTTCATTACATAACTACAACACAGGTTTCGAGAGTATCATTTT
The DNA here is from genome assembly GCF_964235325.1 of Thermobia domestica. Taxonomy (NCBI): domain Eukaryota; kingdom Metazoa; phylum Arthropoda; class Insecta; order Zygentoma; family Lepismatidae; genus Thermobia; species Thermobia domestica. Next base: position 30,208,007 of record NC_137454.1, read on the forward strand.
TCTGGAAATTTATGGCCGTGGTATCTAATCTTTTTATCAAAATATTCATAAGCTGAGACTTTGAGAGTTTCGTAGTGGCGCCGTTCTCATCTAGTAAGGGTGAAGGTGAAATATCATAACTAAGAATTTCTGCCATCGACAATCCTCTCTCCTTGGCAATTTCTACTTTTCTTTGAACCAGTAATTGATCCTTAATAACGCTTCTCACAGTTTTCTTTTTCATCTACATGCTAGGTTGTGTTATATTTCGAAATGTAGGAAGATTTTGTCTGTGAATGGGTGCCATCAGTGATTTCGAGCGAGATATAAACCTTTTCTGTCGGAATGTGGCAAAAGCTTCTTCGGCAGTCATCAAAAATTGTAAAAGTTTCTTAGCACTCGATTCCGGCACACTCATTGGTTAGAAGGTTGTGAAGCTTCAGTTCGCCATTCACAATATATGATTTTTTTCTGCTCTCAATGTACTGGAACGTGTTTTGGATGCTTTCTTCCATTTTATTTCTGAGCCTTCCCATTAATTCATGATGCATTTTTAACTCATAATCACACGGTATAACATTAAGAACTGACTGAAATGTTTTTCGTATGAGCAGTACTTCATGGTAAGCAAGCTCCCATTCTACAATATATTCCTTCCTTTTTGTTTGGCCAATAATCCCTCCAGCTGATTTTTGAGAACGATTTATTGTCTGTTCGAGAGCCATGTCAATACCCACAGCGTTAAATTTTCCACTTGTCCTTCGTACAAAAAAAAAATGTCCTTGTTTGAACTTGTTATATATTTCAGGATGGCGTGTTTCAAGATTCAGCATTTGCTCAAAGAATAGTGAACCCCATCTCAAATAGTTTATTCTGTCAATTACCTGAAAAACTGGAAGGATATCTTTTAGTGTTTGAAGATAGAGACTCCAATTACCTTCTCTGTCAGCTCTTATGAGGTTCTTTAAAACACTTATTAAATGTAAGAACCCCTCAAGGAATTGACATTGCTCAGACATCCTCATCTGCTCTTCAGTGAAAACATTTGAGGCTTCCAAAACTTCCTGTGATGCTGCAATCAGCTCTTTAAACTTTGCTTGCGCATCTTCTGTTGTTGAGTGATTCATAGCAGTAAGAACTTCTGCAACTCTTGTAGATAACTGATAATCATCGGCAGAAGTATGCAAAACTGCTTTCCACTTTAATCTCTCCACAATTTCTGCTAACATTAACATTCCTTTGAGTGACCTTACATAATTACTCCCTTGAAGGACACTTTCAGCAACTTTAACACCAAACACGTGATTTTCGATTAGAACATTTTCTAATCAACTCCCATTTATGTACTTACTAATACAAGAAAGTAAAATTTTGGTCATATGGAAAGATCCCAAGAGCAGCACTAGGTTTGGAAATTCATTTGAAACTAACTGAATTTCTGCTGCAATATGAAAAACGCCTTCATCACATGAAATTGGCAGAGCTGGTTGATCGAGAACTGAAAGCAAGCTTTGAAAGTTTTTCATACATGAATATACAGTATGATAAGATGTTACTGGATAAGGCAAAATAGGGAGAAAACCAACTTGTTGTAGTGGAACATCAACTTCTGAAATAACAGCATGAATTCCAGACCATATCAATGTTTTTTTGTTTGTCAATCCTTCAACAGCTTGCAATATACTTATCACTACCTCTTCTTTCTTGACCTCATCACACGGCAAAGTGTAAGCATCTTCAATGATTTTAAGATCCTGTGGAATGTTCAGCGGTGTTGATGGTTTCTGGTAATCTCTAATTTGTTGACATGGTAAAAGGACACCAGTTCGTTTTCTGAGTTTGTTAAGAGCTACTTCAGATAGTGGTGGCTTACTAGGATTTACACTTGGAGTTTTCTGAAATAATACCATAACAGTATAATGCGTACCCTGTAGACCGGAAAGGCTTGCCTCTTCGTGGTCAAAGTTATCCATAGCACCTACAGTAAAGTTACTACTGACAAAATGACTTGGAAGTGCAAGGTTCTAAGAGCATGCCATCATAGTGTATTGTGCAAGATTATGACGAGATTCCATAACTTCATTATAACTGACTGATAACCCAGCTTTATTGAATAATGTTATCAGCTGTTGGCTCTTACAGTTTTCATGAATTGAATGGCCAGTCACTAAATGCAAAGGGGTTTTCCTTTTTCCCTTATGAACATTATAAAACATTATCTGGAAAAGGACTTTAACTCGATTTGTTATAGGAGTTTCTCTTCTATCGTTGTTGTCTTCAATTTCACTGCATTCTGCTTCTTCTTCGTCTGAGTTCATAAATGCTTGACTTTTATCATTGATGTGAGAAAACAGTGTCAATTTATCCACGTTGAATACATGAGAGAAAAAGTCAATTAGCGGTTGGGGAATAGGTGTTGTCTTCCATGATTTTTCTAGTTGATTCGCATCTTCAAATTCATTGTCTAGGTTGAAGTCTGTTTCCAGAAGTGATTTTCTAATTAGCTTTCCAGCCTCTCCAACAGAAGAAACAGAACGTAGTTTGTCAGCTATTTCATCAATAGTGAGGTTTGATGAATAAACAAGTTGGAACTGGTTTCTTTGTAGTGGTTGGCAAAATTGAATAGAATCACCAAATATATTTTTCATGTATAATTTGACCTCTTTGTTAGTAACTAAATTCTCTCCAGCCTGCTTGTTAACATAATCAGGAATCTCAGAAAGGGTTAGGCCATAGCCATTAGTTAGAATGTTCTGAAAAAGTAGTCGACTATCCTCCATTAATTGACTTTTTGTTTTTTGGTATATATTCTTAAGGCAGAACCGGAAAAGTATATGTGCAAATTTGGACGAAGTCTTCCTCCAAGTGCTGAGTGCTTGGAACTTGCTGAAGAATATTTGGTCAGGGTTGTAAAATCAGGCTCAAGGTCTAAGACATTTTACACTCTCCGATTTGAAATTATGAATCAAAGTAGTCTTCATAGCTTACAGGAATTACCTTGCACCAGTTCGTCATTACAGGGTCACCTGAAAAGATCCTTTTACATTGTATATTCGTATTCTACAGTGTTAGGCGCAGAAGAACCATTAGATCCAACGGATTTTGGATGGACATACAATGCAGATGATTCATCGCTCACACCGGATACTAGCATTAATGAACTACCAGAAGATGTTATTCGAACATGTACTTGCAAGAGCTGTTCTACAAGACGATGCAAATGCCTAAAAAAAATGTTAGTTGTACGACCTTCTGTAAGTGCAAAATGATTTGTAATAATCGGTAACGTTACGAACTGTAACTCAATCCATGTAGACAAAATATGCAACGAACTTATTAATAACATTTAATTAGTTGCCCTCAACAACAAGACCAATCAAAATATTTCATCACAGGATTGTAAGAAAACCAAAACCAAGTAATTTCATAAAGCTTTGTTATATTATAAATATGGTGCTTTTATTATTATTTGTATTAGTGTATTAAATTTACATCACTTTTAATTATATTGCTTTTTTCTACTGAAATTGTTGAATTATTATTTTAGCAACCACGATTTATTATTATTATTATTATTATTATTATTATTATTATTATTATTATTATTATTATTATTATTATTATTATTAACCATTTGCACTTTTACCTAGAAATCTCACTGTAAGATCTTAGAGTAATTTATCAGCATTAAAACTTGTGCAGAAAAATCATGGATAGTTTTGCTTTAGCGCTTAACCTTTCTTAACTTAATCTGAAGCCAAACACCTTGAGCTACTAAAATTTCAATAACTCCGTCAAATTGAAAGATAGAGAAAAGATATTGGTACCGCTGGAAAGCTCTCATTATGCTCTATCTCGTTTATTTAAGGTATGGTTATGGTATCTCTTATAGTTTCGTAGTTATCTTCGAATAAATGATAATATTGTACGAAAAAAATCGAAATTTCGAAAAACCTGCCGCCATATTTAAAAATGGCGGCACTATGTTTCGACGTTACGAATGTTTCTTGATTACAGTGTTCATTATCTTGAATTCGGTGCAAGAATGAAGTTTCTAGCTTCATTTAATGATGAGATATTCGTGTTTTAGGTAAATATGGCATTTTCGCATGGCCGCCATATTGAATTTCTAATTTGCCAACTTATGCCCGGGTTGCCAGATGATCACCCAAGATTTTTTCCATCACTGAGACGTGTCTTACTTGGATCTGAAGAGAAACTTAGTCCACCTCAAAATTCCTACGGGTCTTATGGACAGGGTCTGTATTATTAGTTAGTTATCACAGTTTTGATATGAAAACTAGTCTTGTCTTTGTAACAAACAAGTTCCTTATCATTAAAGGTGGAAGCAAGTTAAAAAAAAAAACAGATGTATCTGTAGAGGGAAAATCAAGAAATAAAGATAAAAGAGCTAGTTGCATTGGAATTGCAAACTGATATATTGAGATTGAAGCTCAGTATTGAATTCTACAGGGTGGCCCAAAAGAATATGTACACCCCTGCATTGATCAAGTATAACATTCTAGTTTATATTTTTATTTGCTTTAGCTCTTCCATGCTTAAGATGTAAGTAAAAACACATTAAGAACAAATAATAAAGAAACTAAGTCTACCTGATGAATAACAATAAAAACAAATTATATGAAATGCAATAAGCTGATCAGTGCGGTACTGTATACCTACTTTTGGGCAACCCTGTATAAAAAGATTACCATTTTTTCCCTGCAGGTTTGTTTGTTCCATAAATCTCCCATTCTTACTTGATCATTTGCCACAAACAGCATGAAAATCGGACCTCAGTTAGAAATTTTAGACCCAAATGAAATCCGTGAGTTTTTTTTTTTTTAAAAAATCACTCTGTATCACTCATGCCCTGAGTAGCATGAAGTCTTGCGTCTCTCTTAGCATTAAGGCTATATGAGATGTAGGCCTACTGATTAAAGTGAAATTCGAACCACCGTAATGTATTCAATGCTCTCTCTCACTGGAAATCTGTCCGTTTAATGTCCCACGATTATGCCCTTTAGGCTAAGGGAGACGGATGATTAATGCAAGTAAATGATAATGGAAGAATTGGTGAAATGCGAATGTGGGAGAAAACGGGAGAAAATCCACGGATACGACGTTGTCCACTACAAACTGACTTTGCGGGGAATCGAACCAAGGACCCCACGCACCAGAGGTAAGCTCTCCATCAATGAATCACTGTGCCCCTCTTGCACTAGAGATTGAACTCGGAACCTCATCATCAAGTACGAGCGTCCTAGAAAGGATTGTCCTGAGTGACATTAGAATCCATGATAGTCTTGGGATCACAGCCTAAGTTAGACAAATCAGCGATGTCAGTCGGCAAAACTTATCTTCTCGGGTAAAAGAAACACAACACGTAAAGCGGTTGTAAACACGAACCTTCTAAATTTAAAGCATCACACAACTACAATGTATCACAGAGACCGAAACTCTATAGGTACTTCTTCCTGAATGTTAGATGGCACGTCTGCAGAACAATTTTTTTTTCTGTCTTGAGTTTTACCAAATGTAGCTGCTCTGTATGAGTGTTGCCAACTCTGTCGTCATCAGCGTAGTAATCCCTCCCACACATACAAATCGTCCAAGGTCTGACAGGTGCCGACAAGGCCCCCCATCTACTTAGATCTTTTGGGAGGAACAAATAAATAAAAAGCCAAGCCAGCAGAGCGACGTAGTTCTGCCGCTCTACATGAAACGTACATTTATACTCTATTTCATGCTGAGCGAATGGAAAGTTAAACAAATCAAGCACTAAGTGTATAGGTCATAATGCACTTCTTGGTTTTGAAATATTAAAAGAAAACATTAAAAAAAGAAAGACTTCGTTCTTCGTAATTCATTGCGTTAAAACTAAGAAAACTCATTTTAGCCCGGCAGTCCAGTTGCTGCTTGTAATTTCCCATCCAATGCTTGTAATTTGTACTTTCGCAAAGCCATAATCAGTGGCGGCTCTAGAGTTACATAACACAGAAGTCACATCAGCAATGGCGGTTGGGTTTTTATTCCTCTCCCCGAATCGCAAATCATCCCTTGGCTTTGGGGCCTCTATTGATGTTTTACTTTGAAAACATTTTTCAAATTCTGATATTAGTTGATGAAAAAATTTGCCATTGTATAATCATATATCCAATATATATATATCTTACATACAGAATTATTTAGCTTAACTTTACGTACTTTACTCAGCACAAAGAATTCCGAGAAGTGAAAACAATTGATGTTGCTAACAGTACTCAACTATTCTTTTAAAAAATTGAATTTCGTCAGGCAATTCTAAAAAATGAAACGAAATTTCTAGTTTTATATCCAATGGTACTTCCCTCTAGGCTAAAGGAGACGGATAATTTAATGAAATTGAATTATGAAATAGTTGGTGGAATGAGAATGTGGGAGAAATAGGGAGAACCAGGAGAAAAGCCACAAACACGATGGGTTGAAGCTTAGGCTGATTCACAATTGACCGTGTTTGTAAACTCAGACAGTCTACATCGGTAATGGGGACCGGTCACGCCTCTGCCTCTGATATAACTAGGGTAGTTAGGAGGCTCAGGAATGAGCAGACTGACATCCCTACTGGGGGATAAGGCTTCGACTGACTCCCTATTTGGGTTCCCGAGACTAATTCGTGCTGTTGGGTCCACGAGGGTACATGCGACCTCATAATGATCTCAAGCGGTACGTAGCTTTTGTGCTTGTGAGTTATCGTCCCCTCCTCTCCCGGAAGGTTGAAGCTTAGGCGATTGACGATGTCTATGAACTCAGGCGGTCTACATCGGACATTGGGTCCGGGCAATGTGGTACCTCTGATGTAACTAGGGGTAGTTGGAAGGCTCAGAAATGAGAGACACGACATCCCTATCAGGGAATGAGGTTTTGGCTGGCTCCCAAATGGGCGATTGACTAGTGCCATTGGATCCGGAAGAGTACATGCAACCTTATTATGGTCTTATAAGGCAGGTAGCTTTGGGGCTTATAAGCTGACGCCCCCACCAGGCCAAGGTGACCAGACGTCCCGTTTTAGCCGGGACAGTCCCTTATTTTCAACCGTTGTCCCGTTTTTTTCTGATTCTCAAACGGGACGCTTAAATGTCCCGTTTTTAAGCAAACATGATTCAGGTGTCCCGTAATTATTATTCAAAATATAAATGGTCATTGTTAATTCTACACTCTTCCGTACTAACACTCATTGGGAAGGTTCAGCCGTGCCTAGAACTTCTGAATATTCAAATGAGAATTGAGTGTTCTGTGGTTCAAGTGGGAATCGAGTGGTAATTCTGAGTGTTGAAGTAGTTAAAGTATTTTTGGGTAGTACTTAAGTTAGAAACGCCGTGTTATCATTCTTACTTGTGTATTTTGTAAATTGAAAACAGTGCTGAGTCCCAAAACGCAATGTGGAAGTCACCCCTCCCCCGGTCGCCGATTCGTATGCGTCCCGTTTTTAAAAGTAGAAGTTCTGGTCATCTTGCACCAGGCTGACCCAGCAACTTTTCTCTTGCCAGTGGTTCCAGAGTAAGGCGACAAAACTGTTTTGTCTCCATAAAGTTCCTGATTGTAGGACACAGGAAATAGTTGCGCAATATTGTTTTGTCGACGGTGTGCGGAAGGCCTTAGGAAGCTTAACCATATCAACAAACTCCATAACTATTTGTTGTTATTTCGCTTATACTGTTGTGGTAATAGCTTATTACGTCGTAGTTGTTATTGTTTATTAGCCAATGCCACCACGTGTTAATGCAAGAAAATACATTTGGTTTCTCCTTCTATGTCATTCATATAGTTCGTCTAGACTCAAAGCCTCGCATGAAATTCGGACATCTTGCATGGAATCTTACCTTAGTAAACCGCAGTGGCGTATTTATGATTTTGTTTCGGGGAGGGGATTGCTAACTTTCGGGGGGGGGGCTTTGCCTGAAAATATGAAAATTCTGCAAGATATTTCATATACTTTACTATAGTAAGTAAGATTTCGGGGGAGCTTAAGCCCGGAAGCCCCCCTAAATGCGCCACTGGTAAACCGTATCAACCTGTTTTCTTCCCTTTTATGTCAAATATTTAAAAAATAAATAAAATAAAATAAAATAAAATAAAATAAAATAAAAAAAACGCTGAAACATTGGTTTAATTACTAAAAAAACTCTAAATACCAAATTTCACTTTTATATTATGATAAAAAGGCCTTGTGTCCATCTTAAATACAAACCAAATACAACTTTCTTACAAGGCTGTCTATAATCTATATTATAAATTAACTAGAAATTACAGTTTCGGAAGTATATCACTTCCTTCTTCAGACTACTACTCCAACTGAAATCATAAATAGCATTACAACAAATGATGTTGAGATAACAAATGATGTAATGTTCTTTATGATTTCAGTTGGAGTCTGAAGAAGGGAGTGATATACTTCCGAAACTGTAATTTCTACTTAATTTCTAATAAAGATTATAGATAGCCTTGTAAGAAAGTTGTATTTAGTTTGAATTTCATTTTTCTAAAATAATGGATTTTGAGATACGGGCTCTTAGTGAACAACCCACAGTGCCGGATCTGGAAGGTAACAACTGAAGGCGGGGGGGGGGGAGAAGTCAGAACCCAGGCCATGATAGGTACTCCTGCCCGATGGACATTATGGCTAGGTTGAACGTTGACATTGTGGACCTCAAGTATTGTTTTACAATAGAAAAACTGCAGCTGAAACTACACATGATGTTTGAAAAAAATTGCAAAAAGGAATGAAAGGCAATGCATACTATAAATATTCATATATATATATATATATATATATATATATATATATATATATATATATATATATATATATATATATATATATATATATATATATATATATATATATATATATATATATATATAATAGCTTCAATGATTTTTGTCACTCAAAAAACTGGGAGGGGCCCATGTCCCCCAGCCCCAGGCTAGACCCGCCGCTGACAACCCAACCCCTTTTTTTCCTCTAATTCAAATATGAAAACATGTGAGTAATTATTTTAAATGAGAAGCCCAACTACCAAATTTTATTGCTGTAATCTTAAGTAGCGATGCGCACGAGACGAGTCGAGACAGGATTTTCCTGACAAAATTCGAGACGAAACACGGCTCTTCGAAAAGAAAAATACGTATATATTTTTCGAGTCGAAACATCACTTTTACAGCACATTTTCGAGTCGAAACAGCCATAAATCTTGTCTCGTGCGCATCCCTAATCTTAAGAGATTCCGAGATATGGACATTTTATTATAATAATTACAATCCCACTTTACTACTCCTTCCTCTTACTTCATATCGAATTTCCAAAACTCTTTCGTTAGCGGTATTTTACGTCATAAATCCTACGCACTGTCAAAACTTCAAGGGCCTTATGCACAGTCGTTTTGAAGCGCGATTAGTGCCATACTAAAGAGTCCGACTAACATAAGTCTCCTGCAGTAGTCAATGGTTTAGTATCGTTTAGTTTAATCATACGTCGAAACGACTCTGCATAAGGCGGCAGGCAATCTTCGAACTTAAGCAATTTGGCTTCGGCGTTGATCAATCAATCACTCACTTAGGCAGTCGGAGTTTCTTTGTTTATATTTGTGTTTTATTATTATTGATAATATTGACTATCTGTCATTTCAAAGTTCACTTTTGTTTGCCAAGTTTGTCCTGTTCGCAACGTTCTTCCATTTATGTACAGGGCGCGCACAGAAAAGGAAGGTACGAGATACATTGTATCTCCCTAATTTTTTTTATGAAGAAGTGCTATAGGCCTAGTCCCAAAATATTGTTTTATATTAATTTATTTATACATGTGTTCATTATTCTTAACAATAAAAAGCATAAACATTCGAATTTACGCTCTAAATGTATGTATATTACCATCATTAATTATAGGGTTGCATACAAGGGAACATGAGACAATTTTCGCGAAATGAGACGACCAGACAGAACCCTTCCAATAAAAAACAGATTTACTTTCCGAGACGAGACAGCATTTACACGACACGAGCGTTATGCAGAGTCGTTCTCACGCGTGATTAGTGACATACTAAAGAGTTCGACTAACATATGTTTCCTGCAGTAGTCAGGCTTTTAGTATGACGCTAATCAAACGTCAAAACGACTCTGCATAAGGCCCCACATTTTTTAAACGACACAACTCCAACACTTATCTCATAGGGGGGTACAGTGTCTCAATGGTAGAGCTCTTACATCTGGCGAGTGGGGACCCTAGTTCGATCCTTGGCCAGGTAAGCTTGTGGTGGACGACATCGTGTCCCTGGGTTTTCTCGGGGCACTCCCGTTTCCTCCCACTTTCTCATTCCAACAATTATTCCATCATCGACTCCCTTAGCCTAAATGGCATAATCGTGAGACGTTAAACTGAAATATTTTGTTTCATTTTCTTGCCTCGTAGACAACCCAAACGCCTTACTGGTCTCCGGATTCAACCATGCCTCCTCCCCTCTCCTCGGCCCTGTCCGCTACACAATAAAACTACACCGTAAAATACATTTAAAATATTTAAGAGTAGAATTTGTTCATAAATATTACAGAAAAGAATGTTTTGATCACAATATTAAAATATTAAAGGCCTTTAGCAGAGTCGTTTTGACATATGATTAGCGTCGTACTAAAAGCCTGACTATTGCAGGAAATATATGTTAGTCGAACTCTTTAGTATGGCACTAATTACGCGTCAGAACGACTCTGCATAAGGACTACATGTCTACGGGTCTTATGAATAAAGTGGAGCAAGGTGAGCATGCTCCAGTATTTGTGGAGTTTACTCCTTTTGGTATGAATAAAGAGGAGCAAAGAGAGCATGCTCAGGGAGAGGTTACTCAGTGCTAGAGCATGGTCTGAAAACTATCGAGCATGCTCACATTTCATATGAATAAAAAACGAGTTCGTGCTCGCACTTCGGAGTACTGTCTCCAAAAATCTGGAGTCACCTCATTAGCTGACTCAAGCCGTGCAGTGAAGGTGTGTTGTGAAAATGGCTGCATTCATGAATTTACAACGACGTAAAATATACAAGGAGCGCAGAAACACCTGGGAAGTGGACTATAAAACTCTGTATCGCTTTGATCAAGAAAACGTGAAGTGGTTTTCCTAGGTGTAACAAATGAAATTAGAGGCGGAGCACTTACTAACGAACAGAGAATGCGAATTTTTTTGAGATATTTGAGTGATCCAGGGTTTCAAAGTGGGGTAGGGGAGGATATAGGTGTGGATCAGAGTACGGTGTCCGTGACATTTGCAAATGTTCTAGACAAAATAATCGAAAAGGCTCCCCTGTGGATAAAGTTCCCAACAACTGTTGCTGAACAGCAGGCAGAAATGAATAAGTGGCGCCAAAAATACAATTTTCCCTTTGCCATCGGGGTCATCGATTGCACACATGTGGAAATTAAACGACCTCATGTACACGCGGAGGAGTACATAAATCGTAAAGGACGTTTCACCTTGAATGTTCAAGCCACTTGTAATTGTAACGAGGAATTCACGAGTGTTGATGCTTCCTGGCCAGGTTCGGTGCACGACTCCCGAATATGGATGAATTCAGCTGTTCGTGTGGTCATGACAGAAAACAGGTCAGGAGCCTTGCTTCTGGGCGATTCTGGATACGCCATTGCTCCTTGGCTTATGACTCCTTTCCAAAATCCAGCTACAGAAGGAGAAAGAGAATTCAACAACTGCTTCAAAGGAGAACGAGTTATAATAGAAAGATGCTTCTGTCAAGTCAAGTAGCGATTCCCTATACTGGAAAATAAAATTCGATTGGCGACCAACAAAGTGCCTTCGGCGATTCTAGCCTGTTTTGTCCTTCATAATGTGGCTAAATATCTTAAAGACGGCGAGTTTTACATTGTTGAGAGAGCGTTTGAAGACTATGACGACATGGAAGAGGATAACGAGGGCATCCCGCGCGTGAGACAACGTGGGCAACAAAGGAGAAATGAAATTGCCAGGATGATAGTTGGTCATTAAAATGTAAGAACTTTCATGAAAAGTACAGTTTATTTACAATAGTAGTTTGTCAAATACTTGATATAAAATATTCATGTTATACTACAGACCTAGTAATCCTTATAAATCTTATAGCATCTATGAGGTTTTATAGAAAAGTTCAACACAAATTTCTTGAAATAAATGTCTCTCTCTCTCTCTCTTTTTTTTTTTTTTTTTTTTTTTTTTGTTTCATTTATGTCCTGTTGACACTTAAAATAAATGACAACACACGCTATTCTTTTAAAAATAATATAGCAGAAATAAGTGCAGTTGCAGACTGCTTGCTTCGTCGTCCCAGCGCGGAGTGGAGCAACCTCTATGAGCATGCTCGGCTTCTGCAAGAGTAAGCTCTCAAAACTATTGATAGTTTTTATTCACACGAAATTTTTAGAGTTTGCTCACGAATAGAGCATGCTCACCTCAAGTGAGCAGAGTCTAGGCTCCATTTTATTCATACCACCCGTACATGCTCTTGTATTTGTGATTCAACAGTTGTCAAATCTCTTATACAAATTGTGAGTAAGTATCGTATAACCTGCTAGTCTCTCAAAAATATATCCCTCGCCTAGATTTCATTAGCGTCCCTGCGCTTCTGATTGTTCATAAAAATTCATCTGCAGTCTTACTGTAAATCATGTGACAAACCATTTACACATTTTAGCGACTGACGCACAACTCAAGGTTCAACTCAGAGTGTAATTACTTATACAAAGTATGCAATAACGTTATTAAATTTTAAACATCAAAACTAAAACTGGGGTTAACTTTACAATGCCAGCTCCAGCTGTTATCCTTACGCAAACACCAGAAATTACTCGATTAATTTTAACAAAATGCTTCCCTAATCCTAAACTAACCCTACCCTACTTATCCGTACTCTGCTCTACCCTACCCTACTCTACTATATCCTTTTAAAGCGGTCGTACTTATCGATGAGTAGCTGGAACGTGTTTTGTAAACTTTACCTGAAAACTGTTACTTGCTGAGTCTTGCCTAAAATTCTTCTTCTGTAACCCCAGTCGTAGGGTTTTAGGTGATTTTAGGTAGCCTTAAGGCTGTATTCCCTATTACACTGTGTTTGATATACTTAAGATCAGTTGAATATACTGTCTCAATAATCCAACTCTGCCTAAAATACTTACGGAAGAATGGCAGTGATATATAATAATAATAATAATAATAATAATAATAATAATAATAATAATAATAATAATAATAATAATAATAATAATATAGCAGTATAGCATATATATAGAAACTAAATTCTTTGCAAAAATTTATAAATAGAGTAGGACTTAAGTAAGGTTATAGAATATTTTTAAAGACTAATTTTATACGTTGTATAATATTAATAAAAGCTGATGATCGTGTATCTGAATACTTCGTGAAGTTAAGATAAATATATGTTGCGATTTAAATCATTTAGGTGGGTATAAGCTGTTTACCTGCGTGTTATATGCTTCGTTCCAATTCTGGTGCTCAACAAATGTTGCAGCGAATCAATTAACTCAGCGTTGCACCGAGGAAGAATTAAGCCCCTCCCACCACTTTCCGAACTTCTTAACTTGAAATTTATGCAAAAATTCAATAATCGTAAATACAGAATGAGCCAACATTTTATGTATACTATTTGAGTGTTTATATTGCATATAAAAATAATTAAGGGGGAATGTATGTAAATGATACTACAAATTGTTTGCTTCCTTTTGTTTGTTAAAGGTTAGCGTTCATTATTGGCACCGAGCCTATATTAACCTTCAGTTTAAGGGAAAAACCGAACCTACGAATGCGTTCAAAACTCACTTACCAAGAATTGATTCCGGGACCACTTGTACCAATGGCTCGTGCTCTATACGTAAACGAATGGGAAGGATATAAGCTTTCTTTTGTTTCATGTCTCCCAACATATAATAATAATAATAATAATAATAATAATAATAATAATAATAATAACCATCATAGTCAACCATTATAAATCCACTGCTGGATGAAGGCCCCTCCGAGTCTCTTCTACAACCATATACCTTCGGCAATTCTTTTCCAGGCTTTTTGAAACCATCACCTGTACCTGCACTACCTTATGGTGTTTCCAATCAATTATAACTTTTGTCCATTGTTCATTATTTCTTCCTATGTCTGGGCCATTGCCACTTCAGTGCTTTTATTTCCATGTTCTCATCATCTTTCTGATCCATGTGATTATTTTTCTATGTTTGCGGGTGATTCTTAATATACTTCATTATGTAGTCTGCAGATTGTGAATGTTGTTTATATTCCTGAGCGAGGATTGATAATTTAAAAGAATTATCATTAGTGCATGTACGAGTATATCTAAAAATGTTGCAAGATTACGTTATTCTGTCCCTTAACGGTCTCTTTTTGTATGCAGATGTGCGTATCACTTTCTGGTGAACTCTACAATGCCTGCTCCAGACGCTGACACGAGAAATTACACTCGATTAATTTTAGCGAAATGAGTCCGAACTTTCCAAACTCTAAGCTAACTCGACCCTATTCTACGCTACTTTACCCTACTGTCCATGCTCTTTTAAGCTGACCGTAATTATCGATGTGTAACTGAAGCATCTATTTAAAATGATCCCTTACTTTCAACAGGATGATACGTTACTGCATTTTCCTAAATATGAATAAGAACTGTACATTATTCACCTCAACTCAAGATCTGATACCAATAAGCCTTTGGAGTACTCTAAAGAATGCAATGTATGACATAAAAACCCTTCCGCTGTTCTACCTGCTAGCGCGCGCACCGTACCTTTGGCATACATGGGTCCCAGACTTACTTCCGGTGGGAGAGCTTTGAAATTTTAACGCATTACATGGTTCAGATTCCACCTTAAACTGTAGATCCACGTTTTATGTAGCCTCGAAGCTAAAAGGGACACTATATTCTAATACAACCAACCAACAATCTTATACAACGTACACTGAATGAGATGAGACTCAGATATGGTATGAATGTGCCGATATTACTTCTTCACTAGAAACAATACAATCACGTCGCTTTATTATAAGTTGTTGTCGTTCTGAACATGCTGATGATAATGATTTTGAACATTTATAATTACGGTAGTTCTTGATTTCGGAGAGAATCTTAAGAGATACCATATTCATCATCTACGTGCTACGCTTATATCTTTAAAATTTTGGGAAGAATTCTACAATCTTGAGGTGAGTGAATTTTCCCCTCCTAACATAAAACACTGGTTAAGGTCGACAAGTGTGAAATACTATATGAAACAGCACACAGTACGGGGGCGGATCCAGGACCTACTTCTGGGGGGGGGTGTCATACTGCTACTTTTAAGGGCTCCAAACTTTGGGATGGGTTATATATATATAATAAGAAAGTTCCCTTTCCTGGGGGAGCAATCGCCCCGATCTCCCCCCTGGATCCGCCCCTGACACAGTATCGTTACTAGGGTGACATTCCATATCTGTTTTGGGAAAAATTTTGCGTACAGCAAGACAACGCAAAAAAGAAAAAAAATGCAGAAACTCATTATAACTACTATTTTGATTTTCGCAATTTTTGAGTTCCGACAACGCAAACCGTTACAGAATATGTCCGCAGGATCGGAAGAAAGAAGGTTCAATGGATTTTTTTTTACATCAATTAAAATACCGTTTAATATATGAATATTTTCAACGTTATTTCTTACAGTGGAGTTTTGTACCACCTGAAATTCACTGGTAACACATAAAAATTATGTTTTTGAGTGCTAATAGACTTTGATACCCATAATAAAATTGCACAAGTTACTGAATAGAATCAAACTATATTTACATCATAAATTTATGGTTAAAAAAAAATGTAGCAGTAAGCTTTAAAAAATGCAACTTACCTGGTCGAAAAAACAATGAGTGTTCTTTCCACACTCCCTCGGTCGGAGTTAGAACCGAACACTGTTGTCTATCTTTGTTACGAGATATGTTCGTTCCTTGCTGCCTCATAAGAGGGCAGCACGAGTACTAAAGAAGTTGAGAATAATCTACGCTTCGCAGTATTGCCAATTTAGATTTATTCTTGGTATTCTTTCCTTTTTCCCTCTACTCAAGCAGTACGATAGTTTAGCAAGATAAAATTTACTTTAAGGCGTGTTCGGGAACACAGGCGCCGAAACCAACACCATTCCCAATGTTTTCTACCTAGGTAGGTACCGGTATATGAGATTTCATCCCTAGAGGTAATTCAAGGGTTTATTATTATTATTATTATTATTATTATTATTATTATTATTATTATTATTATTATTATTATTATTCCTCCGTGGTCACACTTACTTTTTGTGACACGGAAGTCGTACTGGGGTGCAATGGAACCCAGAAACTTTTTTTTGTGTCTTATTTAATTTTTTAAATACCTTTTCTGCAAATTTTATTGTTTTTATTATTCTGTGAAAGACGCAGCGTACCAGCCATAACAACAGGCAGTGTTGCCAATTGAATGTACATGGATGAGAAAGGTTTCAAAAAAACAACAGGAAAAAATCAGACGTATGACCACGGAGGGTTATTATTATTATTATTATTATTATTATTATTATTATTATTATTATTATTATTATTATTATTATTATTATTATTATTATTATTATAAATATTCTGCCTGTTGACAGATCTTGGGACTAATAGGAGATCCGTCCCTTAGGTTAGGATCTGGAAAAGTTTTTTCCACATTTCTCGATTTTCAGCTTTCCCCTTTAAATCTCAAAATTTTCTTTTATTTTTAGAATCATCGATAAGCTGTATTCTTCTTTCTATTCCGCGCTTTCCTTTCATCCTACTGGTTGTAAAACATTCTACATTTGTTACACTCTCTCAATTTTATTTTCTCGATCTTCTTGCAACACAACATTTCGAAGTTGTCAAAGTATTTCTTCTCAAACTTCCGTACCGATGTTGTCGTGCTTCTAATTTGCTTTTAAACTACCAGTGTCACAATCAAGCTCAGAGATTTATTTTGGGGGTGTCCGAAGTTTCTTTGGGGGGGGGGGGAGTTGGAGGTCCACCATAGCAGCCATTATGTTTAGGTAGTATTAAACTGGTAATATTCTAAACTTGATAAACTCAATCTATATTACAAGCAAAAATAATAAAACTAAATAGCTATATATATATACATGCTTTATATTTATATATACAGATGTAGTGTAAGATCAATTTTTAAAGCATATCAACCATTTCATCCTAGAGCAACCACAGTTTTCTTAAGAAATTATACAAATGTCAATCGAGTTACGAAGCTTGGAGAGGTCTGTACGCGGTGGCCCACCCCCGTGGTGCGCCCCTGGTCAGTATGTACCCCACGTGAAGGAGTTTGGTTTATCTCAGTCTACACAATTAAAAAGCTGAAGTTTGATATTATAATGGCTCAACAATGGAAGTTCCGTTGTCGCCATCTGCGCAACAGCAATTCTCCGATTTTCTTCCTGTCCATCACTCTCCATGCAGAAAACTATTATTATATTCTTGAGTAGAGACTGGAGGCAGCCGTACAAATTTCAATTGCACGCCGCCTTCAGTCTCCTCTAAATAATGCGTTTCGTCCCGCTCCTCCATACCCCATTAAAAAACTCCATACCCCATTACCATGACAGCCGATTTGTATCACACTTCCAAACTATGACGCACAAGTGTTGGAAATCTGACAGATGGTTATGTCCGACCGTCTGGCTGGCTGTCAAGACAGGTATCAGAGAAAAAAAAATGTTAAAGGGAGATTGAGAAGCGGTTTCTTGGTATTCATTCTGAGCCCCAAGGAAATATACCAACTCAATTTTATAATGGCAATTCTATTAGATAATTTATGGTTATACCCATCGTTGTAAGGTTAAAATATACGTATGGACAGATTAATGAAGAGAAATCTTTGTATTGCAAAAATGCCAATTGGTCTAGTATTAATATAACCACTCTTCCTATAGATCGGTAACAGAATAATGTGCAACTTGAGAGCATCTTCTGTACATATGACAAAGTATTGGGACCCTAAAAGCAAAAGGGTAATCTGAAGCCTTACTTCAAGACAATATTCCTTAACCCTGGGAGTCCCAAACGGGTCCATTGGACCCAAATGACTTTTCGTTTATTAATTACAGAGTAAGTTTTCGTGAGTGGTCACTAATATTCCGTGACTCTTTCTTTATGGTGCTCCTCTCCCATGTTATGTCTGAAATACTTTGTTCCTTTAAGTCAGGTGGTATGTATAAAAATTATAGCATTGTGTACCAGGTGGGTCCAGTGGACCCATTGTATATTTTAAATAAGAATACTTTGGTTTTGATTTACATTGTGGATCATAGATAGCAGAATTAACGTCAGCATGTTCTTTATTCTATATTTTCAGTATTATGTTTAAAAATTCTTTACTTATAAAGGAATTTAATGCAGTTTTAGTAAGTTTTCCTAACAAATTATTTCTTTTGTACGTAATATCTACTGGTTTATAGTGTTTTCTCCCTGACACCACTTCTCAGGGGCATGTTATAAATTTATGCTTACAGTATATTCTAAACCAACCATTGAACGTTTCACTTTAGTCATTGGATTTAGTGTGTGAGGATAATAGCACCTGGCGGACTTTCCGATAATGACATACGCCAATGTCTGTTGGCAGAAGAGGAGGATTTTTCTGGTGATTCGACAGATGATGGAGAAGTGAACTGTGGATTATTAGAGTTATCTGGAAGTGAGAGTTATTTTTCTGATGTTAGTGACAGCAACGTGCAAGATGAAGCAATTTTCCCCTCTAGAAGTGGCTTAGAACATTGGAATTAGTACCAGTCGCGGGCGTGCTGTTGCTGCCAATGTAACTACAAAAAACCATGATCCTACAGGGTATGCTAACAGCGAAGTTGATGATGCGAAATCTGCTTTTTGCCTATTGTTTCGTATGAACATTCTGGAAATAATTTGCAAGTGAACTAACAAGGAAGGTAGAATAAAATTTCCTCGTGACTGGAAACCTGTTAGTGTTGAATAACTTCAGAAATATACTGGCGTGCTAATACTTATTGGGGTATACAAATCAAAGAATGAAGGAACTAGGCAGCTCTGGAGTAAGGAAATGGATCGACCTATCTTTAATTCCATTATTAGAAGGAATCGTTTTCAACAAATCAATTCCGCTCTACGTTTTGATGATACAGAGCTCAGGCGCCAGAGAAGACCTGATGATAAACTATCTCCAACTCGTGCAGTGTTTGAAGACTGGGATAAAACTCCACAGGACGCTTATATTCCCGGAGGCAACATGACGATGGATGAACAGCTTATAACTTTTCGTGGACGTTGTCACTTTCGGCAATACATACCAAGTAAACCGGGTAATATGGAATAAAGTTCTGGGTTATTTGTGATAGCACCACAAGCTATGTGTGGAAGATGCAGATATATAGCGGAAAAAGTCCAGAACAGGGTAGAGAAGTCAATCAAGGGGAAAGAGTCGTTCTTCACCTGACAGAATAAATTGCTGGAAGTGGTAGAAAAATTATTGGGGATAACTTCTTTACAAGTCCTTCTCTTGTACGTAAATTGAAGAAACGAAAACTCACCTACGTCGGAACTATACGGAAGAGTCAGCCAGAACTTCCAACTTCATTTACCAAAACGGATAAAAGTAGGGCTGCAGGAACCAGTTTGTTTGGATTCCAACAGAATGACATGATAGTTTCGTATTGTCCAAAGAAATACAAAACTGTTATGTTACTCTTCTGAGTATAATGCATAACCAGCCTGAAGTTGACACTTCTACAGCAGAGAAAAAGCCAGAAGTAATCCTTTACTATAACAAAACAAAGTCTGGCGTGGACACTATGGACCAAATGACCCGCTGTTAAAGCATAAAGCGAATGACAAGAGATGGACTCTAGTAATATTCTTCAACATGATTGATATAAGCGCACTCAACGCTTATATTATATTCTTGTCACTACAGAAGAAAGACAAGAAGCAGAGATTGAAACGTCGTGACTTCCTGATTTCCCTCGGCAAAAAAAGACCCATATTGGAGAAGACTTTCCACAGCAGAGAAGCCACACAGAAAGTGATCAGCTCACGGAAAAAGAGTCATCGAAAAAGAAAGCTCGATGCGGGATCTGCCCATCAAAACGGGATTGTAAGGCAAGAACCTTCTGTACCAAATGCAAGACAAGTGTGTGTTCTGAGCACAGCAGAGTTGTTTGTGAAAAATGTTTCGTACACTAACCATAACAAATGCAAAAGAAAAGGAAAAGGGATCGTAATTTTCAGTTTTTTTGGAAGCAAATATTTGCTACTTGTAATCTAATGTTGTTATTACGTGTATGTAAAATGCTGACTATTTCATTATGCCTAAAAATTAGAACTTCTATTTGAGCTCATATAAAGAAATAGTAATACTTCTGAGTTACCATATATCTAGTGTACGGTATAACTACGATAACTACGAAGTGTATTTTATTAATTCGTCAAAAATACATAGCAAAAATGACATTGTTTAGTATTTCGATGTTCATTTTCTCCCAAAAAGTTAATTATATGGCTAGAGGGTCTCTATATATTACTGTGGGTCCATTGGACCCGACTGGTACACAAAGGTATAAAAATATGTCTGGAGTTCCAGGGTTAAAATATAATAGATTTTTCATACAAGGTACTGCCTATATCTACGTTTATACCTACATGCTTTACGTATTTGCCGTCTCCATTAACATCACGCATGAACCTACCAGGGGCGTCATTTAGGGGGACAGGGAGGGTCATTGCCCTCCCTATGTTTGACATATATATAGTCTATATATATATATATATATATATATATATATATATATATATATATATATATATATATATATATATATATATATATATATATATATATATATTATCAATAGAATAGTAGTAAGTCAGTGAAAAACGCGAAATTTTACTTATATCAAGGGGTCTTTCCCCCCCCACCCCCACCCAGCCAAATCTGAAATGACGCTACTGGAACCTACGGAAGCAACTCTCGCCCTGTCGCATAGTGACTAGCTTTGAGAGAGAGGATCTTACTAGCCGCCTAACACATAAAAGACACGCTTTCATCTTGAGTGAGTGAAGTACGTCGTAGCTTGTGTTTTCGAGGTAATTCGAACAAGATTTGTAATTTGTAAACTTATTTTGTACTTCTTTCATTAAAATTGATTATTTTGCCACTTGTTCCCATCTATTTCTCTACACTGACAACTTTCTCACGCTCAAGTGAATTTACAAGTCAAATTCAAATTAGTGCTGCAAAGCATTCTGTGTTGTTTTCTTTTTCGAAAACTTGAACTCTTTCGAAACTTGACATTTGTACCCTTACACGACGGGCCTACTGAAAGTCGTGAGCAACATTTTTAAACAACTGTAATTTTTATTTGTAAGTAAAACCAAATATATCATCTCAATCCACATACCTTTCTTTCACTTTCCACATAGTCTCCGTTTTTGCACACATTTTCCCCATCGTTCTGCAAGTTTGAAAATACCCTTGAGATTCCGTTTCAGCCGCTCGTAGACACTGGCGCACTGCTTGCCGAATATCCTCCAGTATCTCGTAGCAAAGGCCTCGCATCTGCTCTTTTACAAAACCGAAAAGGTGGTATTCGGAGGGTGCCATGTCGGGGCTGTAGGATGTGGAAGTGTTTCCCATCCAAACAGTGTGCGAATTGAAACATTTTCCCAGGGGGGGATGAATTTCACCCATATGCGCAGCGTCCTCCCCCACATATATATATATACTAACAAGTACAAAACAGTTGAGATGTGAGATGTTTCATAAATTTTCACTCAAGCAATATTTAGGGTAGCTACGCAAAGTAAGAATTGTTCCTTTTTTCTATCTTCATGTCCATTTAAAAATACTCCAGAGGGGGGAAAAGTTATCCCTGCCAGGGATAAAATTTTTCTTCTCCAAGGGGGGAAAGATTTTTGTCAGGGAGGAGTCCCTGGCATCCCCCCACCAATTCGCACCCTGCATCCAAATCTCCTTATCTCCTCCATAGTGGCACTTCCAGTATGCGAACGTGCATTATCCTGTTGAAGGATGATCTTCTTTCCAGGACGTTTATCACGCAAGGCACGACGGAGCTTCAAAAGTGTCTATGTTGAAAATGCAGTGTCTACTTATAATAAAGATTTCCTAAAATCAGTGAAATACTTTTTTTTTTTTTTTGCGTGCAGGTTTACTTTCGGCGCACCAGGAGAAAGAATTGTTGAAAAATTATAATTATTTCGCTAATTTCCTTCTTATTCTCCCCTAAACGGTTTCCAGTGGGTGACATAAAAATATCTCATTTCGTGTAGATAAAGTTCAAGGGAGTCATAAGAAGTAATTCTTGAAAAATTACTATTCTGTTACGATTTGCGTATAAATATGGCTTCCGGATGTGTAGTATAAAAACTACAGTGGAAAAAACACAAACGAACATGTACTAAGCGCCCACTAAAAATCACGAATACTATCTAACCCAGTCAGGGCAGGGAGAAGCTACTACGCGTGAAGGTAGATGAAAGAAGTGGGTTTTGGCAATGATACGAGTTTCAATAGCACTTGTCATGGTTTCATACTAGTAAAACTGAACTTGTAAACATACAATACAGGTCATGTGCACTTGGCATAAATATGCCGCCGAAGGAAAATACCATCTATTAGAGGTACTTAGTATCATAAACTTCACAGGTTTCCTATTCCTTTAATGACAAGTAAAATTTAAAAAATAGCATTGGGCAAAGAAGATTACAATTATAAGCACATGCCAAAATACGATGCGTGTGCTTGTGGGGTTTCTCATAATCGCTAGATAGTCCAAATTATTATTTAAAAGTTATGAATATACGACAGAGTTACATTATAGTGCTTCAATTAATGATTTTACAAGGAGTGAATTCAGATAGTAATATAGAACTTAATTATGCAGAAAGAAATGATGGACATTTTTATAATTTTCGGAGGCAGATTTCACAAGCACCATTTGCGCAAGGTAAAAAATATATTTTGAAACCCAGATTAACAGTTCTAATGAAGCATACTAGTATCAAACGAACGCCATCTAAATTTCATGACCGTGATTTCCATAGATTTGATGAAGCAAAGTTCAAGGAATCTGTGTATAGAATACCAACCAAAAGAAAACGAAATCTCAAGTCGATATCAACAACTATCAGGACTCTCACAAGTGGGAGGGGTAGGAACCTTCTGAAAAACGTTCAGTCTCGTTTACATATACATGTTAATTCGAAATACATCATAGATAAGACTAAGAGAAGTAGCTGGTATAATTCGTACCGTATTCGCAAACGAACGAATAATAATTCTATTTTTTCGCTATCTTCGGTTCTTGTTTCACCATTCTCTAAACGAAGAAATAATACAGTTTTGATTCTTACGAAACCAGCGAAAGACTATCTCCTACCCCGACCCCTTGGAAGTGAACTCTTAGGAGCTAGTAAAAGAAAAAATCGCACACATTCATCACCTAGTGTTGATAGCATTATAGAAGATTTGTATCCCGAAAGCTTTGAACATAAAGCTTCATCTACACCCGATAGTGCATTTCTACTGGATATTATGTACACTCACAAAAATCGAGTTAAACGCAGTGGCGTTTTAGGTAAGCACAGTAATTTTAACTATTTAGATGGAATTGTAGAAGTTAGTAAAAATGTCGAAGAGAAACACAATATAGGAAAACGGAAGCTACTGAAGATAAGGAAGCCTGAAGATACGTCTAATTTAAAGAATTCGAAACCTCAAAACTACATTTTGCCTAAGAAAAAGTCGCAATCTACTCGTTTTAGGGGCGAAATAAGTACAGAAACCCGATCATCCTTATTTCAACATCTAAGGCAACACAATTCAGCTCAAAGACAGTTTGTGAGTGAACTTCGCAGAATGGCATTGCCGTTTCTGAAGCATGTTAATATCCGTAAAACGCCGCCCTATGCTCCAGTTTATGAAATGGAAGGAAATGGGAACTTGTTTAGATATAATTTGGCAGCATTAAGTTCGCTGAAGTCTTCCAAAAGTGCATCAACTGTATCCATTACAACGCAGACCTCTAAAACGGAATTAGAAGATGATTCAGAAGATTACGATACACTGGACGGAGAGCAAGAGGTAATTCCATATAGTTCTAGTAAGTCTACACAAGCAGAGACCGAGAAGTATACTAATTCTTTTAAATTTTCTAAACCCTCTTCTCATTTTCCGCCAATAAAAGAAAGTAACGGCAGTGTAAAAATTACAATAAATCTACCAATTACTGTGAATATTGTTTCAACGACAACCAGTACCACTGTTACCAGTCAAACGACTACCCGTAAAATGGTGTTTATGCCAAACGAAACAGAATGCTTCGATTCAACAGCAGGATTTCTTACTAATCCATTTTCCTCAGAGGAAGGCAAAAAAACAATCAAATTAAATACGCATCATCAATCGCCAATTGAAACAACAACAACAACAACTAGCAAAATTATTTATCACTCTCCAATTACAAAGCGAAAACAGACTACAAAAGCACATAATAATCATGAAGAAATGAACAACGTTATGAATTCCAGCAAACGTTCTCATAAACATAAGAATTCCACAAATTCTTGTTCGGAAGAGCACGATCCATACGGTACATTTTCAAGGCTTTATGAAAGAAAATACAAAAATGGAAGGCGAAACATTAATCCAATAACTGTGTCGAATAAGGGAAGCATATCTAGCTTTAAGCAATTGCGATCACGTGAAAACATCAGAAGTGATAAAATTGGGGAAATAAATCGTGCAAAGACCCATAAAACCGGTTACTTATCTGAGAGAGAAAATGATAGAAAACATTCCATGAAAATATTCACGATTAAAGCTACTGCTGAGAAAAATAATCAAAAAACAGCTGTTAAAGTAGAAATGACAGGACACAAAGTAGGTTTAATAATAAAGAACTATAATCACGGTCGAAAGAAAAGATACCGAAAAGAAAAGCTGCGATATGTTAAGCAAAATAAAACCAAAATAAAATCTAAAAAGAACATGAAAGTTACTCAAGATTGTTCCTTTAGGAACGAAAATCCCCCAATTCGGAACTATAAAGATAGCACTAGGTTCTCTAAAGAGTACTGGGGAACATTTGGTAAGCGCAAGTCAGATTCAACATCAACGACTACAGAAAAACATAAATATCCAAATAAAATGAAATCGTGGAAACGCTCTGGCAATTTTGCAGTTTACAATACGGGGCGCAAAATTAATTCTGACAGTCTTATGTCGAGAACGAAAAGCGCATCTTTAAAGAGGCACATAACACAGAAATCTAAAATGTCATATATGAATATAAAAAACAGCAAACAAAACGAATACATTACACTGTCTAGGATACCATTAGAACAACAAAGACAGAATATATTGTCAGGTGGTTTGGACGGTAAAGAAGACTTAGTGACGGTTAGTAAACATGGGATGAGAGCTAATTCTGGCCAAATAAATTCACCACCAGAAGGAATTTTCCATCATAGAAGGAAGAATCATAATAATAATTGGTCTCATGTAAAGTTTTCACAGGGCAATAGAATTATGAATCATGATGAACATACAAATCTAAACACTATTCGTAATCAGTATCCATACAACTTACAAGCAAACGGCGATTATCAAACTAATGATTTTTTGTACAGCAATTTCGGCACTCGTAAAGGAGTGATACCAGCAGAACAAGGTGTGAGTATTAAAAGTAAGGAAATTATCATATCTAAAAGTTGTATTCTATACATATAGAGGGTGTTTCAAAACAACCTTGGCTGAACCTCACCCTCAATAACGAGTTTTTATTATTATTATTAACACCGACAACGTTTGGGTGATGATTCCTGACACGAAAATAGGACAAAGAGTATAGACCAACCTGGGTGCACAAATGCTTCCTTTCGAAGTTGTAGGCTGCCGAAAACATGAAAACGAACTTTAAAAGTCCATAGCTTCAAAACTATGGAACGTACCGTAGTCGTGTCAAGACTTCACTTAGAAACTAGTATGTGCCCTATCTAAACATCCAAGTTTCAGAATCCTGCGATACTTCCCCAACAATTTTTTTACGAGGTAGTTGGTGAGTACGTCAGATTATATGCCCGTAGCCAAACTTCCTCTATAAAAATTGTTGCGTGAGTAAGTTAGGATCCTGAAACGTACTTTTGGATAGTGCACGTATTAGTTCCTAAATTGTCTCGACCTGACTGCGGTAGGTCTCATAGTTTTGAAGCTATGGACTTTCAAAGTTCATTTTTTCATGTTTTCGGCAGCCTATACTCCGAAATGAAGCATTTGTGCACCCAGAATGGTCCATACTTCTGTCTTATCTTGGTGTCAGAAATCACCACCCAAACGTTGTCGGTGTTGTTTTGATATACCCTGTGTGTATATATATATCTTTCAAGTTAGTTATAAGGTTAGCAGGACATGTTGCTACCGAAGCATGGGAAATACGGTGTGAATGTTAGAAGTAAGACACTTAGTACACAAAAGTAAGGAAATCTACACTTGCTGCACCAAAACTCTCATTTCTTTTGGCCTCTGTGTTCTCTGGAAATAGCCTAAGAGAATAATTAGTGATTTATTTAAATTTCTCAAGCAATGGTTGCTCTTGAGAGTAGTTACATCGGTAAAATAATAATAATAATAATAATAATAATAATAATAATAATAATAATAATAATAATAATAATAATAATAATAATAATAATAATTTATCACTACAAGCTAAGGGAGAAATTTTGAAATATGTACTACAGGAGTTTTATTCCCTTTGCTTATAGCAACAAAATAGTTTTTTTTTTAAATCTATATAACATTAACTTCACTCAAGAGCCGCTACTGCTCCCAAGAAATTAATTCTCTATGTTGTTTTCCTGTAGATTATTTCTGGTTTCGAAAAATGACTAGTGAATTTCTTTGATCTTGTGAGCTTAAATTCATAGATCGGTTAAGGAAAAAAAAGCTTGTTTTATGGTCATTACCAATGTATACATTACACAACACATCTAGAAATGATGAAGTTGACCGAAGTATCTGTATTAATTTACCTGGAAACCCAGAGCTATGGTGAATTGATATCCGGTGAGAAGGTCTTGAAAAAAAAAAGACTGAATAGACCAAAATGACACCAGAACAATAAAGAGTTAAATCTTAGGTGTGACATGACAATTCGGAACTAGCATTGGCGGATTCTCTACGAAGATGAATCTTTGGAATTTTTAGGCCATAAAATGAATTAAAAATTGTTCTATTTATGATATTTCTTGACCATATTTATCATAGTTGGATCTCTCAGTTTTGTTTTATACTCTTTAATAAAAAGCTGTTAACTAGTGCTTATGTATTCTTATTATAAGACGCCTCAGTCACATTCGTAATAGTCAGACTAATATTATTGTCGTTATTTATGCTGTCTCCTATTTGACGTCAAGAGACGTTATTGGCATGCAGGCAATTTACTGACAAGCCGAAGGCTTAGGGGAATAACTAACATTATATGTATAATGAAGTCCTTAATAACCTCGACGTCGAAACATTTTATTAACAGCAATTCTTAGAAACGTATAATTTCCATATAATGTGTAGGGAAGTCCCATGGGTTAAAAAACTGCATATACTACAGCCTTTAGGGACGAAAATGAAACATTGGGTATTAAATGGCTTATTTGACAAATTAAACGTAAATGAGGCTTATATACAACGTTCGGCTTCTTCCTCGAAATCTTATATATTATGTACCTCATCTCTTCTCAACGGAAGTGTGTATGTGTGTTCATATGCCACACTCTTCTCGAAAGCCCTAAAATATTTAGCGACATAACAGCAGCGTTATAAGAGAAAGCAACTGAAACGAGACGTCAAACTAATATTGGAAGTCTATTATTATTATTATTATTATTATTATTATTATTATTATTATTATTATTATTATTATTATTATTATTATTATTATTATTATTATTATTATTATTATTATTATTATTCTGGCATATCAAACAATTTCCGAGGATTGTTTCCGGCGTTATTTCTCCATAACTAAGAAATATTACTCTGAGACTTTTAGCATGCACTAATATTTAAGGCTATGAAATATTGAAATCTTTAGGTCAGTAAGGAAATGTTCATTTCAATAGACTAAACATATGTACTGACATGTACGAACCAGCACTGAAGGGTCAGTTAAAATGTAAAAATACCACGTTAGTCCAACACGACGTGATGAAGTTCAGAAAGAACCCCTCAACAGCGAGACACATGATCCTTTTCGTTTGCTGGAATCAAAGTATTCTTGTGTGCCACCCAGTTCGTGAAGGCTCAATGTTACACATTTCCGCAAAACCATCTGCGTTATTCTACGATAAGAAACATCCAGAATTGGTATGCAACGCAATAATTCTTCACAATGATGCAAAGTGTCGCAGAATTGTTCACGCCATTTCAAAGTTTGGTAGGTATAACACCAGTGGTCGAAGTGAGACGGTATGCGGCGGTATGGCATACTGTCTCTGGTTTTTCAGTGATGAAGGCATACCGCCTCTTGTTTTACAATGGTCAAGACATACCGTCACTGGAGAGTAGATGCTAAATACTTTTAATAAACCCACTTTGACGAATAGCTTTGCACGTAAAAAGATTTTATTTTTTATGCAGAGATAATTTCTTAACTTGACAATCCAGACATTTTTGTCATCATTTTCCTACCTTTTGTTTTAAAAATGAGGTATCTTCAAAGAAATTCATCTAGTTTATATTTTGATGTGCCATGTCATTTTCTTTCTTATATACGTATATGTATGTATGTGTTGTCTTGCCTTAATACATATAAATTCCATGGTTTGAGCATAGGTGGGCTTAGGATTATCTGCTGTGGGGGCGGATTTTCCGGGGGTTTGGATTACCCCTTAGTCGAGTGAGGGATCCGGGAGTTTTCCCACAGGAAATTGTTAATATAAAACTCGGTTTTTGAACATTCTCGTGAATAATTCTCTATAATGCAACATAGGGGGATATTTTTATATTTTTCAGAAAGTTGTTGGTGGGAGATCAAAGTCTTTTCATGTCCGCCCCTCACGTAATTATAGAGAAGTTTTCCAATGGTTTCAAGCATTATGTAAACAAAAATGCAATCTTTTAGGCAACATACCCTCAGTGTATTTCAATATTTAGATAGCCAGTATGTCGAGTCAAAATTGTAATAAAACATACCGCCTCTGCTTCTTTTTTTTTCACTTCGAACACTGTATAACACACTAATGCCTTACATGCAATCAATGATGATTTTCGCTTTTCCAATTGCAGGAAATCTATCTATTTGCAAAAATGGAAACTGCTTAAAAGGTATTAGCAATTTGTATTTAGCATTATTATGTTCATTCTCATATTTGAAATAATTTCGTATTAAACGATGTTTGCCTTGTATCAATTTTCAGTTCCTCTCCCTAACGTTCTTCCCTTAGGTAAAATAAGATATGCTTTATTGCCATTAATCAATATATGTTGCAATAGACATTATCAAAGATTATATATCAAAGATTTACAAACTGTATTAGAAAGGTCTAATCTATATATTTTTATTCCTTTGATTTTGATAACAAACTTTTAAAATTCTTCTGATTCCAAACTGATCTTCTAATTCCAAAATACATACTGTATACTGAGTTTCTTGTGAGGAAAGACTTACAATATTTTTTGAAATTATCATGAGACACTGTGCGTACATTTTGTGGTAGTAAATTTTAAAAATTCATACTTGTATACTTATAGCTTTTTGTAAATTAACCTGACTTGTAACGTATTTAAATTATCTTTATGTTGTAAGAATGGACATGACTTCGGAGGTTAAAATTGTCTAAGTTTGGTTAATGTATTTGAGACACCGTAAAATATATCCAGATCAAATTTAAATGGTATATCCAATAGACTTTCAAACTTATACTGTACTTTGGAATTGTAGTGTTGCTACATATTTGATAGGAACAAAATGGTTGCCATGAACTCCGCACATGTGCTAATGTAATTCTTCTAAATCTATGGTTATTTCAGACTCCAAGAAGCAGCTACGGCCTTAGATATCAACAACGTGGACATCTAAACAATGTAGATTGGTCACCTCCACATACAGAGAAACATATTCAAAATGGTGCTCCAAATCAAATTAATGATTTAATCGAAGCTTTATATAAGAAATATGTTCAAGAGAGTGGTGTTCTGACTTCTCAAATACCTGAAGTTACTGAAACATCCTTCACGCCATCTACAACAGAGGTAACAACTAATACCTTAAATACGGAGCAACTAAACGAGATTTTGATGTCACTCATCAACGTATTGCAGTTAAATGCTAGTAATACCGGTACTGAAAAACGAATTGATTTACATGAGAATCCAAAATTGTACAACGAATTTTGTTCTCAAGATCTCAAATCATGCTCCAACGAAAAGAATATCATTCCTAATTTGTTGGTGAAAATACTGGAGAAGTTAGATGACATGGAAAATGAACGAAATGTTGGTGAACACAACAAAACAGGTGAGAAATGTACAATAATTTACTTAAGAACAATGTTTTACAATAATCAATAGTTTCAGTACAGATGGAGTAGAATCAGTTGTGCAAGTACAGAAGGGATCAGAGACTGATCTACTCTTCAAGCTAAGATACTTTTAGTGCAGTAAAATTACCAAAAAGCAAGGAACAAATTAATAATAAGCTGACAATTGGTACAGACGTCGGGAATGATGTTCTAAACAACATACTAAAAGCTCCCTGAAATCTCACCTGACCTTCGCCCGTCATATTGGAAAATGGCCGCTGGAAATGTCAAATGAATAATACCCAGATAAAATAGCAATATTTTCGTTATGGTTGAATATAAAGAGATACATTTAGTGTCGTTTTATGGAATATAGATAACACAATATTTAAATAAAGAAACAATTTTTCATGAAACACACACTTTTAACAATATTTAGCTCTAAATTCTAAAATTCCGAAAACTACTGTCAAACTGATTTAAAATTTTATTGAACTTAGGCAGTAATCATTAACAAGTAGATATTTGACACAGATGTTGGCAAAGATTATTTAACTGACATACTAAAATCCCACAACTTCGTTCATCATATTGGAAAATGTCCAAATGTTCGAAGTAATTGAAAGGGGTTATTTTTCAGTGAAATACAGAGTCTGAACCGGGTTAAATATTTGAGAAACTGTAAATGTAGATCCGAAGTCAATGGGGATCAATGTTGCTGGGAGTGGTGAAACGTTATGACATGGTTAAGTTGTCGTCCGCCATCTTGGAATCAACTTGTTTATTTTAAATGGCAACATGGTCATATGATATATTAAACAACAACTTCGTTCGAAGAGAAACCCAACTGTAAAATTACTTTTCCAAAATCTGCAACGGTTTTGAAGTTGTGAATATATCTATTAGGATATGTTATGTCTGAAACGTGCTGTGCGATGTTCCGAATTGAAGGATAAAAGATAAAGTGAAAAACAAGCTTTGTAAGATCTCACATTACATATTCTTTAATGACCAGGAAAAGAGAGAGCTAACATATATGAGACAAATACAATCACATGACAAGTTCAACATGCCCACCGTTCTGTTGTATGCACATCTTTAACCGTGCGACCCAATACTTGGCACTCTGCGAAACATAGTCGGTGATATTTGTTCACAGGCGTAATGATTCTCGTTTTCAGGTATCAAATGTCATTAATTTTATACTGTTAGACAATAGCTTTGAAGTGCCCCCAAAGATAAAAATCCAACGGAGTTAGGTCGGGAGACTATAACGACCACTAAACTGGTCCATGCCGAGCTATCCAGCAATTGGGAAACTGTCCAATGAGCCATCGATTACATAACGACCATAATGCTACGGTGTACCATCTTGTTGCCAATATTGAGGAAATCTCCATTCTTCATTCAACAAAAGTGGCATAACAGTGTTTTCAAACATATCTTCATATTGTACAGCATCCAAGGTCCCATCAATGAAAACAGGTCCAATAAGTTTTTCGCCCCATATTCCACAGCACACCATTACCTTACCTCAATTAAGATTTGTGTTAGCCCAGTACCGAAAAATCCTGCGGTAGTTCTCATTAAAAAAAAAATTGCAATGGTTTTGAAGTTGTGAATGGACTTAAAATAAATTATGTTATCTTTTAGACTTAAATTTTATTACGTGTGAACATTGTATGGACGGAAACTGACTGTCTCTTTATTTTTTCTTGTAGATAGGACGGAATGCTAACTCGAGACGAAAGAATCGAAATTATCTTTGCAGCTGGGGGGCGCAGTTCAGCAGTAATATCAGCCGTCTTCAATGAGCGACATCCTAATCGCGAGTCGGTGACAGAGAGTGCTGTACAAAGACGAATCCGCAAATTCAGGGCAACGGGAAATGTTGATGATGGTTTACCTCGATCAGGACAACCACGAAGTGCAACGAATCTGGACACATCAACTGTGTTGGATGTATTGGTGAAAAGGCCTACGAAGAATGTGCGAGTCTATCAAGTGAACATAAACTTATTGGATCTGTCTTCATTGATGGGACTTTGGATGCTGCACAATATGGAATGCTTGAAAACACTGTAATGCCACTTTCGTTGAACACGGAAGGGAGATTTCGGCATGGACCAGTTTAGTGGCCAGCAAGGTCCTCAGACTTAACTTCGTTGGATTTTTATATTTGGGGATACTTTAAAGCTATTGTCTACCAGTATAAAATTAATGACATTGGCCACCTGAAAAGGAGCCATTTCGGCCTATGAACAAATACTATCGACTATGCTTCGCAGACTATACAAGCACTGGGTCGCACGCTTAAAGATGTGCATACAACAGAACGGTGGGCATGTTGAACTTGTCATGTGATTGATCTCATATGCGTATGAATATATATTTGTCTCATATGTGCTAACTCTTTTCCTGGTCATTAAAGAATATGTAATGTGAGATGTTACAAGACTTGTTTTTCACTTTATCTTTTATCCTTCAATTTGAAACATCGCACAGCACATTTCACAGGATTTCACACATGACATAACATATCCTAAATCTATTTACAACTTCAAAACCGTTGCAGACTTGGAAAAATAACATTACCGTTGGGTTTCGTCTCGAGCGAGGATGTTATTTAATATGCCATACGACCATGTTACCATTTAAAATAAACAAGTTGATTCCAAGATGGCGGACGACAACTTAACCATGTCATAACGTTTCACCCCTCCCACCATCGTTGATCTCAATTGACTTCGGATCGACTGCATTTACAGTTTCTTAAATATTTAACCCGGTCTAGACTTTATATTTCACTTAAAAAATATCATCTTTCAAATACTTCGGACATTTGGACATTTACAATATGGCGAACGAAGTTCTGGAATTTTAGTATGTCAGTTAAATAATCTTTGCCAACATCTGTATCAATTTCTACTTGTTAATGATTACTTCCTAAGTTCAATAAAGTTTTAAATCAGTTTGACAGTAGTTTTCGGAATTTTAGAATTTGGAGCTACATATTTTTAAAAATATTCATTTTATGAAAAATTGTTTCTCTATAAAAAATATTGTTATTTATGTTCTATAAAACAACACTAAATTTATATCTTTATATTCAACCATAACGAAGATATCACTATTTTATCTGGGTATTGTTTATTTGACACTTTCAGAGGCCATTTTCCAATATGACGGGTGAAGGTCAGGTGAGATTTCAGGGAGCTTTTAGTATGTTGTTTAGAACATCATTCCCGACATCCGTACCAATTTTCAGCTTGTTACTAATTTGTTCCTTTCTTCATTAAAATATGAGCTTCATTTACTGCACTACTTTGTACTTAAGAGCAACATTTTAATCATTAGCTGATGCACATATTTCATAGTTGTGCTAACATTAGAATATTTTGAGCTCCTCCGTGGCTAAGCGGTTAGCGTACGCGCCTTTGGCGTGGGAGACCCGGGTTCGATTCCCGGCGGGAGCTCATGTGGTTCGGATTCCACGTTAATCAGTAGGTCCACGTCTCATATAGCCTCGCTGCTGAAAGGGACGCTAAACTAAAATCAACTCAATTAGAATATTTTATTGAGTGACGTTTAACTCCCCGTTTTGAATCGAAGTTATATGAGACGTGGGCGTAATTATAAACTACAAAACAGAAGCTTGCTTCCAAGCACAAAAATAGAAGACTTAATTTGCAACTGAAACGTGCTTCAGTCTTTTGAGCCAATGCTGGTATCAGTTGGGAATTTAGATTGGTTTTAGGTTTGGTTGAAGATGATGACTCATGAAATAGTAAAATTACCTGATTTTCAAAATACATTTAGGTGCTAAATTCTGTAATTAATTGCAAATTCACGTAATTAATATTTGAACCACTTTATGTATATTCAATTTAACACAATATTACTTTAAATTCCCAGCCCATCATAGCATTGCCTAAGAAAACTGCAACACATATACTTGAAGATTTAGCCTGCTGTTTTCTGTACTGTACACTTGTCTGTACGTAAGAGTTTGTTTTATATTGTAAATGAATAAATTATGTTTGATTACTACCAAGAATTGCATCAGGGTCTCCCTCATGACCCGTCATTAAAAAATAAAAAAGCTTATTTTCATTCATTGTTAATCAACGTTAAACGTTATAAATCATAACAAAGACTTTTGGAAATCAGTAGACAGAAACCTGCATTTAATAGTGCAATTCCAGCATTAACTGCAAGAAAATTTCTGAAAAAACTTCAGTCACGACTGCAGGACACAGAATTTCAATCCAGAAGCTCCTGACGAATATCGATAAGTTTTGGTGAACTGAGTGCACGCATTCAATAGTAATAAGGGAGAAATGAATGAAGTTATCTACTCGCAGTAGTCATTCCATCATAGGGATATCATCTGTACTGCCTATATATATATATATTTGCAAACAAATTCTGAATGACTTTATCCCTTTTGCCATCAGTTTACTGCCTGGCATCTTGGAAACACAAAACAGTTTCTTTTCCAATCATGCAAATTATATCTATATCTATATCTATCTATCTATATCTATATATATCTATATCTATCTATCTATCTATCTATCTATCTATCTATCTATCTATCTATATATATATATATATATATATATATATATATATATATATATATATATATATTTATATACAGTGGCGGATCCAAGGGGGGCTATAGCCCCCCTTGACGCCCAGGTATACACTGGATAAAATGGGTTTCAATCATGCTTTACACTGGATAAAACGGCAAAATATGGTTTAGCCCCTCCCTTGATCATATCCTGGATCCACCCCTATATATCTATATATATATATATATATATATATATATATATATATATATATATATATATATATATATATATATATATATATACAGAGAGAGAGAGAGAGAGAGAGAGAGAGAGAGAGAGAGAGAAGTCAACACATATTGCTGAAACAGTTTAATACAATTAAAGTGTATCTGAACGCAGTAAGATATTTTTAGTAATTAAAGGTATATGTAGTTCCAGAAATGCACATACACACACACACACATATATATATATATATATATATATATATATATATATATATATATATACTAAGTACTTATCAAAATATTCTACTCTATTAGAAAAATAGTGTAAACTTGTCCTTAAATAATATTTATATGTAAAAATAATTATTATATATTACTCCTAGATTCACCGTGCAACATCACAGGTTCATGGTTTTCGGAAGCAACAGGTGTTGGTCTTGAGATTACAGAAGGAAACTCCACTGGCCCTTTGCACATAGAGGTTACAAGTCATACTTCGTCTCGGAAAGACAGTCTCCTGAATTCGAAATGGAACATGACAGGATTGCGTCCTTTCCCCCGTGGACCTTTCACTCTTCATGGATTCTTTCCGCAACTAAAGCAAGTGGCTACATTCGTAGGGCAGTGTCGTACTTGTACAGGCGTTGATATGATCATTGGAAAGTGGATGTTTATCCTAGACGCTAGAGATTGTAAAGATACCTATTACAATACGCGAGTTGTGGAAGATATCTTTCGTAAAGATATGGATAACAAAAAATTCGGGAAGAAAAAATCAAGAACTAAATTAATTCGTAGTTACAGCAATACCGAATTCCGTAAGATGAAAAAGTAAACCTTAGTAATATTGCTCTTTCCCAATTACGCTTCACGATATTTCGTAAAGTTTGTGTATATTGAATTATTTGATTCCACATAGTGTGAGCATTATGTCGTGTGTATAGGTATCTCTATATACGATTATATGTTACAATATATTTTATAGTGCATTGTATGTAAATATACACATTTTTCTATATAAGTGAGTGTATGTATAGAATTAAAAAATATATCTTCATTAAGTAACGTTAAACAACCGTAAAGAGCTCGAAGAAAAATACGGCCTTTCAATGTACCAAAGAAAATAATTATGATTTGACACCCTCAATGATAGATTTAAGGTTAGTATTAGTCACACTGCAGTAAAACCTGTATTGACACTGTAATATGCACCCGTGTTTTTTCATTACTACATGAGTCCTTGAGCCTTTATTCGAGCTAGTAGTAATTCTGTGTTGTATTGCGTGCTGAGATGTGTTAAGGGCAATAAAGGCAAGCCAGCTTAGTCTTTTGGGTCAGAATAATAATGGAAGCTATAGCCAACTCACGTGAAAGGAACAATCTCAATAGAGACAATGGGTTTTAATTTACTGTCATTCCTATATGGTCGACCCTTTTTAGGATCATAAAAACAGGTGTTTAACGAAGTCATTTCTCGTAGCCACAACAACAGCCAATTAAGAGCCAGCATTTCCCTCTGCCAATCACAAGCCCCCACTCATAACTCCATCCCTATATATATATATATATATATATATATATATGTGTGTGTGTGTGTGTGTGTGTGTGTGTGTGAACATATCTATGGTCTCTTCATTATAATCCCTACAAAAGAATGCAATGAGTGCAATCGAAACGTTGTAGTCAAAGAACATTTACTTACTTACTTAGTTTTTTTTTTTTTAAAAAAAAAAAGAAAAGAAAGCAGTGAGTTCTTGAGAACTGACCTGCTTCACTGTGTAACAAATTACTTCCGAAGCTCTCTAAAATTTCGTTTTACTGTACCATGTAAATGGGAAAAATGCAGGGATTTTTTAAGGATTTTTCTTTATTTTTAATGTTCTACTTATGATCTTCTTTTCAAAATATTTTAAACTAGTTGTAAGCATCTGTCGTTGCCGGCTCTCAATTTAGATTTTCCGGGTATTTATCCTCTGTTGTTATGTAAACCCACATAATCAATATGTAATGCTGGTTGAATACAGATAGGGTGATCTGAGAAACTGCGAAAATGCATACATTTTTGCATATATTTTCACCTCCGCAAATCCATCCAAGCAGAAAATCGTAAAGAAAAAATGGCTTCGTACAGATTACATCTGATGAAGATTTATCTGTGTATAAAATTTTGGTGACTCCTTTGGTATGAGAAATGCTGATGACAAACAAACTAACTCTATGGCCTATGGAGCCCCGAGGTTCAATGCCACATTCACAAAAGCTCTCCACCGACTTCTATCCTTAGCCAACTGGATCCAGTTTCTACTTTGTATTCCTATTTCTGCGAGATCCATCTTAATATTGTTCTCCCATCTGCGCCTAGGTCTTCCTAATGGTCGTTTTTCTGTTGGACTTCCAGTTAAAACTTAGAAAGCGTTCCTACTTGCTTCCATTCTAGCTACATGATCTGCCCACCAAAGCCTCCAGAATTTTGAGACCCTAACAATGTTGATAAATGGTAAATAATAACAGTTCCTTGTTATGAAGTTCTCCCCATTCTCGTTCCTCTTGGGTCCGACAGACAAATACATTATTTTATTATTATTAAAGATGAAATCAATACTTACCTGAAAAATTGGAGGAGTGAGGAGAATGCACACTTTCTAGCCTGTAATAACTTTTAGTTGAAATTCTTCCAAAGCTACATTTCTGGTGATGGTATTAAGTATAAATAAACGAAAAATGTATCTATAAGAAAAATATGTCTTATTTACATATTGCATCTTTGAATATAAAAATACAAATTAAATACTTTATCAGGAAAAAAGACACGTATATAAAATTCAAAATAGTATACAAAAACATTTGTCAATTGTAGACACAAAACAAATTTATGTTGTCTTCATGAGTTAAATACGTAGTACGAGAAAAAGAAATCTTAATACATTT
The DNA here is from genome assembly GCF_964235325.1 of Thermobia domestica. Lineage (NCBI taxonomy): Eukaryota > Metazoa > Arthropoda > Insecta > Zygentoma > Lepismatidae > Thermobia > Thermobia domestica. The sequence goes on from NC_137454.1 coordinate 30,246,348, forward strand.
TTCACAAAATCACAGTTACATAGTACTTGTACATAGTTTACAAAAATTTAACTACAATCAGGACGGTTCAATCATGTTCTTTCCTTTAGAATAAGTAAATGAATACTATTTACAATATATTATCGAGTGTATCCAAAGAATTCATTTTAAGTTTGTGTCCTAAAATTATGTACAAAAATTGCATTACACTATTGTATACAATAACAGATATAAACATTCCACTTCATTAACTACAGAAGTTGTTTCCGAAGCGATAGCAGTGTCGAATATAGTTAATTACGCTCGACTCTAGCCATAGGAGCTAAATACATGGCTCTGATTGGTTGAAGTTATCCGTTTCTCACCACGTAGCATACATATAACACAAATTAAACACCAGCTGTTGTCGGTGCTGGTGGCCCAGCGTGCTAGTAATGAAAATCGCTTTTGGTGTGGGTTCAAACCCGGCTCAAGAAAAGTTTTTTTTTTAAATTATTATTTTAATTTTCATAACACTTTTATCATTAAAATAAGTTAAAAATAATAATCATTTGCCCTTGTGCGTAATATATAATGCATAAAAAGTGATTTACTTACGTTACAAAACATAACTGAGCGAGCGAACGGGGTTAGAAGCCCCGCACGGCTTGTTTTGTTCCATCTTGACCCCCCATGATAATACCACGTGACCACGTCACACTCAGGTGGTGCAACTTCGATGTAAATCTACTCTCACCCGCTTCGTTGTGACTTAACTTGAAACAATTGGCTAGGGTAGCGCGTGAAAAAATATATATGCAGCAGTGTCACCTATCGCAAGGAAATAACAGAAGTCAAGTATGCGAAGAGGTATTGCAAGCTGTGCTGCTCATCACCCAAAAAAAAATCACGCAATAATTGATTTGATCTGGGGTTGGAGAAGCGACGAAAGGCACGTGATCAAAACGTTCTTGTCAAAACACATTGCAGAATGTCGGAACCAATTTTGTTGAAAGCACACTCCCGACAAGTAGAAATATACTACCACACTGGACGAGGCATGTGCGTACCTCAAAGGTTTGTAACAGGCCTCGTACAATTTTCTACAGAAAACGTTAAAATCTTCTGAGAGTGTAGGGAAAGTTTTGGCACGGAATTCATGCTCGTTGTTGGTTTCTGTTACAATTCGAAGTTAAAGATACAGGTAGTATTACCCACGACATGAGATTTTTTTTTTTTTTAATTCAAGGCAAGGCGGGAGGGAAAATTTCATGAGTTTTATGTCCAACACTAGTTCACCCAAGTCTTAGATTTCAAACATTGTTTTAATCATACATGATTCACAGCATAAAAACAATAAACTGGTAAAGCGATTATAAATATAGGAGCATTTATCAGCGTTTGAAAACAGACAAGCCATTACCTAATATACGCCAATTATAAGTATTATTTAAATTCAATGTAAATCTTGCAATTTAATATATTATAATCGTACTCATTTCCCTATGTGGTTTATACAATATTATTTAACTATCAGACTGCTTAAACTATTTAGCACTAATTATATTATGTGCAGTTTTTAAACCAAGTTATTTCCATACTAAGGCGTACGGCAGCCTACTTTTCACATGAAATAAGTTTTAATGGAACGGTTTTGTCTAACATTTGTCTAATAGTATACTACTTTTTCTGCTCTACTTTAATTATACTTGTGCAGGCCAGAAATTTAGTCAGTATTTTTGCATCTCATATGTACTCCGAAAAACTGTCTTGTTAAAATCAATTATTAGTAGTTTTGTGCTACGAACGACTTTTAACTTCCTTTGGGTATGGATATTGATTAACCAATCTGGATATCTTTTTTAATTACTGCTAATTATTCAACCTTATTTTTCGTCTCGTCTCGACTTACGGACAACACTAGAAATAACGTGTAGCCAAAAAAGGCCAAAATGAAATCCAATTATTATCAGACTAACGTCTGATACCAATTTTTTCGCCAGGACATTCCTCGTCTATATGGGAGGGAGACAAACGGGCATGTATTGATCAAGATATTTTTCATTCGACGGCCATCTTTCTTCAACAAATAGCCGGAGAAACTACCATCCATGTCATTCCCTTCATTCACTTTTCAGTGAAATCTTCGGAGGCCTCACCGATGGACTATTGTGTCTTCAGTCACCTGAAACGAGTCTTAGCACAGCTTGTGGAAAATCTGTGAAGAGGGGTGTTTGCGACTGGACTTGTCTACACTACGTGGCAATCTTTTCCAACTGCGATAGAAACTGCGATGTCGGGCGATAGTCAGAATGCAGAGCCACTGAATAAAGCATCATTAATGGTAGTGGCATGAAATTTCCTGAGATATAAGGATTCCGGAATCGTTACTATAGATCGGAAACAACTCTCGTATATATAAAATAGTCAAAAACAAAAAACAGTTATCAAAATTTATAATATTGAAATACAATAAAAACTGTATATTTACTTAAAAACAATATATTTACACCCATGTAAACAGATCATTTAGAAATAAAACATTCCTGTGCGATCATGTATATTCTTTTTTCAGGAGCTTTTAATCTGTATCTTGTGAGGCATATATTTTCTGCAGTGCTCGTAAAGCTATTACGGACAGTGTAATATAACCAATCGTCTCCTTGGTATTCTTCACTCCAAACAAAGGAAATTCTTTTTCAATTATGTCCTTTCCTTCCTTAAGCATCTGTGGAATACTCACACAAGCCTGGCTGTGTTAAGAGGAAAACAAGAGAAGAATTAAGTTAATCATTTGCTACGAATTATGGAACGTCCCAATAAGGATGCAAGATTTTTTTTTTTTTTTTTTTTGTTCTTTAAAGGCATAACTTCCTCGAAATGTGCTGACATTTTAATCTACATAAATAAAATCTTGAAGTATCGCATGCGTAATTACAAAAAGACCACTGAATATATACAGGGTGTTTCAAAACAACATAGACAACGTTTGGGAGGTGCTTCCTGGCACAAAGATAAGACAAAAAGTATAGACAAACCAGTGTGGAGAAATCCATCACTTCGGTGTTACAGGCTGCCGAAAACATAAAAAAAAAACTGAATTTTAAAGGTCCATAGCTCTAGTACCATGGAACCTACCGTAGTCAGGTCAAGACTTCACTTAGGAACTAATGTGTGCGCTATCCAAAAATACTTGTTTCAGAATCCTAAGGTACTCACGCAACAATTCTTATAAACGAAGTTTGGCTATGGGCATATAATTTGAAGTACTCACCAACTACCTCTATAAAAATTGTTGCGGAAGTACCGCAGGATTCTCAAAGATGGATATTTGGATAGGACATACTAGTTCCTAACTGAAGTCTTAACCCTACTACGGTAGGTCCCATAGTATTGAAGCTATGGACCTTTAAAGTTATTTTTTTTTTTCATGTTTTCGGCAGCTTATAACTCCGACATGACGGATTTCTACACCCAGATTTGTCTACTTTTTGTTTTATCTTAGTGTAAGGAATCACCTAAACGCTTTCGGTGCTGTTTTGAAACACCTTGTATATTTAGGATGGACTATTTATCTTGAAACGCCCTTGTAACTTTTAAACTAATTGTCAAAAAACGCTGAAATTTTGTACCATGCAAATATCGGCAAAGAGACATTGTTAGCGTACACTGTGATACCACAAGGTTAACAATGTTGTCAACCCAATATAATTATCTTTTTTCAAATGGTACTATTTCAGGTTATTACTTATTTCCAATCTATGTGTTAAGCATAAACTTCCAATGTTACATATATTATTCAGTGTTGCAAACTAAGGACGATACAATATCACTAACTAACTTACAAACTCTATGGCCTATGGAAACCCAAGATTCAATGCTGTGTTCATAAAAGCTCTCCACTGACTTCTATCCTTAACCAATGAATCCAGTTTCTACTTTGTATTCCTATTTCCGCGAGATCCATCTTAATATTGTCCTCCCATCTGCGCATACGTCTTCCTAATGGCCGCTTTCCGATTGGACTTCCAGTTAAGACTTTGAAAATATTCCTACTTTCTTCTATTCTGGCTAAATGACCTGCCCACCTGAGCCTCCTAGATATGATGATCCTAACAATGTTTGGTAAACGGTATAAATTATGTAATACCTCGTTATGAAGTTTCCACCATTCCCCTTCCCGTTCCTCTTTGGTTCGAATATTCGTCTCAGGATTTTATTCTCAAATACTTTCAGTCCACGTTCCTCCCTCAGGGTAAGCGACCATGTTTCGCAACTATACAGTACAATATGCATGACTATCGTTTTATATATTATAAGCTTCAAATTCCTCGACAGAATTTGTGACAAGAGATTTTGAACTAAATAATAACACGAATTCCCTGCTTTTAGTCGTCATTTAATATTTCGTGAATATAGTTTTCGTCTGTTAATATTGATCCTAGATATTTGAAAGTATCCACTGCACTACCACATCTACAGTATCACAAAATCCAAATTTTGGTGGCCTCTATAGAAGTAATAACGCACATGAGGACAGACAGGCAAACGCACTTCTAAAGCACTTTCCTGTATAATACTATGATCAAGATATAACGGATTTTGAATGAATATAAATAAAGCCACAAAGGTTTGAAAATTTGACTTTTTTTTTTTTTTTTAAAAAAAAGTCTTTATTTTGAAAAACTGCTTAAACACGTACTTCATTCAATTGCATAGATAGTTTTCAATGGATGTGAATGTCACAATGCTATTTACAGTAATTTGATAACTCAAACCGTTCTGGATATATGATAAAAAATATTAAAGTTTGCAACACTGCTTAAAATTGTGAATTTCCAGAATCTATTGTAATTTCATTTATGAAAAAGTAAGTTTCCGCAATTATTCCAAATTTTTCCACAAGTACGCCATTTTACAAGTAGTATACCATTTTTTTTATATATTTTCATATCTTCCGAATGACTTGAGATATCAAATTGCTGTAAACGACATTATGATCTTTATGTCTGTTGGAAATCACGTACGTAATTCAATGTGATACCTATTTAAATACTTTTGCGAAATAAAATCCTTTGGGAAAAGTCGAATTTTTATTCGCTCTAACTTTGTTCCTATCTGTTCGAAATACGTCATATTAGGACCGTAGTAATTGAAATTATTGTATTTTGGATGTGCGTTACCTCGTTCATTCCCGGAAGAACTCCGAGAAAACTCAGGCACACGGTGTTTGTTTACCAAAAAATTCACTTGGCGCGAGTTGTGATCGAATCGGGGACCCCACATACCAGAGGTGGTAATGCCATTTGGAAAAACACAATTTTATTCTGGGTTGGTAATATTGTTAACCTTGTATTCAAGTTATGCTAAATAATGTTCCCCTGCCGATATTTGCATGATACAAAATTTCAGGGATTTGTGTCCATTAATTTAAAATGTACAAGGTATCAAGATAAATGGTTTAACAATATAAATTTGCTTTGGTTCTTGAATTATCATAATCTGAAGCAATAGACCAGCAACGTTCTATTGAAATGAAATGATACTTGGCGTGTATCTTTCTAACTCAGACAACAATTGAATTTTCACAACCTGTACATTAAAATTACTTTTCTGTTTATTACAATGGATGTTTTACATTGCTTTAACGCACTTATATCTAAATATAGATTTCTATAATAAAGATAAAAAGTTTTGTTTTACTTTATCTTTTGTGCGTTTAATTTCACCTATTACCAACTAATTTCGACTTTCAAATTTTTGGAAGTCCTCTTCGGAGTCGAAAAGTCGAAAAAATCAGGAATTTTTCATAGGGTGAGAAGATACAGGGGTTATACAAAAAATCTGAAAACACTTCATACAGGACACGTAAGTTTGGCTCTCCACTGTACAACACGTGTTGCGGATGCCGATCGTTTTTAGTTTTCAATGTGTCCTGTGGACCTTCCTCTTCCGTCAGCGGTAACCAGTTCACCTGTGAGTGTCGTGGTGTGAAAGTGGTGCGATAAAATAGGCGACCTGACAGACTTCCAAAGAGGCATGATCGTTGGTGCCCGTCTGGTTGAAGTTTCATTGGCAACAGTGGCGAACATTGTGGGGGTATCGAAAGGCACTGTGTCCAATGTCACGAGGGCAAATATCAATTCCCAAAGCACGACAGTGGTCAAAAGACAATCCTGTCAGAGAGGGACCGGAGGGCATTAAAACGGATTGTAGCAGCTAAAAAGACCACTGCAATGAAAATTACGTCTGAACTCAATTCCGGCCTACAGAACCCGGTTTCATCGAAAACAGTGCGACGGGAACTTCATAAAATGAAAATTCATGGCAGGGCCGCTATCGCCCCTGGTCACAGCAGTAAATGAGAAGAGGCGTATCCAGTGGTGCAAGGACCACAAGGCGTGGACTCATGAGCAGTGGAAACACGTAATGTGGGCCGATGAATCGACCTTCACCTTGTTTCCAACAATCGGTCGTGTTTACGTATGGAGAACGCCGTCTTAGGCCTATGATACAGACTGTCTGCTCCCAACTGTAAAGCATGGGGGTGGTTCTGTTACAGTATGGGCAGTTATATCGTGGTTTTCTGCAGGTCCTATCACAGTCCTGTATGGAATGATGAGTGCTAAGGCGTATGAAGCCATTTTGGGGGACCAGGTTCTATCCATGCTCCAAATATTGTTCCCTGGTGATGATGGCATCTACCAAGATGATTTGGCACCCTGTCACGCTGCAAAAACGGTGAAATCATGGTTTGAGGAGCATGACCAGGAGCTATTACACCTCCCCTGGGTCCCACAATCACCAGATCTGAACATCATTGAGCCATTGTGGTCTGAGTTAGAAAGGCGTATTCGGTCTCATTACCCTCCACCAACATCCCTTAAGGAACTGGAGCATGTTTTGGAGGAACAATGGTACAAAATTCTACATACCACGATTCAGGAGCTGTATACGTCCATTCCACGTCGGATCCAAGCTTTTTTTGGACGCAAAAGGAGGCCCCACACCATACTAGGTATGATTTTCACATTTTTGCAAACGGTTTAAATTTTTTTGTCCAACCCTTGTATACGTGTCAAGAATATCACTTATTCCTAAGGAGTTTACCAATACAAGAGCGAACATTAAGACTTGACTGACGCTCAGAAATTACTTGAACGCCTATAACTACACTTTTACCCAACGAAACGGGAGGCGCAGCTAGTTTTAGCACAGAGTACAGATTGTAAATAAAAGCAGAACACAACATCTAACAAATGCCTCCGCATGTCTCTGTTAGCCCTCTCTGTCGGTCTAGTTCGTGTGCCTTTGGTGTACGTGGTCCCGGGTTTGATTCCCGGCGGGAGAGCACAAAAATAAAATTTCACAATCATTCACTTTCATTAATCATTCGCCTCCTTTAGCACAAAGGGCATAATCATGAACGTCATATTAAAAAAAAAAAAGTCCTTCATGTCATTTTACGTCTCTGCTGAACCAATCTGATTTACATAGGAAACATGGTAGCTCAGTGGTAGATTGCTTTCCTCTGGTGTACGGGGCCCCTGGTTCGATCCCCGGCCACGTAAATTAGTGGTGGATAACATTGTGTCCGTGAGTTTTCTCGGCGTAATCCTGTCTCCTCCCACTTTCTGATTCCACCAATTCTTCCATCTTAATTCGCTTGCTTTAATGATCGCCTCCCTTAACCAAAAGGGCATAATCATGGGATTACACTGAAAAATTTCATTTTAATTTTTAAGTTCTTTACTTTTGATCAACACTGCTGTTCAATTCCCGAAATGATACAATGAATATCCTTCAGTTTGTTGTTTAAAGTTTAGCAACCCTCTTCAGCACCGAGGCTATATGAGACAGATCTACAGTTTAAAGTGGAAGTCGAACCTCCGTAATGGATTTAAATTTCAATGTTCGCCCACCGGGAATAGAAACCAGGACCACAAGCACCAAAGGTGCGCGTGCTACCTACCAGACCAGCGCGGAGGTTATGAATAGCTTTCAAGGTGGGCAACTGTTTGTTTGTTTGTTGGTGCAGATGCACGACTTCATAAAACCCTAAACAATGAAGTAATAACACTTAAGCCATGTGAGTATGTGAATGGACAACATAGTTTCCGTGAAGTTTTTTCGGAGCTCTCGTGTTTCTCCCACTTTTCATTCCACCAATTCTTTAATATTTATCACTACTAATCATCCGTCTGTTTTCGCCTGTAGGTCACAGCCATGAGATGTTAAACTAAAAATTTCGTTTGTTTCTTTCTTTCCATTTCAAGGAGGTAGCACAATTTTGTGTGAGCTTTCTGCTCTAAATTTTGTTGACATTTACATTAAGTTTTCATAATAATATTCATTCGTTCGTGTAGTAAGCCATAATTTTGGTGATACTACATGTTGTTTCTTTTACATGCCGCCTGACTGTCCAATGTACAGTCGTTTTAAACCTAATGTGGATCAAAGCTATTTTATTTTATTTTATTTATTTATTATTATTTTTTTTTTCATTTTAACACACTCGGACACTAGTAACTTGGACAGGAAGCCGTTCACTTATAATCCGTTACCATTAACCTAGAAAATATAATTGTGATACGTTAAAGACTTCGTTTCATTTAAATTCTCTTCCGAGAGTTTATTCTGTACTGAGACAAAATAGATCAATCACACATGTGTATCTCTCCTTCTTTCGAATTCTAAGTGTTCTAACTTGAACGCTGTACTATTATTTTTGATTGTTGAAATCTTGTACTTGATTGTTGTTCATTTTCCTCATTCAACGTTTGATAAAATACACAAAGGAATACTCCAGTTTCTTTGGGAGTCAGTCACCCTTGCACCGCCACTGCACTATATCCGATTGTACACTAATGGAATCTATGACTAAAAATAATGGGCATTCTCTTTTACCCGACTTCGATCCGACGTTTTGTTCTTAAATTATGGCTGTTTTTACATTTTTTCCGACAAATTTTCGGGAGATAAGGCGCCGAAAGGAGGCATTTTTATAGCCAAGTTGGTGTGTATTTTTTGTTTTATCTCGGTGTTAGGAATTACCTCCCAACGTTTGTCATATTAATTAAGTTACACCTTGTATATATACGGGCGCCATTTTATGTATTAAAACCACCAAATTTGTTTAGTAACGTAAATAGCTAAACTGTAAAAACGTCTTTACTAAATAAACACTTTTTATTTCTTGTAATAATTTTTTGTCAAACAAAATTACGTTAAATATATACCAATAAATCAATATAGTTATATTTTAGAAATACAATAGGCACTGATTATTCGAATACTCTTTACCTCTTCTCTACCAAAGCAGCTGTATGAATGGATAATACAAAACTGGTATACAGAAAAATTTTAAAAATATATTTATAATGTGATATTTCGCAGGCTGCCTTTTATAAAGGCGCACGCACTGTACCCTTCACAGGTTCTTTATCAACAGCCACTATATGAATTTACTATACAGAACTGGTATACAGAAGAACAACTAAAACTGCTTATCTATAATGTGATGTTTCGCAGGGCGTTCTATGCGCAGGACGCACTTTATCCTTCACGGATTCTTTATCAACAGTAACAGTATGTATTTATTGTACAGAGCTGTGATATTCAGAAGAATAAAGAAAACCGTTTATCTTTGATACGGTTTTGCAAGGGCAATTACGTAAAGGGCGCACTCTACCCTTCACGGGTTCTTTACCAACAGTTAGAGTATGTATTCATTATACAGAATTGTGCCATACAGAAGAATAAATAAAACCATTTATTTTTGATGTGATTTCGCAGGGGCGCCTTATGTAAAGAGCACACTGTACTTATCACGGGTTCTTTACCAATAACAACTGTAAGAATTTATAATAATAATAATAATAATAATAATAATAATAATAATAATAATAATAATAATAATAATAATAAACTTGTACCTTTATTTGTAATGTGATGTTTCGGAGGGCGCACTGGGACATGTCCCAGTGTCCCGGTAAGCCAGCATGGGCCCCCTTTCTTTTTCATGTAATTAAAGCCTTTTTCGTTTAGAGAACACTCTCATCAATTAATAAATAATGAATGTAATCATACTGCAAAGTGTGAAATTTCATCTATTACCGTACGTAGAAAGGATATGGAATAAATGAACAGAGTGCTTTGAAGACAACTATCGCGTTCAATTTACAAAATTATAATGTCAGTATGTGTGGGTGGGCTAACTAATAAGTATATTAATGCAGTATTTTCATATTGCAGGAACAGTTTTTCACTATAAACATAACTTACTAAATAATAATAATGACAACAACAACAATAAAGTAGACGACCTCTGAATTAGAAACGTGCGTATTAGGTATGTATTTTTTTTTTAACGCACGTTTTCTGCAAATTGTTCTTTTCAATGAGCACAACGTATAGGAGACCAAACTCACCCAACTTCTTCACATTCCTTGTCTGTTTCCTCAGGAAGGGGTTCGCTCACCACTACGAACCAAATGCAGTTCTCAGCCTCGTTCTTGCTTTGGGTCATGTTCTTCAGAAACTTCTTCGATTCAGCATTTAAGTGGAAAACTATAGAAATAACGGCGTTATAAATTAGAAATGTGTTAATTTGTTTCTTAATCCCTTTTAAAATTTTCTTCAATATTTGTCCAACTTCTAGACTAATTACTATAGCGTAATAAATAAAACTACTTTTGAATACACAAACTTTTCTCATTTGATGATTTTTTTGTTGCCATCAAAAAAAGAATGACACTTTGATGTTATAGAAATATAAAATTCGGAAACTTGCTCCTTTGCAATTACCCTAATCCCAATTAGATGAACATAATTATTAAGTTTCAATCTGTACATGGTCCGGGTATATAAAAAGTTCTAAATATATACGAATTCAGTGTATATTCAAACTACTGGGTAGTTAAAATCTAGCACATATGAAGTACAATACATGATATACATTAACAATCAATAAGGGAAAAACTACGCACTGAACTCTTTTATCTTTAATTAGTAGACTATCTACAACTAATTATTTGTTAACACTTCTTTTTTGAGTTTACATACTGCAATAACGCACCCAGACTAAAAATTAAACACTCATAAACTCTATACACATCCAGCAAACAGATCGGGGGTACCCAGACAGTCAAGAGGCAGTGCGTTGTTGAACAAGATTCTATGAAAGTGCATCATATATGAACTACAGTTACACGCCTAACGTCATAAGCTATATACACATCCAGCAAACAGACCGGGGTACCCAGACAGTCAAGAGGCAGTGCGTTGTAGAACAGGGTTCTATGAAAGTGCACCAAGGACATCTAAAATTACGCGTATAATGTCGTAAGCTCTATACACGTCCAGCAAACAGATCAGGGTACCCAGACACTCAGGAGGCAGTGAGTTGTTGAACAGGGTCGTATGAAAGTGCACCATGGGGCACACACCATTGAGAATGATTTTTCTTTACGAATTCAAACTAGGAAACGAATATATATATATATACACCATTCGTCATTGTTTTATTGAAATTCTGTTTCGGTGACACAGTATAACAAAATGAACTCCTTGGGCAAGATTAACATCATGTCCGGATGAGCTCTTAAGAAACACTGTGAAAACAATGTTCGTGCCACTGCAGACGAGTTAGACATACACCATACAACTTCGTGCGACGCCCTGTGAAAACAGAATGGTGAAAAAGTTGGACTTATGGATGCCACATAAGTAGACATGGTCAACAAAAGAGTCGTCTGGAGGTGGAAAAGTTGGATTATGGATGCCGCATGAGTTGACACGTCCAATAAAAGTGTCGTCTAGAGCTGAAAATGTTGTTGCACTCATGGATATCTTCCTTTTCTTCCTTTTCCTTTTTCTTTTCTGGCATCTCGATCGCTTCTTGGGAGGAAAGATCTTCCCTGATAATTGGCGGTGCAACGTACGACTGAGGGCTCGTAGACTTCAGACTTTTTTCGCAACGACATCCAATTGGTGACTGAGTAATGGCAAGAGTGTGTGGTTGCAGATCATAACTATTTTTATCAACCAGATATTGTAGTTTTCAATATTTTGGCCTTTGGAAGTTACCCACATGGGGTAGCCACTTCATTCGCATCAATTCAATAGCATTCTCTAAGATATTCCTTGAACCTTGAAATTTCTTTTCGTCATGCCTATATAACTCTCCAGGTAACTACACTTTATCTCAACTACCCGTGATTTCTCATTAAAACCGATATACCAGTAGTTAAATTGGTTAATATTCGTCTTCGAAGTTTTGAGGGGTTCCACGCTGTGTGCAAATCATATTGAGTAAAAATCTTATTCATTGTAGTTGTAAATCTTGGGGATATACGTCCAACCTATTTTTTGTCTGTGGGTTCCGTTTCAGATCTTATAGATTCCTTTTAACCTGGTAGATAAAATGGATATTACTTAACAAAGAACTTAAGCTTAATAAAATCTAATAAATACAGTAGAGCGTCGATTATCCGAACGTCGGTCAACCGAACGACCGCTTAACCGAACTGCGTACTCGCTCGCACCTGTTACTCTCCCACCCTACCGTCCATCATCCCCCTCACTCCCAAACCAAGTTTCCACAGTAGTCGCCGCACTGAGCCACCGCTGGCGGAACATTGCTTCTAATGGGGCCTTCATAAGGCGCTGCTGACCGGCCAAGCCGCCAGTCGCTGTGTTTCAACAATCAGCACACTTCTGTCCGTTTGGCACTGGCTGTAGAAGTAGCGGCAGTATCAAAGCTGTTCACAGCAACAGCTGCGCCAGCTTAGAGTTGAGGCGTGCCGCTCCGCGCATGGCAAATAAACATGTACAGTTCGATTATCCGAACAAACCAGTTTTCCGAACACCCATGTCCCCCAATTACTTCGGATAATCGACGCTCTACTGTATTGTCTTTATTTTCTGTGAATAAGGTTCCAGGAGACAACTGAAAGCTTAGAAGTGCAAGAATGTTTCTGGAATCAAAATTCCAAGTAAAATAATTGTTAAAGTTCCTGAACGTGTTACCATATTGCCTGAATTATACTCACAGAACTTTATATTAATATTATTCTTTGAGATCAGTTAAAGAAGCCAGTCCACGTGAGGGTAAGAATGAGAACACTTAATGTTGGGACGATGAATAGACGAGGAAGAAAGGCTGCAGATCTATATTGGAAAGAAGAAAGCTGGAGAACCTATGCGTGCAAGAAACAAGATGGAAAGGTAATAAGGCAAGAGAGCTACGAGGAGACTACAAGATGCTGTACAGTGGAGCAAATCAAGAAGGAAGAAACAGCATGAGGATTCTTCTTTCTAGTGATCTGAAACATAGTGTGGTACTTGTAAATGGAAGAAGCGGCAGAATGGAGAACGAAATGATCAATGTAATATGCGCATATGCTCCGCAAGCAGGCTGCGAGAAGTAAGAAAAGATATAATTCTGGGAAGATTATTGTGGGTGATAACTTTTGAATGCGCATGTCGGTAGAAGCAGGGAAGAAATTGAGAAAATACACGGTGGTTGGGATGTCTGAGAAAAAGGAACGAGGTAGAAGTGAAAGTGACAGACTTTGAGACGGAATTCGATTTGAGGATTTGCAAATACATATTTTCAAAACAGAAAGAAGCGTATTTTGACTTACAAGAGTATTGGAAAAGAAAGTCAAATCGATTACATTTTGTGCCGAAGACAATATCTCAAGGAAATTGAAAGCTGCAAGGTAACAAGTGGTGAAAGAGTGGCTTCGCAGCATAGCATGGTGAGTGAATTGGAAGTTCGCAAGTAGATACAATAGGAGGCCACGAAATGGATAGCTGAAAGTTAGATGGGGGAAACTGAAACAGGAGAAATTAAGGGAATCGTTCAAAGAAAGTGTTATGGAAAGAGTAAACCTGTGAAAAGAGGATATATAAAAATAGTGAAGCGTAGACAGCTAGAACATGCTAATGACCGAAAATTGGGTAGAACTTCAGGAAAGAGCTCCCTTACGGTGGTAGAACGAGGAAGTGCAAGAAACTATTAGCGTAAAGAGAGAAGCAAACAAAAAGTGGGATGCTTCTGGGACACAACAGAATAAATGTAGCTTCAAGGCGGCTAATAAGACAGCAAAGAGGGTAATGGCAAGAGCAAAAGCTAAACTCAGAATGAATTGTATGAGAAACTTGAAACCCCAGAGAGAATGAAGAAGCAATACAGGTTAGCAAAAGATACAGACAATACAACAAAAGATATTACTCATATTAGGCAAATTAAAAATGACGAAGGATTGGTTCTTGTCGAAGAAGACAGGATCAAATTGAGATGGGTCGTTATTTCAAAAAGCTTTTAAATAAAGAAAATCCGAGAAAAGCTTTCAGCGACGAAACTCCAAATCTTGGACCAACATCAAGAATAAGCCGGAAAGACGTACAGAAGGCGTTAAAGAAAATGAAGATGAGAAAAGCGGTAGGTCCGAGTGGAATACTGGTAGAAGAATAAAAGAGTTTGGGGCTACAAGATATAGATTTTGTATGGGATCTAATGCAGAAAAATCTATGAACAGGGAAAAATGCTAAGTTACTGGAGGAATAATGTTATTGTACTTATTTTCAAGAAGAAGAGAGATGTATAGAACTATGGAACTCCACACAATCAAATTAATATCGTATAACGATAAAGATTTGGGTGAAAATGCAGATGAGGGTTACGGGAAGAAACATCAATAGGAGAACAACAATTTGGGTTTATGCCAGGAAAGAGTACAAAGAATGCAATTTTTACACTAAAACGAACTATTGGAAAACATCAGGAAAAACAAAACGGATTGCATACGGTCTTTATTGATTTGAAAAGGCCTAAGGCAAAGTACCGGTCAGGAAGTATGGAGATGTCTGAGGAAGAAAGGAGTGCCAGAGAAATAGGTAAGGATAATTCAAGATACGTATACAGGACCGACGACCTAAGTAGGAAGCAGTGTGGTGTTAGTAATCCCTGTTAGGGTTGGATTACACTAGGTGGCTCCACGTGGTTCCATGATTTTGTGGGACCAACAGAGCAAACTATTCAATGTGTCCTCAGACATATTTTTCTATCTCACTTTTTGTTTTACCTTTCATCTTAAATCATTTGTTATTTATAAAGACTGTACGTTTTATCTGAAACATTCGTTATAATAATTGTATGAAATTCTTTATTAGAGTTTACACTTTAGTATGAAAAAACAGGCGTCTCCACTTTCGTCTATTTTTGTTTGAGAAAAGAAAACTACAAATAATATGAATATTAAAAATAAAATTATTATAATAAATATACCACTTTTACATTGACGCATGACAATAAATACCTTTATGATAGTTGTACGAAATTTTCTCATTGGGTTTAGGTTTTGGTAGAGAATCAGGTGTCTCCATATCCGCCCCTCTTTGTCCAAGAAATGAGTACTCCACATATAACTGCTTTACAGAAGAATCCTTCATTGGCGTACTTTTGGGAAGCAAAGTGAGGGAATGGATTTCAATTACCACTCGGTCACCTAAGCTCTAACAATAATGGAGAGAAATAGATACACAAATTATCAAAAGGGTTTATTTCAAATTTTACTTAGAATTATTTTCTATACAAGTTCTATTAAATGAAGGCTATAAAGTATAAGTAAGATTTAAAAAAATACACTATCTGTTATATTTCGGTACCGCAAAACAGTGCCATCCTCAGGCTGTTTTGGTTTTTATCCTTTTCATATGTTTGCACTAGTGCAATTTTCTTCTTTGTTTACAGTGTACAATGATGGTCTTGATTACCTCTTCTGTACAAATTACACCTAGTTAAAGATATAATGTTTTATTTAGTATATTGCTTCTTATATTTCGGCACCGCGAACAGTGTTTTTCTCATACTATCCTACAACTGAAAGCAGGATATCGACACTAACCAACAAGTGTACATTTTTCATCTTATTTAGAGCATTAATTCGGTGAGATTTGTACAGGAAAGGTAGTAAGATAAAATTATACATTTAGAAAGTATGTCGAAAAAAAAAACTAATATAATAAATCCAGAAAACAAAAACATTTTAGCAAACATGGATTCGTAAGCAATTACACATATCAGGTGTTCTAAAAATGGCGCCCACGGACTGCAGAACACTTCTACAAGCCAAAATAAAGCGAAAAATATTTATTATTGTATATCATTTGGGTCCTCGTCTGGGGCGGGAATTGGACTATGTGGCAATGTTGCAAATAAAGAACCATAATACTAATCCATCAAACAGATATACTAATCCATCAAACAGTTTACACCGATTCTTGCCAAAAAACAGTTAAAGTCTATAGACGTTGACACCAGCACCACCTATTAGAAAAAACAATCGATGTAACTGTTCGGTGGATTTGTAGAGCAATGCTAATGGTTCTAAGTTAATACGCAATGTTGCCACATTGTGAAACTTTTGATTCCCTATGCGTCGTATATATATATATATATATATATATATATATATATATATATAGGTAGATGGATATATCGGGTGTTCTAAAAGTGACGCCCATGGACCACAGAGCATTATTATACAAATCAAAATATAAATATATATATATATATATATTTGTATACCTTTCGAGTCATCGTCTGGAGACACAAATTGCACTATGTGACAACGTCGCAAATAAAGAACCATAGATTAGATCTACCAATCTATCAAATAGTTATATCGATTCTTTCCAGATGGCATCTAAAGTCAATATTGATTGACAATAGCATCATTTAATAGTGTAGCAATCGATTCAACTGCGTTGTTGTATTCGTAGAGTAATGTTAATTGCTCCAAGTTAATCTGCGACGTTGCCACATTGTGAAATTTTAATTCCCCATAGCGGCTGAAGGAGGCCCCGGAGGATATTTCGTCATATAACATTTTCGCTTTATTTTGATCTGTAAAAGAGTGGTCCGTGGGCGCCATTTTTAGAACACCCGATATATAGATATACATACATACATACATACATATATATATATATATATATACGCACACAAAGAGTTGGATTTAGTTCTATTTTCAATTTGTATGCTGTTCTAAAGCACACAATATAGTACGATAAAAATAAAAGAATATGAGGAACCTGAACTATATTAGCTGAAAGATAAAGAAGAAAGGGCTAAGATTAAATATATATATATATATATATATATATATATATATATATATATATATATATATTTGTTGATACTTCAATGCGAAAATGATTCAACCTATCGACCTTCCAAGTTCCTTTTGCAGTTGTCAATTTTAAATCCAATGCGGGAGTCATGTTTATTCCAGACACATTTAGCATTAAATAATTAAAAAAAAAAAAAAAAAAGAAAAAAAGAAAAAGAAAAAAGAAACTAATTGTACCGTGATCAACTGTTCGTAAAGGTGGCGTTTACCGGGGAGGACAGTTCTATAAGAGATCCTATATTTATGCACAGCATAGTTTAGAAGTCTAAAATTAAATCTTGCTATCTTAAATCTTTAAATATTTTTGAAATAAAAACTGCAACATATGATTTTTTTTTAATGATAATAACAAGAATTCGTCCATTTTAAGCAACAAGGAGCGGAAGACTTTCCTTACATGAACAAGAAACTTGAATGGACGAAGTTCTTTATCAGAGAAACTTCTCGAACACTACCAATAGCTACAAATAAATAAATAATATAATTTTAAATATAGAATAAAAATAAAAAGAAATCTTAACAAGAGCTAAGTGAGCTAGAAAAAAGTACTAAAAGTCTAAATACAGTGAGTAAAGATTAACACTACCACAGCTAACAATAAACTAAAAGATAATAAAGGTTTTAGATCGGTTTAAAAAAGCACGAAGAAACAAGGAAATGTGTTAATTACAAAACTATCAAGTTAGGTTACAGTAAGTAAAAAAAAAAATTAATTAATTAGCATCAAAGGACTAATACAAGGAAATACAGGGTGTCCATAACTTCATGGGTTAAATTTATACAGGGGGTCCAATATAAATATTTTGAGATCGGAAACCGAAGGTCAAAAACGGCTAGTTCAAGCGCCATGCCATTTTGAAGTTGCAGCAATCTGTAAGAACAAGTACGACGTTTCAATAACAAATGTATTTAGCAAGTCGATGTAATCGGCTTTATTGTG
The DNA here is from genome assembly GCF_964235325.1 of Thermobia domestica. Taxonomy (NCBI): domain Eukaryota; kingdom Metazoa; phylum Arthropoda; class Insecta; order Zygentoma; family Lepismatidae; genus Thermobia; species Thermobia domestica. Next base: position 30,264,447 of record NC_137454.1, read on the forward strand.
CACAACATTACATCTGAATATGTAAGATTTGGTGTAAACAAACTACTGCTGCAGCACTGTACGTACGAAAAACTCACAGTAACTGCTCTTAGTGACGACTACCAACCTCGATGCATGCAGCACAACGCCTAAAGAAATTGTGCCTCGCTCGCGCCAATATCTCCGGTGTCTCTTGGACAATCAAGCAGGCAGCTAGGACTCTTGCAAGCAAGTCCTCCTTGGATTCTACTGGCGATTCATACACCAAGGACTTGATGTGTCTCTAAAAGTAAAAGTCGAGAGGGTTGAGATCGGGGAGCGCCCTAGCCACCGGATGATACCTCCTCTTTCAATTCAACGATTAGGAAAGGTTGTATCCAAATAATAGCAAACATTCACATCGAAATGGGCACCTGCGCCGTCATGTTACACACAAATTCTCGCGCAAACATCTAGAGGTACATTCTCCAATAGTTCGGGCAGTACATCACGAAGAAACACCATTTTACAGCTGGCCAGTCAAGTGAGGCGGCAACAGATACGGTCCTATTAGCTGATCGTGTACAATCCCAACCCACAAGTATCTTTCGATATGTAGTTACTGTCATGTTATACCATTTGTTCTCACAGATGGCTGCAACTTCAAGATGCCGTGGCGCTTGAACTAGCCGTTTTCGACATTCGGCTCCCTGTCTCAAAATACATATATTGGACCCCTCTATCACCTGTATAAATTTGGTCCAAGAGGTTACGGACACCCTGTATATTACTTAATAAGATGACTTGATTAATATCTTAAAGAAGCCTTAACAATATAGGATAAGGGAAAAGAAACAGGATAAAAAGGAAAGGATATATAGGTTACCTGGTGAAATGGTCCGTGAGATTTAAGCATTGACTTATCAAGTTGTGTACCAGAAATTTGAGTTAAGTATACTCCTCCTTTATTCATTTCGTTACCTTCTCGATAGGCTGTTAATTTTCTACCACCCTTTGCTGTTTCTGGTAGTAACTTGCGCTCATCTTTCGCTTTGCCAAGATCAGAATAATGCATTGTTCTGTCATCAAAAGTATCCGAAAATAAGGTATTTCCCTTTGTTAGAAGTACAGATGGGAATCTTCGGTGTTGTGTAGTGAGTTCCGATTCTTTCTCAATTGTCGCTGTTTTCCCCGGAATTACATTCAATTTGGTTTTCTCGTCATCAAGTTTCGTTGTTTCTTGTAGATGACCTTCTTGTGAACTAATTTTTTTCCCTTTTGTCAGCCTCTTCAGAAAATTAATGTTTTTCTTCTTGGATTTTTCACAACCATCCACTACTTTCGACCGTTCTTTCATATTGACATTACAACCACCCTCGTTCTCCATTCTCTTTTGCAAAAGACTTAACAGTAGTTCTCTGTCCAAATGAATTAAGTCTTTCTGTGATTTCGTAGCCCTGTTTTGCATAGGATCTTTAGAAATATAATTATCCTGAAATTGGAAAGTATAATATGCAGATTTATTTGTCTCGTTCTTAAACATATTTCTGTTTATACTTTTCTGTTTGATAAAGACATTAGGTGGTACCGTTCCCTTGCTAGACTCTACTTCTTCGACATCATTAGAATTTTCCCTGTCTTCAACGGTATACAAATGCTTTCGATTTTTATTTTTACATTCAAAACTAGCGTGCGATTTCTCTTCACTTGGTGAAAAAGCAAAGGACTTTTCCTGCAGCTCGTAAGAAATGTTGAAAGAGCTTGAATTTACACTGGTTGAACAACTTTTCATTATATTTTGTGACGTACTCATTTCACCTAAAATTTTGTTACCGTAAAGTAGTGACATTGTTGAAACTTCAGCGTCATATAGAAGATCTATTTTGATGATTTCTAATTTAGGATCTATCTCCAGTCTCATACCTGATACATTCGTTGAAAATGCACAAGGATGAAGGAAATCTACGACAGCCGAGTTAGCTATTTGCTCGGGCGTCCGCAGGGCCATGCTAGTCGAAACTTTAGTAGCAGACAGATCATCTAAGGTTTCCAAAATATTCTTCTCGTTTTCCTCACAAGATTGGAGAAATTCTGCATCTTCTTTATTAGAATTAGAACCGTTGCAAGTTGTGGCACGTAACGCTCTAAATTCACGAGATAATTCTGATTTAACAGTCATGAATTGAATATTTTCGCTGAATTTGTTTTGTCGACTTTCAGTGGTATATTTGTGAATGTTTTCCTTTCTGGTTTCCACCGCAGTTTCTATAAAATTTTCCTGAGATGTATCAGACAAATTTTGAGGTGGCAAAATCTGTTTGACTCTTCCTTCCCCATTGTCACTGCAGACATGAAAATGATTATAAGAAATTTCTAACGATGTAGGTGTTGATGACTTTTGTGAAGTATAAGAACCGCTGCTACTGCATACATCAGTTTCATCGCTTCGGATTTCCAGTTTTTCGGTTTTGTATTTGAATGAATGAGGCTCTGACGTTATACTACACGCATCCTTGGCATCATATTGCCCCGGACTGAATGAGGCAGTAATTCTTTCTTCAAAATCTGCATTTTTTGTTTTGTCTTTCAAAGATTTATTTACGATTTCTGAAGATGTGGTATCTTTCTTTTCAAGTGGCTTCGTATTGGATGGGGAAGTTATTCTTCCATCAAGATCTTCAGTCTTCCTTTCCCTTTCTGAAGATTTACACACGATTTCTTCAGACAATGTGCTGCCATCCTCCGTTTCCAGTCGTCTTGTACTGGATGGTGCACTATTTATTCTACCAGCATCTTCAATCCTTTCTTCCGTTATTGAACAATTATCCACGTATTTTTTAGATGCAATACTATCATCTTCCTTTTCAAGTCGCTTCGTACTGGATGAAGCAGTAGTTCCTCCATTTTCAGTCTTTCTTTCCTTTATTAAACATTTATCCATGATTTCTTTAGATGCAGTACTATCATCCTTCTTTTCAGGTCCCTTCGTATTGGATGAGATACTTTTTCCATGAACATCACCAGTTTTCCTCTCCTTTACTGAAGATTTACGTCGCTTTTCTTTGGATCCAGGAGTAATTTTGCTATCAACATCTTCATTCTTTGTTCCCTTTGCCGAAGATTTATCCACGATTTTTTCAGATAATCCAATCCTTCGTGCTATTCTTCCCCGTTTATGAACGTGACTGAGATAAGGATATCGTTCACAATCATAGAAACTTCTCAACTCATGACACACATGACGGGTGCACCTTTCGACTTCCGGACGCATGTTAAGTACATTATAAGTTTTATCCTTCTTCAGAACTGGTTTAGAGTTTTGCTCCAGCACTTGATTTCTCATGTCTTCCGCAGGCAAGAGAGAATTTTTGTCACTTGTACTCTCCAAGCTTTCCTGGTCGTGACTGAAACCAACATCCATATTTTCCGACAATTTCTGGGCCATTTTCTTCCGTAATTGCTCTCCCAAACAACCTATCATTAAATCGCTCTCATGAAGTGAAATGGAATCTTCGGGAGCAACAAAAGAATCACTCGAGTTTGCATATTCTGGAAACTCGTTCCTGGTCTCCATTCCTGTATTTAACGAAGATCCTTGAAATGGTTCCTCCTAGTACAAAGAAAAAAAATAATAAAGAATCGAATGAAGAATGGATCAATAAATAGAACACAATAATTTTAAAATATTGGGAAAAAGATATTGTATTCAGGGTGTTTCAAAACAACACCGACAACGTTTGGGAGATAATTCCTGACACCAAGATAAGACAAAAAGCATGACCAACTTGGGTGCGGAAATCCGTCATTTCAGAGAAATAGGCTACCGAAAACATGAAAAATGAACTTTATAGCTCCATAGCTCCAATACTACGCGACCTACCGTAGTCGGATCAAGACTTCTGTTCGGAACTAGTATGTGTCCTATCCAAATATCCATGTTACAGAATCTGCGGTACTTCCGCAACAATTTCTATAGAAGTAGTTGGTGAATACTTCAAATTGTATACCCGTAGCCAAACTCACTCTATAAAAACTGTTGCGTGAGTACCGCACAATTCTGAAACATACATTTTTGGATAGCGCACATATTAGTTCCTAAGTGAAGTCTTGACCCAACTACAGTCGGTCGAGTAGTATTGGAGTTATGGACCTTTAACGTTCATTTTTTTTTTCATGTTTTTGGCAGCCTATAACTCCGAAATGGATGGGTTTCTGCACTCAGGTTGGTCTATATTTTTTGTTTCATCTTGGTGTCAGGAATCATCTCCTAAACGTTGCCAGTGTAGTTTTGAAACACCTTATGTATATATATAGGCCGTTAAAATATTAATGGCATTATGTTTTTGCCTCAGTGTTTTAGCGAGACTACATTAAAAAAATGCGTTTCGGAAGAAACAAGTAGTATAGATGCCATTAACTTACATCGAATAAAGTCAGTAAATAATTTTACAAAAAAGGGAAGAAGTGGAGAGTTTTGATACATCTGTTTCTGGTACTAAAATAGATTCGGATGATATGGAAGGATCAAGGAAACTTGTAGATAATCCGACGAATAAGTATTAGAATAGAAAAAGAATGGTCGGGTAAAAGCGTAACTGAAAATAAAAGTTTTGTGCACTGAACCCCAGGATATGGATTCGATGTATTTTTGTACTCAGAATCCCAATTTCGAAACCCCAGAACGATTGACCGTGTCAATTTTGTTTTATGGGCGAAAAACTTATGTGATTTTAGATAGGGAGAATACACGTAACACAGCCATACAAAGAAACAAAAGTTCTGTGCAGCGTACCCCAGGTATGGATTCGATGTATTTTTGTACACAGAATCCAAATTTCGAAACCCCAGAACGATGATCGTGTCAATTTTGTTTATGGGGCGAAAAACTTATGTGATTTTAGATAGAGATGCAAGGGCTCGGAAAAAAACCGGCTTTTTTGGAAAAAAAACTCGGTTTTTTCTGCTTTGCTTTTTTGCTTCGGAAATTTTGGGCTTTTTTCAAAATACTGCTTTAAATTGATAAAAAAGACTTTGTATCGCTTCTCTATAACACAAAAAATCATTTAATTAGTGGTTGATGCTGATAATAATATAAAACATCGAAAATAAACTATGAATTCGAAAAAATATTTCAAACAATTTTTCTTCAACATATTTACATTATGAATTCCACAGAATTAACCAATGTATATAAATAATAATTTTTTAACCTCCTATATACAAAAGTAAGCAGAGTTGGCAAGAACCGTGGTTGTTTTTGAAAATGCCAAAAACCCCTTTTTTGGGGGATGTTTAAACCAGGCTTTTTTGGTTTAAACCAGGCTTTTTTGACTTAGATTTTTTGCTTTATGTATTTATATTACATATTCACAGAAATAGCCTAAGTTTGTTTCGCCTTGATGTTATTATGCAACAGCGGGGTTATGCCGGAAGAATTCCCATAAGCTTAAAGAAGTGCGGTCAGTAAATTTCTTAAGTTGAGAAACTCCCGCCCTAGCCATTGGGAAAATCCCGTCATTACTTGAAATGTAAGACAATAACGGGAAAATCCTGTATTGCTTTGCATGTAAAATTTAAAGGTCAACGTACCATAATCAGCACGCTAAAACTGAGGTATTAAATTACAAATTTAGTACCGGTACGTAGATATCATTGAAAGTCCAATCCAAGCTAATGTTGGAAGCTACGTACGCAATCGATAAATTTGCCAATTTCTATCAATATATTTAAGCAATATTGGCTTCTTTATAAAACAACACGCATTTAGGCATGTAGAAATATACAATTTGGTTGTTTCGTATATTTAGGCTTAACATCCTTACGAAACCGAGGTTATCAAGGGAGAAGACTTTCGCTTAAACTGACATCCGAACCGCTACTTGGGTTACGCATGAAAGAAGGATTGTGTTCGACCGAGAATTGAACATGGGACACCTTGATTAAAAGGTGAAAGGGAAATAAAACTATTGCAGGTAGTTTGATATCTGGAAACGTTACCATGAAGTTCACACGATTCGCATTTTTCATTCTTTTTATTTTTGTGGTTTAAACCAGTTATTAAAAAAAAAAAAAATTGGTATAAATCAGCCAACCCTAAAAGTAAACACTTCTTTTTAAAGAATACACAAATAACTAGCAAAATAGTATGTAGTATTTTTACTTCAAAATATTCCATACCCTCTTTTGAAACAAAATAAAATTAAAATAAAACATAAGAGAAATACTTAGATTTATATGATACACTTAAAGGCTGCACATCTAGAGCTTTTGGTTCTGTATATTCTTGAAATTCTACAGTTAAGTTTTATAGAACCACCATCACAGTTTACCCAATCCTCAAGTTTTCTGAATTTTTAACAAGAGGATTCAACATATCATTACGGAACTCCCCCCCCCCAAAAAAAAAAAAAAAAAGAGACTACGGAATATATTTAAGTTAAGCTAAACACAACTGCACAACAAACATGACTGAGTGATTAGCTTTTGCGCTTCTATCGGGACGTCCGGGATTCAACCAGCATTCAACCATTCTGACAAAGCTTTTCTTCATTCCATCTGTGAATGTAGAAATAGTGCGTGTACTGTGAGTTGGGCGACTTCCTTTTTTATTGTTTTTAAATCGTTATTATTACTAATTACCAGCAGTGACGGTTTTGCGAAGGTTAGAGGGGAGGTCTTTCGGACTGAAGCCCGTTCCCCAAAGTTACGGAATGTCTGCAACAAACGAAATATCTATTATTTATGCCTTTACTCATAAACTTTAAGCTCCCGTCAAATAAAAATTACGAATGTTTAAAAGAAAACTAAACATTAGTAAGAAACCCTTCCCAAAATACTTTTCTAAATCCGCCACTGATTCTCAGTATAAAATGATTTTTAAAGTTGTATCCGGAAGATTATTGCTAAACATATAAACGAAACGAAATATTAGTTTATACCTGTACTCATAAACTTCAAGCACTTCCCAAATAAAATTAGGACTTTTTAGGAAACGAAACAATCAGAAAAAACCCTCCTAAAGTACTTTTCTAAATCCGCTACTGATTATTTGTATAAATTGGTATTCAAGGTTGTGTCCGGAAAATTACTGCTAAATCACTTCACAGCTACAGTATAACAGAAATGTGGAAGTACGGTTTGACGGATATATTGAAAAACGTACGCTTTGACGGATAATAGAAAAACGGGCAAGTTTAACTTTTGCGCTAGAAGCTAGAGTACTAAAAGCTCTTAGAAATGAAACACGGATGACAAACTAGAGAAGAAAAAGATGTCGATAACTCAAAAGTTAAAATAAAGTTAAATAGCCTCTAAAATTACCCTCAAATACTACATTCTTCATGTTAGCTTTAATTCGTAAAAACGTGCTCCATCCATCTTGATGGTGAATTTCAGAGCGAAATATCACATTCAGGTCATGGCATTTTTATCTAACTATAGAATATACTATAAGAAAGCTATTTAGATAGAAAAAATCATGAAGTTGAAAAAGCCAAAATTTCCAAAATTCTCGTTTTTTTCCCAAAAAGCGGCTTTTTATGTGAAAAAAACCATCGATTCAAAAAAGCCGGCTTTTTTGCATCTCTAATTTTAGATAGGAGAATACCACGTAACACAGCCATACAAAGAAACAAAAGTTCTGTGCAGCGTACCCCAGGGTATGGATTCGATGTATTTTTGTACACAGAATCCAAATTTCGAAACTCCAGAACGATTGACCGTGTCAATTTTGTTTTATGGGCGAAAAACTTATGTGATTTTTAGATAGGGAGAATACACGTAACACAGCCATACAAAGAAACAAAAGTTCTGTGCAGCGTACCCCAGGGTATGGATTCGATGTATTTTGTACACAGAATCTCAATTTCGAAACCCCAGAACGATTGACCGTGTCAATTTTGTTTTATGGGAGAAAAACTTATGTGATTTTAGATAGGGAGAATACACGTAACACAGCCATACAAAGAAACAAAAGTTCTGTGCAGTGTACCCCAGGGTATGGATTCGATGTATTTTGTACACAGAATCTCAATTTCGAAACCCCAGAACGATTGACCGTGTTAATTTTGTTTTATGGAGAAAAACTTATGTGATTTTAGATAGGGAGAATACACGGTAACACAGCCATACAAAGAAACAAAAGTTCTGTGCAGCGTACCCCAGGGTATGGATTCGATGTATTTTTGTACACAGAATCCAAATTTCGAAACCCCAGAACGATTGACCGTGTCAATTTTGTTTTATGGGCGAGAAACGTATGTGCTGTCTTCTACGTAACAAAATTAGCTGAAGTTTTTCGCCAATAAAAAAAAACAACTGACGGTCGATCGTCTTGGGATTTCGAAATTCGGATTCTGTGTACAAAAATACATCGAATTCATACCCTGGGGTCCACTGCATAGAACTTTGTTCTTTTGTATGGTTGTGTTACGTGTATTCTTCCTATGCAAAGTCGCCAAATTTTTCGCCCATATGGGGACGCGGTGGCTCAGTGGTAGAGCGTTCACCTCCGGTGCTTGGGGTCCCTGGTTCGATCCGTGCCGTGTGGACTTTGTGGTGGACAAACACCGTGCTCGTGGGTTTTCTCGGGGTTCTCCAGTTTCCTCCCACTTTCTTCATTCCACCATTTCACTCATCTCTCATCATCACCGTCTCCTTTAGCCTAACCGGCATAACTGTGGGACGTAAAACTTAAAGATTTCATTTCATTTTTTTCGCCCATAAAAAATTGACGTTCGATTGTGTTGGGGTTTCGAAATTTTAATTCTGCGTAACAAAATACATCGAATCCATAGTCTGGGGTCCGGTGCACAGAACGTTTATTGTATTTAATTTTTATTTTTATTTATTTATTTATTTTTGTGTGCGGTTGTGTAATTGAACGCAATAATTTTCTAGGAAAGATGAAGTTTCGCCAATAGGTAGACAGTTTTAATCCATTCTCTAGAAAAATGATATGGGTTTTAGTGCAGAATCTAAATCGAAAACTAACACTATGCTAAAATACTTGAAGACAACTTGTGAAAAACGTGGGGATGGAGACTAGAAAAACAAGACAACGATGATTGAAAAAAGGAAACTCTCTTAACTATAGAACATGATATAAGAAAAATTGAAAATGTCAGTTAGTTTGAGAGCCTAGGTAAAGCAAGAATAGGAACTGTGAAAAAATATCTTAGAAGGAAGAAAAGCAAACTTTGTATATTGGTGAATAAAACGTCAGAAAAATATTTACCAAATGCTCATTTGGGCAATTGCGTACGAAGCAGGAATACGGATAAAACAGAATTTTAGGGGGAGGGGGGGTGGATCAAAAGATTGCGATCTCGGCCAATAATTAATTTTTGGATCAGGGGCCACAAAATTTTTAAACGGCCTCTAAATCGAGTTTTCGTATTTTCTACGGAATAAGCACATCATACTGATTTAACTGATAGTTTGGGTTCGGCTACGCTATATGTAATTCTCCAGATATAAGGCCTACAAGAAAATTTTTGATTGAAATATATTGGATCTTTTGGGCCAATTGGATCAAGGGCCACAAACTTTTGGATGGGCCTTAAATCGAGTTTTCGTATTTTCTACAGAATAAGCACATTATACTGAGTTAACTGATAATTTGGGTAAGGCTACACTATATGTTGTTCTCCAGATGTAAGGTCTAGAAGAAAATTTTTGATTGAAATATACTGGAGCTTTTGATGCAAAAATGAAAGATACCTAAATGCTTTCAAAGCTATGGAGAAGATAAGGGAAAATTAGCTAATGACATGAGAAAGGAATGGCGAGGAAGTGTTTGAAACAGAAAGTAAGGAAGGAACATTGCAAATAATTTGAAAAGAGGAAAAAGAGAGCTTTCGTAGAACTAGAGAAGGAATATGATACCATACCTAGGAAGCAAATACTGAAAGAATGTTTACAGATTCGAATGGGAGAAGAAAGAATTATAGCTGAAACAACTAAACGAAGATCACCAATGAAAAAGTACGGACGAACCATGAAAAGAGTAAATGGTTCGAAGTGAACTGATCTAAAAGAAGACAGTGTGCTATCTTCTACAAGAGAACAAAGAAAAGAAAGACATTAATATTCGCACACAACTTAATTATTTGGAGAGAATCCGAAGTAGAAGAAGGACAATTGGATGCTTGGAATAAATATATAAAAGAGGATAGCCTTCGTATAAGCTAAAATTGTGTCAAGTAACAAACATCAAGACAAACAAATAACATTATGCGGGAAACCATTGAAGATATCAGAATATGAGTTCAGAAGTAACGGCAGATGGTCGAATGAGAAAAAACTATAGCAAGGATTTTACAGACGATTTGGAACCGTAACACATGTACGAAAATTAAAATAATACTATACAACATGTACCGTGAATTTTCGTTGATCTCGAAAGAAAGAAAATAACATATTGTAACAGCAGTTGCTTGACTTTGATTAATTAGTCTGCGTTTTTAACGCTAATGAGTCGTTACTAGAACGTGCCTATCTTGTGATTGACTTGCATGCCATCTTGTGGCTAGCCCGTGAACCTTGTGTAGTAGGCAAGATTGCGTCAGTTCTAAGCTCAGGTAGGTTGAGAGAAGATTAGCTTGTAATGTCTCTTCCGTTGTATAAACTTAAATAATAAGTTAAATAGAGTATAAAATTTACTGGGCGAGTAATCCAAAGGAGAATTTTCACCTTTAAAGTGGGTCAAGTTTTAGACTAACGTAAACTAAATTCAAACATTTTATTTTTCCCTTTTAAATGGTGATAATTCTTACTTTGGTGTTTAAATTAAAATTAGTGCATTCGTTACTTATTGGCTTACTACTAAATTTGACTGAAACACATTTTGAAGGTGACATTTTGAAAAAATAAAAGTTAATTATTCTTAAACATGGAGGTTTAATCGATCGAACCGTTTTTTCTTATGCATGTATTAAAGTTACGCTGCAAACACATACTTTGTACCCAAAACAACCCACACGTAAAAACATGGATAATCACTACAAGAGAGTAGAGCAGAGGTCAAGTAAGGGTGTTCCCTAGAAGACAAGAATAACAAACACAACCATGAAATACATTCAACCAAAAGTATGTCCTACAAAGAGTAGTGAAATCAAGGGTGCGTTGTTATGAACTCACAAAAGACCTCTTGTTAAAGAAGTAACTGGACACGAACATGAAAGGAAACAAAGAAGACCAAGGAACAAATATTTCGATAAAATGTCCAGGATGAAGAAGATATTAAAAGGACATTGTACACTCATGTCCAAAATGATTGTCGCATATCTATAGCTGTCTTCTTATGAGAATATAATTTGATAACGATTTTGCAGGGTACTTTTAATACTGATACTACGTGTATAATCGGAAAATGTACATTTGTTGTAAATTTCATACGAAAAGAATTATAAATGCGAAACTTAGAATGAGTAAAAGAAAATGTTGCTAAATGGACAAGAAAGTTTTATTTTCGTTTTATTGTTCTTATTTACTGCTCTTTTGACATGAAATTTTCCACATACATGTCTTTGCCGTTTATACACATACTAACGTTATAAGAAATACCGGGCGAATTCATTATCAAATTATATGCCTACAACAACATATTTACAGACATGCGACAATAATTTTGGACATGAGTGTACATATCTAATAATGGAGAATAATCAAATCGTGAATTTTTCAAGGACATGAAAATGAAATGAAATCTTTTAGTTTAATATTCTATGGTTATGTCTTTTAAGCTAAGGGAGACGATGATTAATGCAGATGAATGATGATGAAAGACCTAATGGAATACGAATGTGGGAGGAAACTGGAATACCCCGTGAAAAACCATGGACACAGTGCTGTCCACCACTTGGACGGGGATCGAACCAGGGACCCTATGCATCAGAGGTAAGCGCTCTACCACTGAACCACCGTGCCCCCCAGGGGGAATTTTAAAAGATGACGATAAGAGAGGAGAAAAAATGGTTAGGACATTGAAAATAAATTATGTTCTGAGGGTCATAACAGAAGGTATGGTGAAAGGGCAATGCGGAAGAGAGGAAAGATTACACATTTAATGTACAATATAAAAGCGGAAAACTGCATTACGATAAAAAGATTAGCGACGGCGCACCGTGCATGAAAGCTTTCCAACTTGAGACAAATAACTGGCAGCGATTACAAAATACGAGGCGTGTCTGGAAAGTAAATACCGTTTTTTAAAAATACTGAAATAATTATGTTCAAGCCAAATTTATTTTTACATGAAATAACACACCTTAAACTATTTTTCGACATACTTTCCACCAATGTTCAAATTCTTGTCAGAGCGGGTGACCAACCAGTGTCCGGCAAGTAGCCAGGGGGTAAAACTATCAATACGGAACGATACTGTGAGACTCTGAGAAAACGTCGGCGTGCAAGCCAAAACAAAAGGAGAGGAATGCTCAGTAAAGAAGTTGTATTGCTTCATGACAATGCTTGTCCCCATATTGCTGGTGCCACCCGAACGTTAATCCGACAGTTTGGTTGGAAGCAGTTTGACTACCTGACGTGTCAAACGTTGGAAGCAGTTTGAATATCACTTGTTCCTGCACCTGAAGCGCGAGCTTGGGGGTAAGCGCTTGGAAGTGACGACGACGAAAAAAAAAAAACAAAAAAAAAAACATGGAGTTACGGTTCTCTTCAGTAGCGGATGTTTCTTTGAGGAAGGTTTGGACACGCTGGTCACCTGCTCTGACAAGTGTTTGAACATTGGTGGAAACAATATTGAAAAATAGTTTAAGGTGTGTTATTTCATGTAAAAATAAATTTGGCTTGAACAAACCTGTTTTACTATATATATATATATATATATATATATATATATATATTTTGACAAAACGGTATTTACTTTCCGAACATGCCTCGTATTAACGACTATGATGTTAGTAAATGTATTTGTTGGTAATCCTACTTGAAAGAAACAAAGCTACAAGTACAACTTGGCACAAAACTCTTGATGGACCTAAAGTATACAAGGACAAGGGTCCAACTGATAAACGACCCCCACACGTTTTATTGCTTCTTTGCCTTTACTCAAATAAGGTGAGTGATTTCTTTGCAATCACTATGTGTCAATATAAAGCAGTTATCGAGAATATTATTTTTTAAAGATATAATTTTGTAAAACATGCAGAAATGCAACATAATTTTAATACAATTATTTATGTAGCTTAATTTAACTCACACCACATTACACCTTAATTACTCTTAATAACATGTATTAATACATTAAAGTGAAAATTCGCAATCTGGTTTGATATGTGGAGCTATTGTGAATACAACTGCGCAAGAAATTACGCAACACTACGGAATTCCGGAAAGCTCCTCCATTAATACATGCTTCATGAGTGATGCTAAAACGTTAGGGCAGCGATAAAAATCCTGAAATCAGTGTTGCATAAGCAAACTATTTTCGGAGTGGATGGTGCCAAAGTATTGGGGCAAAGATTACGCAATGAACACAAAAGAAACTTGCCAAGTGGTACTCAATCCTCAATACTCGCTGCTAAAAATCTAGATACCTAGCACATTGTCATTCTTGAACTATATGAAAAGCTCGACTATATTTTTGATCTTAAATATAGATTAACTTCAATTTAAAATTCATCTTTACCTAGCATCAGAAGATATCCATTGAAGTAATTATTTCAAAATATAAGATTTTATTCTCATTTTGTCGTTCTTGTTTTTCATTACTGTTGGCACATTAAGTGACGCAATTACAGAACTTCTTTACATTACTATTCATGGAATGTAGGATTGTACTTTTATCTTTTAATTGAATAAAGCTATATTATACCTAGTGTATACGAATATTCTTTGCACAGGCGTTGATTAACCAATCAGTCAGTTAATCAGGATTTCTTCTTTTATATATAGAGACTAGCCTTCGGCTAGCTGAAGGCTTCGCTTCAAGACCCGGAATTGTTCGGCTTACTGCCTGGCACTTCTGATATCCTTAACATGTCTCCAATCTGAATGGATTTCGAGATATGGCCATATTATAACAATTGCAAGCCCTACCTTTTTTCTTCCTTTCTAAGGGAAATATCAAAATACGCTGACACATTTCTTTAATTAACATGCCCTTACTATTAAGGGATTTCGATATATAGTCAAGTTATTTTAACAGTTACAACCCCTACCCTTTTATCTTCCCACCTTTTATCTTCCTCTCTAAGGGAATCATCAAAAAATGCTTAAATACATCTTTAATTATTTTAAATAAAAATTCTGAATACCAAACTTCATGTCTCTTTCCTTAACTGATTTCGAGATACGGCCATCTTATTTTAACAATTGTACTCCACCCCTTTTCTTCCCTTCAAGGACACATATATCTATATCTATATCTATCTATCTAGACATCTATCTATCTATCTATATCTATCTATCTATCTATCTATATATATATATATATATATATATATATATATATATATATATATACAGAGAAAAACATGTGTCCTATTTTAAATGAGAAGTCCAAATACCGAATTTCATGTTCCTTACGTTAAAAGATTCCGAGATATGGAACATCTTATTGTAATTCCCATACGTTTTCCTTCTTAGCCACTTTTCTTCCCTTCTATGTAAAGTAATAATAATAATAATAATAATAATAATAATAATAATAATAATAGAGATGCAAGGGCTCGGAAAAAACCGGCTTTTTTGGAAAAAAACTCGGGTTTTTCTGCTTCGCTTTTTTGCTTGGGAATTTTTGGGCTTTTTTGAAAATTCTGCTTTAAATTGATAAACCAAATTTTGTTTCGCTTCTCTACAACACAAAAAGTCATTTAATTAGTGGTTGATGCCGATAATAATATAAAACCTCGAAAATAAACCATGAATTTCGAAAAGATATTTCAAACAGTTTTACTTCTCAACATATTTACATTATGAATTCCAAAGGATTAACCAATGTATATAATAAGATTTTTTTTAACCTCCTACATACAAAAGTAAGCAGGGTTGGCAAGAGCCATGGTTGTTTTTGAAAATGCCAAAAACCCGTTTTTTGGGGGGAGTTTAAACTAGGCTTTTTTGGTTTAAACCAGGTTTTTTGGGTTTAGATATTTTGCTTTATGTATTTATATTACATATTGACAGAAATAAGTTTGTTTCGCCTTGGTGTTATTATGCAACAACGGGGTTATGCTGGAAGAGGTCACATAAGCTTAAAGAAGTCCGGTCAGTAAATTTCTTAAATTGAGAAACTCCCGCCCTAGCCATCGGGAAAATCCCGTCATTACTCTAAATGTAAAACAATGACGGAAAAAATCCTGTTATTGCTTTGCATGTAAAATTTAAAGGTCAACGTATCATAATCAGTACGCTAAAACTGAGGTATTAAATTACAAATTTAGTGCGTACATATCATTGAAAGTACAATCCAAGCTAATGTTGGAAGCTACGTAGGCAATCGATAAATTTTGTCAATTTATATCAGTATATTTAAGCAACCTTGGCTTCTTTATAAAACAACAGGCATTCAGGCATGCACAAATATACAATTTAGTTTCGTTTCGTATGTTCAGGCTTAACATCCTTACGTAATACCGAGGTTATCAAGGAGAAGACTTTCGCTTAAAGTGACATCCGAACCGCTACTTTGTTTACGCATGAAAGAAGGGTTGTGGTTCGACCGAGAATCGAACATGGGACACCTTGATTAAAAGGTGAAAAGGAAATAAAACTAATGCAGATGGTTTGATGTATGGAAACGTCACCATGAAGTTCACACGATTCGCATTTTTCGTACCTTTTCTTTCTTTTTTTTTGTTTAAACCAGTTGTTTTTATTTTTTTAAAAAAAGAAGAAAAACAGCTGGTGTAAACCAGCCAACCCTAAAAGTAAATACTTCTTTTAAAAAAATACTCAAATAAGTAGCAAAATTCTATGTAGTATTTTTACTTCAAAATATTCCATACCCTCTTTTTGGAACAAAATAAAATTAAAATAAAACATAAGAAAAATACTTAGATTTATATGATACACTTAAAGGCTGCACACCTAGAGCTTTTGGTTTTGTATATTCTTGAAATTCTACAGTTTTATATAAGCACCATCACGGTTTATTCAGTCCTCAAGTTTTCTGTATTTTTAACAAGAGGGATTGAACATAAAGGGTGTGAGATAAGAACATGGTAACCCATAATTTTACTATTTTAAAAAATTAGAAATTTTCTGCTGCACAATCCATTTTGAAAGTCGGAAAGCTGATTTTTCACATAAGTCTATACATGAGGGATTAAACGAAGCGGTATGCGTTGCTGCCTATCTGATGCTGCGTAACTCAGCAATTGAAAATTTGTTAGTTACCATGTTCTTGGCTCACACCCTTCATATCATTATGGAACTCTCCCCACCCCACCAACACACACACACAAAAAAAGGACTACGGAATATATTTAAGTTAAGATAAATACAACTGCACAACAAACATGATTGACTGGAGCTTTTGCGCTTCTATCGAGAAGTCCGGAATTCAACTCAGCATTCGACCATTCTGACAAAACTTTTCTTTATTCCATCTATGAAGTAGAAATAGTGCGTGTACTGTGAGTTGGCTGACTTCATTTCTTATTGTTTTTAAATCGTTATTATTACTAATTACCAGCAGTGACGGTTTTGCGAGGGTTAGGGGGGGGGAAGGGGGCGGTCTTTCGGACTGAAGCCTGTTCCCCAAAATTACGGAATGTCTAAAACAAATGAAATATCTATTAGTTATGCCTTTACTCATTAACTTTAAGCTGCCGTCAAATAAAAATTACGAATGTTTAGAAAAACTAAACATTAGTAAGAAAAAAACCCTCCCAAAATACTTTTCTAAATCCGCCACTGATTCTCAGTATAAAATGATCTTCAAGGTTGTATCCGGAAGATTATCGCTAAATATATAAACGAAACGAAATACAGTATTAGTTATGCCTGTACTCATAAACTTCAAGCTCCTCCCAAATAAAATTAGGAGATTTTAGAAAATGAAACAATCAGAGAAACCCGTCCCAAAGTACGTTTCTAAATCCGCTACTGATTATTTGTATAAATTAGTATTCAAGGTTGTATCCGGAAAATTATTGCTAAATCGTTGCACAGCTACAGTATAACAGAAATGTGGAAGTACGGTTAGACGGATATATTGAAAAACGTACGCTTTAACGGATATATAGAAAAACGTAAGTTTAACTTCTGCGTTAGAAGCTAGAGTATTAAGCTCTTAGAAATGAAACAGACGACAAACTGAAATGACATCGAGAAGAAAAAATATCGATAACTCAAAAGTTAAAATAAAGTTAAATAGCCTCTAAAATTGCCCTCAAATACTACATTCTTTATGTTAGCTTTAATTCGTAAAACATGTGCTCCATCCATCTTGATGGTGAATTTTAGAGCGAAATATGGCATTTAGGTCATGGAATTCTTATCTAAGTATAGAATATACTATAAGAAAGCTATTTAGATAGAAAAATCATGAAAATGAAAAAAGCCAAAATTTCCAAAATTCTCGTTTTTTCCCCAAAAAAGCCGGCTTTTTATGTGAAAAAACCATCGATTCAAAAAAGCCGGCTTTTTTGCATCTATAAATAATAATAATAATAATAATAATAATAATAATAATAATAATAATAATAATAATAATAATAATAATAATAATAATAATAATAATAATAATAAAAACGCTGAAGCATGTGGTAAATTATTTTAAATGAAAAGTACATATACCAAAGTTCGTGTTTCTAATCTTCACAGATTCCCAGATATGAACATTTTAAGATAAGAATTGTCACCCCTCTTTCCCCGTTTCCTAGTTGCGTATCTAAAAAACTTTGTTAGTGGGACCTTACATCAAAAATCCTATGCCCTATTCAAATATCAAGTTTCTAGCTTAAGCGGTTTGGCTTAGACGTTGGTCAATCGATCAATCAGCCAGGACTTTTTTTACATATAGAGAGAGATTAGGAAACAGAAATCACATTATAAGTTGGATATATTTCGGTTTTATAGCAGAGATTTTTGTCAACCCCTGTATAATAGATGTCTTTTCCATCCACTGCAATTACAATTAAAATTTTCAATGAAGAAAAAGTTTTCATTGCATTTACAGTAATTTAGTCGTCTATATAAGATTACAAAAGGTCTCAACTATGAAATAACAAGAACATTTTTGATTGAATTAAATATATTGAATTTTGTGGATCAGGGGCCACAAAATTTTTGAACGGTCCTTAAATCGAGTTTTCGTATTTTTTACGGAATAAGAACATCATACTGAGTAAATTGTTAGTTTTGGTTTGGCTACACTATTTGCAGTTCTCGAAATATAAGGCCTACAAGAAAATTTTTGCCCTTGGATCTTTTGATCCAAAAATGTACAAATCAATATACTGTTATTTTCAATATTATGATAGAACTTGATGAATTTTCTTATTATTCAATTGATGTGTTCTTGTGTAATAAATCAGTGCTATCGCGCGTGCATCTGGGTTTGATCTGCAGTATGCTATAAAATTTTCTGGGTTGACTTTATATTATGAGACTCTCGGACTGGAAAGCTAGTAAAATTGGCGAAGACAGCCGATGTGCAGATCGAACTTCGTCCAATTGAAAGATGGTTGGCCACAATGTGTGTGATCTGCAAGGCCAGGTTTTTATTTACTAATTTCTAGTTTTTATATATATATATATATATATATATATATATTATAAGTTCTAGCTATAAGTGAATTTTCTCATGCATTGACAATAATAATTATTAATTAAACTTATTGCAAGCATAAATGTGCACAAGATAATCACATAATGAATATTGCTGACAGGTATTCATTTACATCCACATCTTCAGCAATCCAGAAACTTGAATTATACCCTAGTTATATGGTATTCCAATATAACTCTTTTTTCTCTTGAAATCGTAACAATACGTTCTGACATCCGTATTTGCGATATTGTAACGCAGTAATAGCATACATAGCTACGAGCACAAATGAAAATACAAACTGATCATAGTAAATATTTACTATTATTGGTCTGTGTTAAAAGTTTCGGCAATATATCCTTGCATTCATCGGTCACATTCTGATGAAGACAGATATATTGCAGAATCTGTAACATAAGCAGTAAAAAATAAATAAATAAATAAAAAAAAAAGTTTGCGTTGGTCAAATTTTATTTTTCATTTAACTCAAAAGCCGGTTCGACGTACACGTTTACGGACCCTCATAGTGTTTCTACGGGCAGTTCTACGTACACGTATACGTCTCGTGTAGTAGTGACGAAATGATGCATATTCTGCCATCTGTTGTTTTCCCACATGAATGAAAACTCATGTCACTCAAGAGTAGACTGCCATCTGCTAGTTTTCCAAACTGTACCACACAAAGTTGGACTTCTAAATTAACAAGAACACTAGACAGAAGGAGTACTTTTAAGGTTTTATTTTCATTATTATTTTTGTTATTATAGGATAAATGTCATTATTTATACATTTTTGTGTAGTGTGAAGTAGTTTTGTTTACAAGTCCTGAAAATTTTATTGTAATTGAGCAAATAGTATTTACGATAAGTTCAATTTTGTGAGATTATATAAAAATTGCTGTTTTGGTGAATTAAAATTACGCCTCTCGCAGCAGCTGTTGGGTATTTAACTCCCGGTTCTAAAGTTATACGTAGTTCGAAAGCTAGAATGAGAGCTTTCAATAAGAAAATTCCTTCTTGCTGAAAAGGAGAATAGACAAGGACAGAAGGAGGAAGAAGATATCTAAGAGACAGCAAATGGTGTTCTTAAGGAAGTGTGTAGAGGAGAACAGCACACCGAAAGGACTTCGGATAATTAAGAAAGGATTGATCTATCAATCAGTGAGATACAAAAAGTTGATTAGAAAGCAGAAAAGCAGCTGATGTGGGACACCTAAGGAGGAGAACTATAGAAGTGGAAGATAGTGAGAAAGGAATTCAAAAAGAGAGAGCGAAAATTGAAGATAAGTTATTGATATTTGTGAGAGAAGAAGTAATGACAGATCTGAAGAACTGGGAAAAGAAATGTGAAGAGAAAGAGAGAGGAAGATTGAAAGAAAAAGGAAAGAAGAGATGGACTGTGCAAGAAGAAGTAAGGTCAAATAGGGTAGTAGTGATGGGAAATGTAAAATTAACAGACGAAAAAAAGGCTATAAGTTTAAAGTAAAAGAAGAGAAGACAGAAGTAAAAGAGGTAGTATTCACAGTAGAACAAGCAATTATGGAAATAAAAGAACCAGAACAGAGGGAAAGAATTAGGAGGAAAGCAGTAGCCATAGTAAAACAAAACATCAATAGAAAAACAGGAAACCTTAAGAAAGAAGAGAACGAAGGATTAAGAAAGTTAAGGAGAAGAAAGGACATCGTGGTAGAACAGGCAGATAAAGGAGGAGCGACAGTGGTAATGGAGAAAAAATGGTACAAAAAGAAACTATAAAAGAACTATGTGATGACACGTATGAAGTAGTGAGAGATAAAGATGTGAAAGATGATATAAGAAACAAAATAATTGAGGAGGGAGAAAAACAAGGTTTCAAGAAATTAATCAATAAAACAGGAAGAATACCGAATAGAAAGGTTTTCCCAAAATACATAGAAAAGAAATCAAATTAAGATCGGTGATGGATTGTAGGAACAACATTTTCGAATCATTGGAAGAAGAAATAAAGCAGGTTGCAGAAGAGATACGAGAAGGACAAGAGTGTACTAGAGTTAAAACACAGAAGAGGTAAAAAGTGTCCTAAAACGAATGGGAGAGAGAAAAGAAAGAACTATATTGTTCAGTGTTGATGTAAAGGCGCTGTTTCCGAACATCAAGAGGGAGTACGTGTTAAAAACAATAGAAGAAGAAATGGAAAATAAGATTATAAGAAAATGGAAATTTGAGTGTTGAAGGTCCTAAGGCTGATATGGGAGAATAGCGTATGCATGATAGGTGAAAAATTGGTGAGGATAAAAGAGGGGCTAAGCATAGGTTCGAGACTGAGTCCGGTACTAGCAGAGATTGTAATAAACAGGTGGGAACAGAAAGTAAAAGAAGGAGGAGGACAAAATCATATAATGTTTTGTAGATATGTAGATGATTGCCTTGGAATATGGAAAGGAACTAAGAGACAGTTGGAGAAATTTGTTAAAGCAATTGAGGACGAAGAAAACGGGCTTAGGCAAGAAATGGAGATAGAAGAAGAGAGGAAAATCAACTTCATGGACATGATTATAGAGAAAATAGGAGGAAAATTCGAGACGATGTAGTACAGGAAAGAATGCGATGCCGGATTATACTGCCACAAGAGAAGTGACGTAGACAGGGGGAGTAGGAAGAATTTTATACAGAACATGAGAAAGAGGATAGAAATGATAGATAGCGACGAAGAAAGAAGGAAAAAACATAGAAATACTGTGCCAGTTATTAAAGGGAAATGGATACAGAAGAGAAGACTTAGAAGAAAGAAAAAGAGGAAGAAAAGAGGAGGAAGCAGAGAAAGAGGGAAAGAGATAGTTTGTTATTGAAAGTTTAGGCGAGAAAACAGAGATCCTGAAGAACTTGTTGAGGAAGGAAGGAAATAAAACTTACAGGAAAGGAGGTAAGAGGATAATAGACTAAGTGAGAGAAAAAAGAAAGAAGAAAGAAAAGGAGATATGATCAGAAGAGGAAGGAGTAGTGTACCAAGTTAACTGTAAAGCGTACGACATAAAGTATATAGGGAAAACAGGAACGAGATTAGAATAAAGGATAAAACAACATAAGGACAATGCCAGACTAAAAAAAGAGAACAACGCAAAATATAAACACATTAAAGAAAAGGGACATGAGATAAATTGGGAAGGAATAAAGGGGTTAGAAAGGGAGAAAAGGAGTGTGATAAAAAAAAGTGGAAAGAAAGCCAGAGGATTAAGAAATATGGGAAGGAGAAGTTGATGAATTGGTCTAGTGGGCTTGTAATACATGAATTATGGGAAAAGATGATAGACAAAATAGAAAGAAAGAATTAAAAGGATCAACACGAGCTGTTGGAGCAAGTGTACAATGGAGAACAGCAGATGGGCATAGCGAATAGAAAGTGTAAGTGACAAACACCTAAGTAAGAGTTTCATAACAGGTGCGCAAAAAGAGAAAATGATCACACTAATTAAAAATTTACTTTTTAGAGCCAATTAAAAGTTTACGTGGGCATGTCTTGCAGATTGTATATAAGCTGTCAAAATCGGATATTTCTCTCATAATGTGTCTGAGGAAGGCTGTGTTACATAGCCGAAACTGTAACACAGATATATAATCTTATATATATATATTTATATACTGCTTTGGTCAGTTGAGTTTTATCAGCTATCAAGAAAATCCCATTGATTACTTGAAGCACGATAAACAGATATTAGACAAAACACATTATTACCTTTTATAGTGCTGTCAAAATGTCTTGAGCCGTGGCAAATATGCAAACTAAAGCTCATACCCACGCGTTGAGCTAATAAGAGTTCAGCTATTGCTAAGCGAGAGAGCCTTGCAGCCGTCTACGCCAAAGGGAGTGGAATTCCTTCAGCCGATAACATCGCTTGCAACGAAAGACTAGGTGTCAAGTCAATATGGTATATCTATAGCAGTGAAAAGGCCAATGATATTGTTCATATGTTGTATTTATCACGCAGTAACAGACTACAAACATCAACCGCTAAAGTACGTGTGAAATGAAGTGAAAGTGCATAAAGAAAGATTTGATCCCTGGATTAAGTGAAGTATCCCAGAAGACATGCTGCACTGGAAGATTTGTCACTCGGAAGCTGACAGCTGGGAAGAGAAGATAAGAAACCAAAGAACACAGGCAGTTATAGCGAATGGATACGTACAAAAAGAGTAAAGCATACTTTTTTTACTATATAATCCTTGAATCCACAAAGCACTATCTTTCTACAGACGAAGGCAGCGGGAAGTAGTATACTTATTACAGAATAAAGACAATCTCTGTCAAATTTTAAATAACTTAATAGTAAAACTGAAATTATTACGTCTGTATATTTATCAAGTGATATACTTTTTAAGAACTCTACTATTTCCTTAATATGTCACGATGTATGTTGAAAAAGGAACTTATACCCAGAAATCACATATTTAACAAGTCAATATTAAAATGCACAGAATTTGTAACATTTTCACAAGAAAATAAAGCATAATCACTATCTAGGAAGGGTTCAATAACTAATTTGTCCAAAACAGGAAAACACACACACAAAATATTTAAATCAGAAGACGAATATCGATAAGCACTCGCTGTTCAGCAAGCACTCACCAGCGAATGCTATAGACAGAGTGTGCTGTATAATACTAATTTCTTAGTCAATATACGTATATTCAAATGATTCAATGTACGTATATTTAAAGGTGCGTATGCTAACCACATAGCCACAAGAGAGCTCAATACAATTCACATAACTTTTACAGCGAGAGAAAAAAAGAACACTTAAAAAGCATGTATTAAAATTAATCACATTCTTGCAAGTTCACTCTCGTAATGGGGCTGCAGATGGTCAGAAGAATGGATTTATTAGATTGGAGGACTGACACCCCCCAGTGGACGAGGATGGAGGTTCATTGTTTAAACTTATACTAGTGAAACGAAAAAGTAAAAATTTCTTTACCAATACAATAAAATTTCGCGAAAGCATGGTACTCTCTGCCACAAAGTGAAAGAAATATTTCTCCTCAGGAAATCACTTTTCTCATACAAAGTAAGGATTCATTTTAACGAGAGGACATTCCTCCCTCACCCATCCCGTTCCCTGAACTCTGCTCATACCTTATTATGTTGATAAATACATAATTATTGTTACGAATCGGAA
This sequence comes from Thermobia domestica, assembly GCF_964235325.1. NCBI lineage: Eukaryota > Metazoa > Arthropoda > Insecta > Zygentoma > Lepismatidae > Thermobia > Thermobia domestica. The sequence continues at coordinate 30,288,293 of NC_137454.1, forward strand.
ATATAGAACTGTAAATTCGTTTTCGTAATGAAGCACTAACCTAAGCCAGATTAAGAAATAAAATATTGAAAATTTAATTTCATACTGACTTAGAAATACTGTACGCACATAAAGTCTCTCCCTGATAACAAACATTAATAACAAGAAAACAAAGAACGAAAGAAGCATGTGGTCTGAAAACATCGCCTGTATGATACTTCAAGATTTTGCCACAGCTTGTGCTGCCATCTACTTCCAGAGATTTTCTTTATTCTGCAACTGACCGCAGCGCGACAGTCATTTGTTTAAAAATGGTGTCAGCACAGCAGAAAGGGAAGTGTGTATTGTGGTATCATGAAACAAAGTTTCCTATCACAGTTCAACGAACATTCAGGAGAGAGAGAGAGTATAGAGAGCAACACGAGATGTTAAGAACATAAAGGAATGGTATAAGAAGTTTATTGGAACAGAAAGTGTTTTAGATCGTGATAGAAGCGGTAGACCGAGTGTTAGTGAGGAACATGTGGAAGCTGTCCGTATTGCTTTAATCCGAAGCCCACGGAAATCCTTGCGTTGCGCATCACGTGAACTGGACATCCCGAAGTCAACTGTGTTAAAAATTTTACACAAACGCTTGAAGTTATACATATACAAGTTATACGCAGATTGTTCATGCGTTAACACAAGAATACATTCCCCGACGCGCAAGTTTCGCATGTGACATCGCATGGGCAACTAATGGAGCACATATGGAAATCCTCTAAATCAGTTTTTAAAAAAATCCCTATTATTTGCCGCAAACTGCATCCTTCTGTCGTTCTTAGTTTTCTTGTTATTAATATTTGTTACCGGGGAGAGACATTATATCCACCCTGTATGTTATACACACAAGACATAACCGAGCATTCCGTCCATCACATATTTTCTCCTCTTTTTGATTTGCTTTTTAAAATAGCAAAAAACAATTTATATATATGAGGAAATGATGACAAGAAAACATGGAAGAAAATGGGTAATTAATATTATCTTACTTTTGATTCAGATGGTGGAACCGCTCCGTTCATCACAGAGCCATTACTTGATTCTTCTTCAGCTTTTGTAGAACTAATATCCTCTTCATCAGAAACTACTTCAACTTCAGCCTCTTCTTCTTCTGCTTTAATTACATCACCTGCATCACACGGTTTTTCTCCTTCTTCTTCTGCTTGTATTTCAGCCTCTTCTCTTTCTCCGTTAACTACATCACACGCTTCATCTTCTTCTTCTTCAGCTTCAGCTTCTGCCTCTTCTTCCCCTTCCTCCTCCTGTTCCTCTTCCGCTTTACTAACACTTTCATCAATGATCTCTGAAGGCTCTTCTTGTACTTCTGCATTGTCAACCTCATCTACAGCGTCTTCTGCTTTTTCTGAGAAAGAAGCATCGAAAACTATAAACTTTCACATTAAAGTGTGGCATTATAAGCAAAATTTTATTATATGAACTACAAGATGGGCGCGAAAAAATTACCTATACAAGAATGATCATAATTTTTATAAATATTAATGGTTGACATAATGTATAGTGGAATAAATCTAACCCTACTGCTAATTAAAAATCAAAATTTATTTACGTAAGTGATGCGTCGTGAAGATTGAAAAAACTGCTATATTTCGTTGTCCTTATTTCTGTCGACATTAAGGAACATGTTATTACTCTCGTATTATTTCTTTACCTCCTAATTCAATACTTTGTTTTTCTCCTGGTGTGCAGGAAAAAAAGATATCTTCACATAAAATCAAAATTAATTTCTTTGTAAGTCCGTCTGCTTCTGAAATGGGATAACTTAACTATAAAACATTAAATACAAAATGACTGCCCTCTTTTGTTTATCCAAATAACAGTGTTTCCATATCCATAATTTTGATTAACAAATATGGCAGCCACCTTATTCAGTCAATATTATTTTACAGTTAAGTTGCCTCACTTCAGAAACAGACAGATTTTCAAAACTATAAATCTTGACATTATGTGAAGATATCTTCTTCCTGCACACCAGAAGAAAAACAAATATGAAATAAATAGCAATTTAGGAAATAATCCCTCAATAATAACACATTCGCCAATTTTGAGATGAATAAAGTAAACGAAATATCACTTTTTTTTTTTTTTTCAAACGACACAGAAGCACCACTCATGTAACTTTTAATAGAAAATAGTGCGTTTGAAGTGCTTAATTTTACCACTTTCAGTTTGAATATCGACTCCAAAAACAAAGTTGATTCTTAATTTTTGACCTACATTCTGACCAAATTTGGTGATGATTGATTCAGTACTTTTTTTCTCCCGAACAAGCGGACATGGTACGAGGCGCATCCAGAAAGTAAGTTTCCCACGCGTCCCATAGCTAGGAAACCGTATGTTTCGCGAAGCGACTGCGTGTACGTGAGAGAGTAATGTCCTAACATGGCACATGCGCCAGCAGAACTTCCCTAATTCTCTCAGTAGCGTCATGGCAGTGGTTGAAGATGGACATTCCTATTCCAGCTCCCGCCACGTGTGAAGTGCGAGCAATGATAAAAGTTTTTGAATGCACAGGGCATAGCACCGATTGAAATCCATCGTCAGCTGTATCGTTGCACAAATGTCAATGCTGGCCCTGTGCGCCTTGCTTTGTGCTCTAGGGTCAGTTGCTTCAACATAAAACTTCTTGATCAACAGGCACTTGGTGACAGTGGTGTGCAATAAGGAGCGGAAAATCTGCAGGAACTGCTTGCTCATGCCGTTAGGCCCATGGACCTGGCAGCTGACGATGGATTTCGATTGGTGCTATGCCCTGTGCATTCAAAAACTTTATCACTGCTCGCACTTCACACGCGGCGGGAGCTGGAATAGGAACGCCAATATTCAATCACTGCCGCGACGCTACTGAGAGAATTAGGGAAGTTCTGCTGACGCATTCGCCATGTTAGGGCCTTACTCTCTCACGTACACGCAGTCGCTTCATGCAACATACGGTTTTCTAGCTATGGGACGCATGGGAAACTTACTAACTGGATGCGTCTCGTAAATACGATAGAAAGTTCGTAAAATAAGTTCCGTTTCGGTTTTTCTCCGAGGCAGCGCTATCATCGCAGTTCCGCTCATGCGCACTAGTTATTCTGATTCAAGCAGAACGAAATGACGCCATTTTGAGATCGCTCTCGTGTGTTGTGTGTCGTTCATAGTGACTGTTTATAATGGCAGCGTTGATCAAAAAATCCCGCCGCTTGTGAAATTAGATCTGTGATTCGTTTTCTGAATGTGAAGAACGTAAAATCACGTGAAATTCATCGACAAATCTACGAGGTTTACGGAGAAAATACAATGAATGATTCAATGATGAGAAAATGGGTCCGACAATTTAAGGAAGGACATGATCAAGTGCATAACGGAAGAACGATGTGGGCGTCCATCTGATGTTTCTGATGAACTGGTGAGTGCAGTCGAAGAAAGGATTAAGAACAACCGTAGATTCACGATTAATGCTCTTAGTCTTTTATTTCCACAAATTTCACGAACAGCATTTTACGAGATTGTTACTGAAAAACTGGGTTTTCGTAAACTTTGCGCAAGTTGGGTGCCTAAACTTCTTACTGAAGAACACAAAAAACAACGGATGGGCAGCACACTTGATTTTCTGACACCTTATCACGATGATGGCAAGAACTTTTTATCGCAGGTAGTCACGGGTTGAATGAAACTTGGGTTGCTTATGACATCCCTGACACGAAATGACAATCCATGGAATAGAAGCACACTTCGTCCCCAACAAAGGTTAAACCAAAACAATTCTTGAAACCCGTGCAAGTCATGTGCACAGTGTTCTGGGACAGACAAGGCATTTTACTGATTGAATTTTTACCACGAGGTGCAACAATTAATAAAGATGTTTTTTGCGAGACGCTTAGGAAACTGCTCCGCGCAATACAGAACAAGCGCAGAGGAATGCTCTCCAAAGGTATGGTTTTCACTCACAACAACGCCCAAACACACACTGCAAATGTGACCAAACAACTCCTTGAAAGATTTGGCTGAGATGTTTTTCGCCATCCTCCGTTCAGTCCCGACCTACCTCCTAGCGACTTCCATCTCTTTCTGCATCTCAAGTCTTTCCTTGGTGGTAAGCGCTTCAACAGCAATGAAGAGTTAAAGGAACATGTTACCACATGGTTGATAGAATACATAAACTTATACCACGCTATGAAAAATGCCTAGAAAATTACGGAAGCTCTTGTGGAAAAATAGTTGTAAGTGTTATTGATTTTTGTGCAATACATTGCTTTCTTTATCTGTACTCGATTTCTTTTCTATTATAAAACGGAACTTAGTTTCCGAACTAATTTCGTATATAAAAGTTTTGGTAAATTCCTTCAAAATTGCAAAAGTCAAATCGAGTATTGATTTATGATATGACGATATTAACTTCAATTGGAGAATGGGAGAAGGATGGCTCAGTGATAGAGCGTTATCATTTGGTGTATGGGATCCCCACTTCGATCTCAGGCCACGTGAGCTTGTGGTAGACAACATCATGTCCGCGGATTTTCTCATGTTTCACTATTTTTCTCCGACATTTTCATCCCATTAGTTCTTTTCATAAATCACTCACTTTCTTTAATCATCCGTCTCTTTTAGACTGTGGGACGTAAAACTGAAAGATTTCATCTGGTGATTAAACGTACGGAACACATAAAAGTCGGGAGTGACCAATGCATCGACTGCAGTCAAACAATAAGTTATGAGGTTTGGGTCAAACTTGCTGTATTAATTATTGTTATAAATTTATGACACTCTCTAGCAATTAATGAACAGACCGCCAGAGATTTATGAAATGAAAAGTGGTTATGTTTTAAGCTTTGAAACATCCCGACAAAAGGCACTTGATACTTATGACAGAAATATATAGAAGCATTTGAAGATAATTCCGTCTTACAGGAATACACGAAGGTTAGTATTGAAATGTATAATTTTTCGTTTACAATTGAAGGCCTGAATTGAAAAACGTCCCAAGTCCACCAGAGTACCGTTTTTTTCAGGAGGCAACAAAACATTATAATATTGAATATTTTTGTTTGGATTGTTGTTTGTTTGTTTGTCTTATTACGTTTCTTGTTGTCCATCTTTAAAGCTGCAACTGCGTGACGCAGATATATGGACGTGAAAAATATGTTCATACATATGTCTGTGGACTTGGGATGTTTCTCAATTCAAGTCCTCAATTTGAAATATGTTTGTGTTGTTCAGTACCGTTATATGTTCAAATTGGTTTACATTTTAACATAATAATGAAAAACGTAAAACTCTACTATACTGGAAAATCTTGTCCCCTCTCACCCCAAAAGCAAATTCTGAAATGGTGCCACTGTGTTATGTTATAATACTGTTTAATGATCGTTGTGATTTACATACTGTTGTGATATTACATATAAAGATGTACCGAAACCAAATATATAAAAAAGTACTGCCACACCTATTTCAAAAGGCGGACGAAAGATTCCAATAATGTTATTAAATATTTGAGAGGCGACTAACTTCGGTTTCTCGTCTATTACGACTAAGGTCAAATAAAGCATTACAGCCAAATAAACTTTTTCTCAGTGAAATGAAAAAAAAAAAAAAACTTCAGTTTAACGTCCCACGTTTATGCCCTTTAAGCTAAAGGAGACGATAAGTAAGGCAAGTGAATGATGATGGAAGAAGTGAAATGAGAAGTGGAAGGGAAACGGGAGTACGCCAAGAAAACTCACGGACACGATGTTGTCCAATATAAACTTACCTGACCGGAGATCGAACCAGGAACCCCACGCACCAGAAGTAAGTGCTCTACTACTAAGCCACCGTGCTTTCAACTTTTTTCTCAGTCAATAAAGTTTTCCATTGCAGCGACGTGATTTGCCTGAATGCAGAAACATCATAAATCTCTTAATAGCTTCGAATAATATATCAAGTCACAGAGCTTGAGATGCTATTCTATTGAGCTGAAATTATTTTGTATTAAAAAATGATTTTGAGTTCTACTTAGGCTGTAATATTATGCAAGTGTATAGCTTATAGAATATAGATGCCGGCAAATAAAATAACAATAATAAACTTAAAATAAGAAAAAAGTTGTCTTGGGATATTTTTCAATTCAGGTCCTCAATTGAAGAAGAATTTACATATTTTTTTTCACAACTTCCATATGTTTAAGGATATTTTCTGATCAGTTTATAAATATTCATTTCCGAACTTGTTTAATATCCTAAATTTTTGTGATGTACAAATTCAAATTTAAACCCATGTGAATAGGCCTTGAACAACGTGGTTTTGTGTAGCGCGGACGTCTCTTGAAAGCAATTAACCGCGTTATGCAAGGAATTACTGTATTTAGCAACGATCTATCTAATAACTAAGTACTTAAGTACTCACCTTCCTTTTTGCTTTCACACTCTTCTACTGGTTCCTCAGGATTACATTCGCAAGCATCCACCTCAACTTCCTCATTCGGCTCCAATGGATTTTCTTCAGGCTCCACTATGATCGTTTCGGATACTGGTAGGCTTTCCTCTTTATCAACTTCCTCTACCTCGGAAGCCCCTAAGAATTATAAGGGAAAAAATATATAAAGAATTTAACTGAATATGTCTCTACAACTACTCCAAATACTATAACGACTATACTAACTACTATATGGATCTAACTACTATAACGATATCGTTGTATATTATGTGTGTGACCCTCATATAAATTAGAAAAATTCTCGGACGTTGTGCCAGTCGAAATTCGCAGAAGAGCAGAATTATGGTATTTACTCCCCCGGAAGGTGCCCCTTCTCTTAAGACAGCTCAGCACCTCTCGTCGAACCATGTTTGGCAAGGTATTTGTGTATTCCCTCACTCACGCCTACGCAATTCATTGCTCAGTATATCAATGTAATTAATTATTTGTAATTGATCGATATTGGGTGAAGTATCCAGAGCCTACGAGTTAGTCGTTTAATTTATAAATACTCATTTTTTTTTTTTAGTAGTGTTTATAAAGCTACATTATTTAAAAATAGTACGTAGACTCACTGAAACTATATTCAAACAATATTTGTTTCAGTCCGCCCTCCTTTGTCTGCAAGAACGTAGAGGCGGGCAGTGCGTGTTCAGATGTAGCTACTACCGAAAGTCAGTGAAGATATCTTCCAAAAATTTTTAAGTGGTCTTTCAAATTTTCCAAAAATCTATTTATCATTACGCAGACATGTAAAACTATAAATCTAATATCTACCACATACATTTGTTCTACCTACGATAATTACTTGTGGTATAAATGAAGAAAAATAGAAATAGTCTTCTGGACAGTGTGAAGTGATTCGGCGAAAATAGTGATTTTCTCTCCAACATTTAATTCAATAGAATCAATATTTAACAAAAAAAAAAAAAAAAAAAAAAAAAAATGTGTTGTATAAGTGAGATACAACGAAGATACTGCTAATCAAGAAGTTAACATTAGGGATGATAGTGAAGGGTGTAGAAGAGGAATATAAATCAGAATCTTCTCGTGAACTTCATCTGTCACAGCAACACCGTGTGATTAATCGTGAGTCGTAAGCGTGTTCGCGAATTCGTATTTTCAAAGGGCCCATTATTTTACAAATATTTTTTTTTTAAGTGAAATCAATTCATTGTCAATAATATAAATAATGTAAATAATGTGTGTTTCAACCCAATAAGTCCAATCGTTTCTAAACTGATTTTATTTTCTGTTTTTATGATATTACTCATTTAAATTTTTTGAATTTAGTGTTATAAATAAGCAAGGTAAGACTACGTTATATTTATATGTGCTTGCTATTATGTTTCTTTTGTTACGTTATTATGTGCAGCGAAGCTCAAGAGAATATCGCCTATTGGGTACGATTATTAGGTGTTAAATTATTCTTAATGTGAGTCTTACTATCTCTCTTCCCGGGGCTATATGAAACTTCAATTCACGTCCGAGGTTGTGTGAGACTTCCAGGAAAGGTGGCAGAGGTACACATTACAGTATATACTACGTATTACTGCCAGGAGGGTGGGCATTCAATAGAGGAAATTATCCAAAGTCATTAGGATAGATCAATAGATCAAGGGATACGTAACGAACACGATGTCAACAGAATGTTATATATCAGTAGTTTGAATCCTTATATTTCATTGTTAAGAATTTCTTTCATTAATTTCTTTGCTTTTCGGCGGATGACACATAGCATTACGCTCAACCCGTCGTCTCTTGGGTAAGCCCTCACAGGGATATATACTTCCGAACCTGGCACCATCGTACTACATTTCTCTCAATTCCATCAGGATTCATTAGGGGAAAAGAATACTGTAAAAAGACTTATGGGAAAGATACCCTGCATCCCTGATATTTAAAGGAAATATAATAATTTTAGTACCAACTGGTACCAATTGATGAAGATTAATGAAGTCGAGTGAAATATTATAAAGCTTTCGTGTTAAACAAGTGAAGATTTCAGGTGGTATCTATTAATATATGGTGACCGAACGTAGATCTTGGACTACCTTCTTCTTCTTCTTCTTCTTCTTCTTCTACTACTACTACTACTACTACTACTACTACTACTACTACTACTACTAATAATAATAATAATAATAATAATAATAATAATAATAATAAACGAGGATGTCCTCACGCGCACGACAATCATCAGGGAACATCTTCACTTCCATGAATAATTGAGATGCCGGAAGACGTGGTATTCAGTGGGAGAAATATCGGGAGAATTCGGTGGGTGAGTGACGAAGAGTTTCATCCTGCAATTCATGGAGAGTCTACACCGTCCTTTGCGCGACATGTGGGTGGACAGTGTCGTAAACACGAAGATACTATGTTTGATGACTACTGCTGGATGTCTGCGCGTAAGTTTGAAGCACATTTCATAAAGTTCACCATTGTAACGATCTCTATAGATGATTTCGTCTGCCTTAGAAAAACATGATGAATCACTTCCATTATAGACAACCATTCCAATAACAACACCTTCTGTCAAGGAAGAGGTCGCTGAGGAGACAGTCCTGAATATTGATCACAACGCAGTGATTGTCCTGTACGTTTATGATTGTCGTAGCAAATTCAATTTTCATCTGAAATGACAATCCGATGCAGGAAACCTTCCCGATTATTTCTTACACTCAGAGAACTGCACACCACCTTCACATGATGATTCTTGTTGACTGGTGTCAACTCCAACAGCCACAAGTCCAACATTTTACCTTACCGATTGCACGAAGCCGCCGAGCGACAGCGATATGGCGTACGCCTAACTCGTCTGCATTAGCGCCTACATTTTTCCATGCCCGTTTGCTAGATGAGTAATGTTAGTCACACGATTTTAGTCCATTCCTGTGTTGTGTGGTTGAGGAGTTCCCCTCCAGGCTTCAAACTGGACATTTTATTCGTATCAAACTAACATTTTCATTTATTGTCATATTATAGTTTGCTTCAAACCAAACCAACTTATTTCTAACAGAATCTACAGGAGAAATTATTCAAGGGAAGAAGAATTTTCTTGAGCTTTCTGGTGACCATGACAAAACTTTTATAAGGGTTGGAACATTCGACTAATTGGCAGTTTGTACCTGGTCATACCGTACTTTTGAGTGTTACTGCTGATAAAAGAAAAGTTGGATTAGTTTGTAATCCACTACACATAGTTAGTCTTTTATCCGTACTATGTCGCAGACAATAATAATACTAATAATAATATAAAAATTACCTTCTTTCAATGCATCTTCAGTATTATCAATTGCTTGATTCTTCTCCTCACTTAGTGCGTTATCTTCGGAAGAAACTGTGTTAGATCGTGAATCGGCAGACATTTTACTTCTACGAGGAGCTGGCTTTGGAGGCACAATTTCTTCAGATATTTCTCTTTTCTCACCTTCTATTGGCTGTTGCTCAGGAATTCTGGAATACAATGGCTGAAAAGAGGATAAATAAATAAAAACGGATGAAAACAAACACACAGAATAGTATTGTATATGATTACAAGCAGTTTTGTCCTATCCATTGAACAAAGGCAGAGCACAGGCAGACTGTTCTCGTGCATTGAATACTTTCTACTTGGCTAGTACTGAGCCCCCACACTGTAAATGAGATACTTCAAAGAATGTGCAGTCCGTAGGTTCAATAGAAGTTAATCTAGAAGTATCCAATGCAGAACAACGGTGTACAATAAATCGAGAACAGGTTATGGCTCTTCTGATTAAAACAATGATAGACGTGAAGAAGCAGGTGAAGCAAATGAGGAAAGAGCAACAACAAAGGAAGGCACCTAAAACGGGGATGAAGAAATGTGCGTCAAAAAAGGAATAATTTGATTATGCGTTCTAAGTTCAATGTTTAAGAGTCGAGTTATTTTTCAAGATAGTGATAATATCTATGTCAGGGCAGAATCTGCTATAGTTTGGTACACATGCCTTCTTTTAAAGAGAAGACAAGATTGATGTAGAAGTTTTAGGTTATGGCTTGTAATGAGTAATTCTTTTGATAAATGGATTTCAAGCTTTGGTATTTCATGTATAAACAAGTAAGAGTTAAACAGATAGTAAAACATGGTAAACTGTTTTCGAGTAAATATAATAATATTATATTTAAGTATACAGAGGTATGAAAAAAGAATAATAATCTGTCTGTAACATATTTTTAGTTTAGGGTGACTCAAAATGAAATAGATAACTCTAAACAGTTATTACGTTACTTTACATAATTACAATGCAAAAGACATTAAAAGAAAGCTCACGTATCTGAGCATTTACTTACATTACTGGAGCTTCACAGATTCGTGCTATAGTCAGAGAAGAATTTGGGGAGGGAAACATATGTTTTACACTGGCATTGTTCATACTATATATTGTAAATTATAGGATGTTACTTATATCTAAAAGACCTAAACTGAAAGTAAATCTTGACCTAAAATCTTATAGATTGGATTTCGCTTTTTGTCTCTGTGTTCTGACAGCGGCTAGATTTTAGCCCATTTATCTACTGTAGCTACTGAGTTAGCAGAAGTAGGGTAGTTACTGTTTCCCTATAGTTCAAAACGGTATATGAATAATGGATACTTCCATGGATTTTTTTTTCTCTATAAAATACTTCAGAGTTAGCTCATTACGGAAAACACTTCTTTTCTTTCATGAGATGATTCTATTAGTCGAAATTTGCAACTGAATTTTGGTCTGTTACTCATGCGCTTAAAATAATGACCGCCATGTTTGCACGTCACCGGTCGGTTCAGGGGAAACTGTCTGCGCCGCTCATTAGGAAAACAGCTTTGTGAAAGATACAATGCATATTTTTCAAGTGTGTACGACGACATTGCTAATGAAATAAAAAATTTAAAAAATAAGTAACAGAATTTAGGGCTTCTTTGAAAAGTAAACTATATGTCTATTTATTATCAATTATTTGAATACACTTGAATATCTAAAGATAAAGTTGTATTGTACTAATTTGCAATATTATACAACCAAATATTTAACACATATTATTACTCAGCAATAAAGTCAATGCATTGAATTTACCAAACCATTTAAATATGTAACTAATGTACTCTCCTTGGCAGGACAGCACTATCAGTGTCTATGAGCATACGTACTTATGCAGTTCTTTTAAAAGCTGTAATGTAAGCTACACGTAAAAGCACACGAAGGTTGTTGTGATAGTAATTTTACGTAAATGGACATTGTTTCAAGCCTGACTTAATACACTAATTAATGACTTGATGTTTGGATCATCAACTGACCTTACGAAGCGAAATCCTATTCATAGTCCAGAAAACAAACACCGATATACAAGTAGGGTGATTTGATAGCAAAGTGCTAATTTCTGGATGTAAGTTCGTTGTTGATTCCATAAGGAATGCATTTGGGGAAGAACCCGAGGAAATATGCCCTGGAGAAGCCATTTCCTTCTGTAAGAATAATATAAATTCTCTACCGAATTCCATACTTGCACGCACAAACTTAAGATGATAATCATATCTATGAGTCTTCTGGGAATCCTCCAGTACTATTATCGAACTACGTTACACGAAACAATATTATTTCACTGTCGTTTTCTTTAGCTAATGGAAAATACTTGTGAATTTACGGTATTATATCAGTCCATGAAATGTACATAGCTGATATATATAATTGATAGAGTTTGGTATGTAGTGGTTCATGTTAAAATTTAGAAATCAACTGAAGTGTTTTGAACACATGAATTAACATTAAAATCAACAAATCAACAGATATAACAGCACAGTAATAATAACAAGCTAGTTCCAATTGGTTGATTACTGAAGGAAACCAAATGATAATTCTAGTTTCACATCCCCTACATTTATACCCTATAGGGGAAAAGAGACGAATGATTAATGAAACTGTATGATTATAAGATAATTGGTGGAATGGTCATGCGGGAGAAAAGGCTAGAACCGTGAGAAAACTCATGGACACGATGTTACTCACTACAAATTTACATGGCCTGGAATCGAACCAGAGACCCCTCGCACCAGAGGCGAGCACTACACCACTTATCCACGTGTGCCACGATTATTGAATAAGTACGAATGCATTTGTCATGACAAGTAATATACGTAATATTCAGTTCCAGTGAGTGAAGAAATACTATAAAGGAAACCAATTTACAGTAACGAATCTTAAACAAAGGGTTTAAACTGCTCAAGCATTTGCTTTTCTGAATTTTTTTTTAAACTATCTTGTGGACCTCAGAAAACGTACAAAACACAATGATTTCACGATCTAATCTTTGCAAGTATACCACAATATTACAAACATTACTCACACTCAAAAGCTGACGAGAGAAATTTCGTATGAGGCTGTCGAAAAGAAAAGTTTCAAAGTAATAACACATCCAATAAATAATGAATTTCTGCTAATGTTCCTTCCGTTTAAGCTCGAAAAACTCCGGGCGCCAGGTAGCTATGGCGACTGGAAATACAAGTCTGGCGCCTACATAATTAAAATTCAAAACATGTAGGCCGATGTATTAAACTGTACTTGTATTATTATTATGGTGCCTACTTTTGAGAATTGGCGCCTAGGTCAGAAACAATATTTTCGAGCACTGTTCTTGCTCATGATACTCTTTCAGGAGCCTAACCATCTGTACTACTAGTCTACCTCTGTTTGCTATAGCTTTCTTTAGCTCCAAACCACTGCGGTGGTCACGAATGCATTTTCTTTGTGGAAATATATTAAAACAGTGAAGAAGCTATATAATACGAGTTCTTATACCATTAAGATATGATTAGTTGTAGGAATAGTGTATGGTGATCAATTCTAGTGTGTACAGTAAGTGATAGAAGCTATGTAAAAAAAAAAAAATCAGTGGGATACACTTTTCCTAAAAGGCATTAAGAGTTTTTTGGTACAGAAAGTGCTATATTTGTAGCCATAGTATAATAGCATAGAAATTCACTAAATTTATAATATGTATGCAGGGGCGTCATTTAGGGTGGCAGGAAGGGACAATTCCCCCCTTCCCCCAAGAGTTTGAGAAATGCATATAATTTAATGGATTGTCTACTAATTTACTAATACGAAACGTGAAAATCTTATGTCGGTGGTGCTCTTGCCCCCCTCAAGCGAAGTCTGAAATGACGCTGCTGTATGTATGCCTACAAGTTTTCAACATGTACCACTAAGAAGGGAGAATATATATAGATGCCAACAGAACATGAACTTTCAAAGCACTAGGAGTCAAGTTTTGAAAATAAAGAAAAGCTATTTGTAACTAAATATCGTGGCCTGAATATTCTCAATCTGTGTACGATTTATTTTTATATTTGATCTGATGTTGTAGTTAAGACTCCTAATGTTTCTGGTCTAATGTAATAAAATAATTCTGTTGATATATGTACCTAAAATATTTGTAATGATAGAACATTACAGATGACTGTTAGTGTATTTTATACTAGGAAAATAGGTCTTACTAACACATTATTTTTATATACAGGATTTTGTCACTTCCCTTTTACTATTCCACTAAGCTTATTTGTATATTACAGTAAGAAACTGCAATATGAAAGCACTCCCTGAAATTTCAAAATGCGGCTCAGAGAGGGGACCCGATATGTGACGTCGCGCCAAACAGCCTGTTTCTGTTACCGTGACGTAAGCACTCCATTTTTGTGTTCTTTATATCTCCGTAACTAAATAACATTTTCCTGAGATTTTTGGTATGTACTGTATTGGAGAGTTCTACACAATGAAATCATTAAATCAAAACTTTTAGTCAGAAAGGGAATGTCCATTCGAAATTTGGACATGGACGTAAAGGACGATACGCAATAGACTGAGAACTAGGAATAAGGATTCCATGTAGCAAGTATTGAGTAATTATGGTTTCATTACGTTACATTAACATTAACTAATATTAACTCCCACATGCCAACTAATATTCCCCCGACATGAGGCATTGTGGTGTCTCTAGTGTTATGAAGCCAGGTCCATGATAAAACTTTTAGACGTAAACAGTCATAAAATTACTGTTTATCCAACTGTAACTTGGAGATAATTCAATCAGAACGAAAAGAAAAAAAAAAATGGTTTCACTTTGAAATACGATGGAGAAAAATACTAAGCTACAATACCAATACCACTCATACTACGCTAAGCGAGGGGGAAAATCCCATATTACCAGCTCAACTCAACAAGCCACACAAATATTTCAGGTTTCCTTTACCAGAACTCAACTAGATACGTAAGTCTTCAGGTTCGAATTTTGCGACCAGCCAATCTGATCGAGGCTTTTCCACAGTTTTTTCTTAGTTCCACCAGGCAAATATTGAAACAATGCCGGTGAATTTGTAACCCAGTAGATTTCTTTACCAATCCTTTTCCACGGAGTTGTTAATTTTTTTGATGTAAAACACTTTTAACTTTTGCATCTTGAAAATATACGTTAAAGCTTCATTTTGATATACAGTAAAACCTGTCAACTTGGCCACCTCTCTAAGTTGGCCACCTGCTTATCTTCGCTTGGTTCGTCTTGAACCTGCATTTTCCCATAAGATATTCATTATTTATTACTCTGTAAGTTGGCCGCATTGAAGCAATGTTTATCCTATGTTGACAATGATAAATTTACCTGCGTATCTTGGCCACGCGAATACGTTTTCTTATTTTTCTTCATTCTTTCATATTCCCGTATGAGAGCCAAATGTTCTGTATTTATTACTGGAGACAGAGAAGCATAGAGTAACCACGATTTGTTCTTGGAGGTCAATGGTCAGAACGCTACTCTGACAAAGAGGTGGTGAAGGAAGATGCGAATAAGAAAAAGCACGTACAGGAATTCAGGAAATGGTTGTACGTATTTGTTTACCCTGTCTGTTTTGGTAAATTAAAACCATTAGCTATATCGGCTCCTTTCAACAGTGGGGAGATTCAGTAATTCCGGAAAATTGTCAAGGTTAAAGCTAACCATCTCAATTGTCATTTATTGGCACCTGACTGCTTGTCGAAAGGTAGCGGAGGTTTTGAGATATGAATTCCCTTAAGATTTTCTCAAAACATCTCTTTCTCCAAGGAAAACACTTGTAGCTCATTAACAAGAGATAGTTACTACAATATTAGAATGTGCATATGTTAAAAAAAATAGTAATAATAATAATAATAATAATAATAATAATAATAATAATAATAATAATAATAATAATAATAATAATAATAATAATGATGATGATAAAAATAAAAAAAATAAAAAAAATAAAAATAAAAAAAATAAAAATAAAAAAATAAAAGACATGGAATGAACCACCATGAATAAATTTATTATTAATAACTGATTTACTGCTTTTCGAAAGTTATCTACAGAAAATATTTGTCACTGCCGAAAGGAATCATATAAACTGCATATAAATTATTGAAGTCATAAGTTTGCTTTACTTGTTTTCAATCTGAATAACTCAGTGCGTTACAATACGAATTTCAATAATGGCGTACTACTTTCGATTTCATAGTTGTTTGTGTGATTGTGTTTTCCATCCGAATAATTCAGTGTACCAGACAAGTTTTCAGGAAAAAAAAAGGTACATATATTAAATACACTGTAGTATTTTTTTTCTAGTACTGTGTATTGTTATGATTACTCTATATACATTATTTAAAAGTAGCTGTCGTGGTATTGCTTATTAAAATTTTACAATCGAGTAATATTAGAAATCCTATTCTAAAAATACACCAATCACACTTATTTTCTGTAAGTTTGCCACTTTTCAACGGAACCGATGCACAGTGGGCCAGAATCAGAATCTGACTGAAAAAAAAGTAGTTTTGCCAACTACGTCTAATCTACATTCGAACAGCACAGTTGTGTTAAGTAATAAATAAAGTTTCTTGCTGCGTATCAGTAAACACGGATAACAGCATATAGTGGCGGCAGCAGCACTTCAAAATTGATAGTTCATTATCTGTTTTATAGCGCGCTGAATTGGGGTAGTATGAACGTAAGGTTTGCGGTTTAATTGCGCATGTGAAAAGGCAACGAACGATCGCAAAATAAGCTATGAGTAAAGGTATGTATATGTACTTGCTGTTTGACTAAAGTTTTGATTGATTGGTTTACGTTGCTGTTCTGTAGAAGCATTTCTAGAGAGTCGAAGTATTCACGTATTGAAGAACTGCTATTGGAAATTGAAATTGAGATTTAAAAATGTACGTTCATGTCTGTATTGAGATCTTTCGTCATGATGTAGTTTTATATATGTATTTTGAAATACAGTTGTGATCTACTGCCCGTTCTTGCCCGATTTTTATATTTATCGTCTTTTCAAAGTTAGGTGTAGCGAGCCGGATACGCTCTTCGTGACGTGAAGAACCTGTACGAGGTATTGCGTTCTAAACCATCACTTTATAATTATGATACGAACAGTTATGGATTATAAATTCTTTCTGTGGATGTTCTTCGCAGTGTGAGAGTGACTTTAAGTGCCTTCAAAGTGATTTCGAGAAGCGTTGGAAGCTGTGTAATAGAATGACTGATAAATTTTTATCCAAATAAAATGATTGGTTGGAAAAGGACATATTAAGTTCTCTGATAAAGTATTTACTGGTTTCAAAACGATCTCTTGAAGCCAAGAGCATAGGCCTTTGACAAGCAAATTAGGCAGACCCAGTAAACTCTTCGAAGATCCGGAAACAAAGTCGAAGAAAAAACTTGTAAAACCACTCGTTACAAAGCATTCTGAGTAAGAGCTGGTGTTGGCTACCCAATGTTCATTGAGAGCTGCTGGAAAAAGAGATGTCGCGGTTGTATTAGGAGAAATCACTCAAACGACATCTAAGGGAGCAACGAAAATCAAAAAGGCTTATCATTCGCCAAAATTCTCTCAAACACTTATTCTCCGGATGAAGTCGTGGCACTTATTATAGATAACAACTTAACAAAAAGACAGTATGCACATTTGAGACTAGGTGCAAAGGCAAAACATTGTGACATATATCCGTCGTATAAAGTGGTGTGGGAAGCAAAATTAAAGCGTTATCCCAGAGAAAAGAATATTATAGTAACTGACACGTCAGCCGAAGATAATTTACAAGCAATAGTAAATCAGACAATTGAGCGCATCGTGATTTTACATGAAGATTATATTAAACAGTGCATCAAAGATGGAGACATAATGAAATTAGTGTGTGAGTGGGGTTGCGATGGAAGCAGTTGTCATAATGTATATAAGCAGAAAGTTCAAACAGAAAATAAATTGAACTAGTGACTCAGATATTTTTGCTATCTCCTTCGTTCCCTTACAGTTGTATTCAACATCAGATAGGGAGGTTGACAAAGCAATTTTGTAGCAAAATCCCAAACCATCGTCTCAATAGATTTTGTCGACCCATTAAATTATTGTACCAGAAAAGAGAACTGAACTGTCGAGAAAAGAGGTATATTCAATGGAAACGCAAATACGTAATTTAAAGCCTACTAATGTACCAATTCAGGAGAAGAAAGTAAATGATATCCCTAAACTTGTGTTCACAATGGTGAATGGGAAGATGTGAAACTCTGTTACAGAAACTTACTCCTCAAACGTACTCCTTGAAGGCACTTAAAGTCACTCTCACACTGCGAAGAACATCCACAGAAAGAATTTATATTCCATAACTGTTCGTATCATAATTATAAAGTGATGGCTTAGAACGCAATACCTCGTACAGGTTCTTCACGTCACGAAGAGCGTATCCGGCTCGCTACACCTAACTGAAAAGACGATAAATATAAAAATCGGGCAAGAATGGGCAGTAGATCACAACTGTATTTCAAAATACATATATAAAACTACATTATGGCGAAAGATCTCAATACAGACATGAACGTACATTTTTAAATCTCAATTTCAATTTCCAATAGCAGTTCTTCAATACGTGAATACTTCGACTCTCTAGAAATGCTTCTACAGAACAGCAACGTAAACCAATCAATCAAAACTTTAGTCAAACAGCAAGTACATATACATACCTTTACTCATAGCTTATTTTGCGATCGTTCGTTGCCTTTTCACATGCGCAATTAAACCGCAAACCTTACGTTCATACTACCCCAATTCAGCGCGCTATAAAACAGATAATGAACTATCAATTTTGAAGTGCTGCTGCCGCCACTATATGCTGTTATCCGTGTTTACTGATACGCAGCAAGAAACCTTATTTATTACTTAACACAACTGTGCTGTTCGAATGTAGATTAGACGTAGTTGCCAAAACTACTTTTTTTCCAGTCAGATTCTGATTCTGGCCCACTGTGCGATGGTGGTCAACATAGACAGGTTTCACTGTAAATGTTTTTGAAAAAGTACTTTTAATAAATAATATTTTTTTCACCATAACAATTATGAACCAAAAATAACCATTATAATAATACTAAGAAAATCAAATTGTTCGATGAGATAGATTTTGGCTTAGTACGAATATATTCACATGGTTTTGTTTGCTTCCAAATGGTAGAAGAGGTATTCAACTTCAGAGTTTTATTCTACTCTGGAAAGGGATTTTTTAAATTTCTCCCCCATGGATTCGCTCTTGTACATGACACGGCAATAACTAAATTCAGCAGAAACTTTTCTTAGCACTTCCCAATCTACTTTTGTAGCAGCTTCAGGTATGCGTCGTCGTGGGTTTTCTAAGTTATTAGGAGGAATGGAGCAAATAAAGTTTTTTTTAAGAAACCAAAAAAATGTTTGTTGATGTAAGGTTATGAGATCCTGGTGAGTCGGACAGGTAACACTTAATGTTCATTCTTATGCCCTTAGGTTAAAAGAGAACAGGTGTTAACGGCGTTGTCTACCCTAAGCTCACATGACCTGGTTTTTTCTTTTCTCACTATAGACGAGCGCTCCTCCGGGCCTCCTTCCAAAACAAAAGATTTCGAGCACTTTGAGTAAAACGGTTATCTTATGACATATACATTAAGAAACCTATAGATATTTTGTAGCAGCACCATCTGGCTGAAAAATGATGCCATTTTTATATAAAGTAAATGGTTATCCAATGACACGAAAACTGTAAATTAGGAAACTTTTAGATTTTTTGTAGCAGCACCATACGTTTAATTGAGAAATGATGCCATTTTTATGTCAGCTAAATTGTGAAAATAATCAAAATGATACAAGATGAAAATAATCAAAATATTAATATAATACTAGATGATACACAATTTGCAGTAGTTTCGGGATATTAAAAAAAAAAAAAAAAAAAAAAAAAAAAAAAAAAAGCTTACAACACTTTATGAACAACGTATGAGTTTTGCTTAACTGAAGTTCTGACCTATTATATTTGAATTACCCTTTAAAAACAGCACTTTCAGAGAGTATGTTTGTGAAACTTTCTTCAAAACATTAAACTGGAGCGTAGCTACTGTTTCATGATTATGAAATTCTTGAAAATTTCTATGTAATGGATATCTTATTTATTTTTCTTAAAGTTCCTGAACTTTCTAAATAAGAGATTTAAATTATCTTTCAGTGGTACTGAACTAATTTTGGGAGTAATGCAGCTGGTTTAAGTAATACATACTAATCCTTCTCATACGCAATTACCGGCATTAGTAATATCAATCAATTTTAAAATACACTGATACACAAAGAGTGAAAAATACACGATTAGATCGAGATTCGAACCGGTCTCCGCTTTACGCGCCGATGTGTTGACCATTATGATATACAGACCACTCCCTGAACAGTCATATATTCTATCACCCTTGAAGTCAGTGCTCGGCCATATGGTGCAGACCATGTGAACTGTCCCACAACTCCAATTGTGTCTGAATAACTCAATGTCTACATTACCAAAAGCCTCTGACGGCTATTAAACAGGTAATTTTTAAAAAAATAAGTTTTGTAGCACATCAATTTCTCAAATTCTGGTCCAGTCGTGCATTTTTTGCTCTCTGTGTGCCTCTGAATTCGCACCTAAAGAGGAATTGATACGATATAAAATGAATTATTTTCTCAATTCACCTATGTAATATCAAAATAGATCATTATATTTGATTACAGAATTTAAAGACCTTTGACTTTAGACTTATCATCTAATTTCTGGATGACTCATTTAACCTTGACCAAATGGAGAATAGGTTAATGTGTAAGAAATCCGGAAACCATTTTTTTATTATTATTATTACTTATTTACACATATTGCTGGGCGTTATCGCAGGGGCGTCATTTCAGACTTCGCTTGAGGGGGGCAAGAGCACCACCAAAATAAGACTTTCACGTTTTGTACTAGTATATTAGTAGACAATCTATTAAAGTATATGTATTCCTCAAAGTCTTGGGGGGGGGCAATTGCCCCCTCCTGCCCTCCCTAAATGACGCCCCTGCGTTATCGGCATCTATGGCCTTAAGCCCGTA
Source organism: Thermobia domestica (assembly GCF_964235325.1). Taxonomy (NCBI): domain Eukaryota; kingdom Metazoa; phylum Arthropoda; class Insecta; order Zygentoma; family Lepismatidae; genus Thermobia; species Thermobia domestica. Next base: position 30,309,174 of record NC_137454.1, read on the forward strand.
TTAAGGATGACGTCCCTCGGCGAGCACACTACGCGGAGAAGGGAGAAGGAAGGAAGCGACCTGGAAACTGTATGTTAGGTACCATCCCGACATTTGCCTAATGTGAATGGGAAAAAAAACAGGGAAAAACGTCACTCAGAATGGCTAGCCTGAAAGAGCTGTTACACATTTTAGAGCGAGTGTCCTCACGGGAAATCGAAGACAGAACTGCTCGCACCTAAGTAGGGTCACTCCGAAAATCAAAATAAAACAAAACTAGTGATCGTATATGTATCAAATTAGTGTTAATACTTGAAAATTACTTACATTTACTTTATTTTCTTAACTTTTTTACTAAATTCATTGAATGTCATTGAATTCGTTCTTACTGAGGAACACGGTAGAAGAAAATGAAATCAGTTTTGTCCTACATTTCTAATAATAAAGAAAGTCGATTCTGGTGGTTCTAATTGATCAATTACTCTAAAAATTACTATTGTCATCAGTTGTATTAGACAATAATATAAATACTAGTTGTCCCAAAAAATGTATACACACAATGCATTTGAAAAGTAAATATACATCTATATTAATATATATATATATATATATATATATATATATATATATATATATATATATATATATATATATATATATATATATATATATATATATATATATATGTTAAGCGATCCTATTCTGTGCACTGCGAGTTTTTTTTTTTTTTTTTTTTTTTCAAAGATTGGTATATCCTGTGTTGTGTGCAGTTCACTTCCGCGAGCCAATCAAGCTAGCGACCTTGAGACGAGAAGTTCTTTGCTGTTCATTGTGTGTTTATTGCCAAAACAAAACTGAAACCATGTCTTTCCGTGAGTGATCAGATTGCTGTTAACTTTAACCCTTTCACTACCACTGGGACATGTGTGTCCCACAATATATTCTCAGAGAACCCGTGGTAATTTATGTTATCGCATGTTATTGCTATGGATCGATGTTCCACTGGTAAAGAGAAGCAAATGAAATGAAATGAAATGAAATCTTTAAGTTTTACGTCCCACGGTTATGCCGGTTAGGCTAAAGGAGACGGTGATAATGAGAGATGAGTGAAATGGTGGAATGAAGAAAGTGGGAGGAAACGGGAGAACCCCGAGAAAACCCACGAGCACGGTGTTTGTCCACCACAAAGTTCACTTGGCGGGGGCTGGGATCGAACCCGGGACCCCAAGCACCAGAGGTGAACGCTCTACCACTGAGCCACCGCGCCCCCCCTGGTAAAGAGAAGCCTGCTAATGCTTTACAGAATTCTTAAAATTACAGATTACCGCTTTCCACCTGGTTTTCTGACAATATACATATCATAATTGAAAATACAAGATGATCATTCATTTCACTACTACTGGGGCATATAGGTCCCATGTAAAAGTTCAGTGCGATACATATGTCCCTTCTTTCCCACATTGAAAAACGAAATGTCGAGATTTTTTTTTATATTTATACTTTTGACAACAACTTAAAATAACCATGAGCCCCTCCGTGGCTAAGCGGTTAGCGTACGCGCCTTTGGCGTGGGAGACCGGGTTCGATTCCCGGCGGGTGCTCATGTGGTTCGGATTCCACGTTAATCAGTAGGCCCACGTCTTATATAGCCTCGCTGCTGAAAGGGACGCTAAACTAAAATCAAATAAAAAAAATCAAACTTAAAATAACCATGCAGTTGTGCCCCCCCCCCTTATGTCCATGACGCATCTTCCCCAATTGTCTATTCGTAGGTGTTCTTCCATGAAAAGAAATCTTTTCAATTAATTTTTACACGGAGGTAGAGTGCTCTCTCTTCTGATGCGAGAGGTTTCTGGTTCAAATCCAGGCTATGTGACTTTGTGGTCAATAACATCGTGTCCCTAGGTTTTCTCGGGGTTCTGCCGTTTCCTCCTACCTCGCCATTCTAAAATGAAATGAAATCTTTGAGTTTTACGTCCCACGGATATGCCGGCTAGGCTAAAGGAGACGGTGATGATGAGTAATGAATGAAATGGTGGAATGAAGAAAGTGGGAGGAAACGGAATAGCCCCGAGAAAACCCACGCACACGGTGTTTGTCCACCACAAAGTTCACTTGGGAGCTCTCTCGTGGCTAAGCGGATAGCGTACGCGCCTTTGGCGTGGGAGACCCGGGTTCGATTCCCGGCGGGAGCTCATGTGGTTCGGATTCCACGTTAATCAGTAGGTCCACGTCTCATATAGCCTCGCTGCTGAAAGGGACGCTAAACTAAAAATCAAAATCAAAGTTCACTTGGCGGGGGCTTGGATCCTCGCCATTCTATTAATCATTTAGTTTTATTAATTACACGTCTCCTTTAGGCTAAAGGACATAGTTGAGGGAGGTTATATTAAAGTTTTCATTTCGCTTTTTATTTATTGTTTTTAAAACTTAATGTAATTTTATTTTTCTGCGTATTTTTTTATTATTATTATTTTAATTTGAATCTTAACGGCGACTGAATTTGTGTATCTCGTTCATAAAGCAAGACCATTAACCATTTAGAAACTAGGGGAATCCAGAACATATAACAGTTCGAAAACTTAGATACCGTAAAACAGAATTAGGATTAGGAATTACATATCTGGGTATTCGGCCATGTTAACCTGTCACACACATGATAGATGACGTCCCTCGGCGATCACACTATCCGGGGAATTGGAGAGAAAGAACGGAATGAGGATGGAAGGAAGTGACCTGGGACTATTACGTTAGGTACCATCCCGGTATTTGTCTCGTGTGAATGAGAAAAAACCTCACTAAGGGTGGCTGGCCTGATAAAGCTGGTACATCTTTTTAACCGAGTGTACCTACCGGGAATCAAACCCGGAACCGCTCGCATCAAACCGTAAAACATTCTAAGTACATACACCTTTTATTAAAACAACCAGTACGCGATACTGAAAGTCTATGGGTACATACGAGGCGCATCCAGAAAGTAAGTTTCACACGCGTCCCATAGCTAGGAAACGGTATGTTGCGCGAAGCGAGTACGTGTACGTGAGAGAGTAAGGTCCTAGCATGGCACATGCACTAGTGGAACTTCCCTAGTGCTCTCAGTAGCGTCGTGGCAGTGGTTGAAGATGGACGTTCCTATTTCAGCTCCCGCCGCGTGTGAAGTGCGAGCAGTGATAAAGTTTTTGAATGCGCAGGGCATAGCACCAATCGACATCCATTGTTAGCTGTGCCAGGTCCATGGGCCTAACGACATGAGCAAACAGTTCCTGCAGATTTTCCGCTCCTTATTGCACACCCTGTCACGGACTGCTTGTTGATCAAGAAGTTGTGTGCTGAAGCAACTGACTCTAGAGCACAAAGCAAGGCGCACAGGATCAGCATTGACATTTTTGCAAAGATACAGCTGACGATGGATTTCAATCGGTACTATGCCCTGTGCATTCAAAAACTATCACTGCTCGCACTTCACACGCGGTGGGAGCTGGAATAGGAACGCCAATCTTCAATCACTGCCACGACGCTACTGAGAGAATTAGGGAAGTTCTGCTGGCTCATGCGCCATGTTAGGACCTTACTCTCTCACGTGCACGCAGTCGCTTCGCGCAACATATGGTTTCCTAGCTATGGGACGCGTGGGAAACTTATTGTTTGGATGCGCCTCATAATTAGGCTGTTAATCTATATTTTTTTTAGATAAAAGCAAAATTGATAATATCTAATTTATTTGCTATGTTCTTTATTTTCTTATTATTTGAATACAAATAACTACAACCATTGTATCAAATAACTTTACTTAAAAGTTATTGCAAACTCAAGATTACGTTCTGTTTGTGAAGTCAAAAAAATCTTCCTTATACAGAACACTATTACGCATGCATAGAAAAAAAGCTTCTCACACAACATGCAAGAAAACAGAACATGCTTGGTATGTGACCACATAGTCACTGTCGTTCTATCTGGAATATATATAAGTAATTATACATGCATTACATACAACATATATGTATATTTCTATATCTAAAATGATCTGGCATTGATTACTTTCAGGCAATACTAAAAAAGGAACTCGTCCTCCAGGATTCGTTCATTTTAAAACAAATACGGCAAACTGTACATTGTCTAAAGGAATATTAACGAAATTTGTTTCTTTTCATTATTTCTACGATTATTTCATGAACAAAATAAGTAAAATTTCTAATTAAAATTTACGTACAGCAGCTACATTCTACCCTCTTCGAAGTGTCAAATTCAATACTAGTATTTTTAATACTTCAAAATACTATAGGTTCTGCTATAAGCCTTATGTGTCAATATATTAACAACAAACACACACAGTGATTGATTTTTTTCTAACGACAATATACAGGGAAACAAAGTACTAATATTTTTACTTTATTTTATTTTATTTACGTATTTATTGTATTGGGATTGATAACAAAATCTTTTAATGAACATTTTCTTACAAAGTATTTATTGTTGAGTTTTAGCGCTTGTCTATCTCAGCTGTGCCCTCGGAAAATATGCAAAACATACTTCGGCCCTACCCCCATCAATATCTGACGGATTAAACCCATCATTTGCTTAGTGAAAAGAAGTGAATGACCTCAGTTGTGTTACCAATTTGTCATTCAGTCGTTTGATCTTGACGAATGAAAGCGTAGGTTATTTAGAATGGCTATAACAAGACAGAGCATAGCGAAGTCCGTGAAATAATTCATTGTGGCAACGCTTCCGCATCCAACAATTGAAAGATCTCGGCCGCAGCAACTAGTCCCTCCTGTTTCGAGGGAGGATCGGGAAAACACACATCGACAGCAGCGACAGAAGGGGCACAGTTGAAATAGAAATGCTATAGTAAATAAATTGGAGGATACTGAAATGTCCATATATTTATGAAACTATACTATTCAGATGATTAAGTATAATTATTACACCATACTATCATTTGAGTTTTTAAAGATTGAAGTAGAATAACGTACGCTACGTTACTTTTAGACTTTTCAGACCTATGGTTGAGGTGAAAAAGAAGAAGAATATATTTAAATATCTAAAACGCCTCATTTGCTAAATAAGAAGTTGAGTCTTTGCTTCTTCTTCTTCTTCTTCTATAATATACACGGTGCGGCAATTTAGAAACAAGACCAGATCTTTAAAAAATAAATGAATAACGAGTGGAATCAATTTACTTCGGTTTATTCAAAGTAGGAACCTCTTTTGTCCACACACACACAGCCTTTCACGATACCAGTAAGTTATGGAATGACTTCTGGAAGTCCTGGACTGTAATGGTGTTCAAGGTCCTTGTCACCATTTTCTGGATGGTGGAAACCGCCAAAAAAGCAATCATTCATTGGTGCTTTTAGTTCTTTCAGGAAGATAAATTATTATAAGAGATAAGTCAGGCAAGTATGCATGATATGGCAACACACAAACAGATTTTTGGGTCTAAAACGCAAGAACAAATACTGCAGTCAAGGAATGATGCACAAAATATGCACACAGGTTCCGCGTCTTTTAATTATTATTTGAGGAACAGTCTCCGTATTCACCCAGACGGAGTCGGATATTACCCTAAGACTTACATTCCGGTTATTTAAAATGATATCCCGCACTTCGTCGATCATTTCAGTTTATTAGTTTATTATGACAGATTTGCTTGGACCTGGACGCTCGTCACTTTCCACAGACTCACTGTTAGCACTGAACTTCTTATGTCATTCAAACACATGCCAACTAGAAAGAGACCATTCACACAAACATTTTTCAATATCTCAAATATTTCCGTTGGAGATTTCCGTAAAGGCGCACAAAACCTCACATTTTCTCTTTGTTTCTTTGTTGAAAGAGTGAAAAGGTACCACAACACTAGCCTATATGTAGCCTATATGTATGCCACACTGGCAGCCGGCCAAGTTAGAAATTTCAGCACGTGATCTCAAGATCATGTGCAAGATTCACCACTATGAACACTTTCCATGGCAAAGCTAACTTCGCAGCAAAAGGAACCAGTTTCATTTTTAGTTGCCGAACTCTATATGATGTAATAGAAATCAAGGAAGACAATAAGGAACCACGAATAATTCGATCTAGAGAAGTGATGACAACCATTCACTTACTTATGAGATTTAATAAAGCTGTAAATAAGCGGTATGTGTGAATTACACTAACCTAATGGCATCGACGTTCGCATCTTATGAATCTATCGTTCGAAGATGGTTTCATGGCCAGCGACGCAATTAAGCTAGTTGTCGCCCGGAAAAAAAAAAAAAAAAAAAAAAAAAAAAATTCGCCTTAGAGCCCCCTCCCCTCTGACCAACCAAACCAAAATGCTCCCCGATTACACCTGATATTGGCATCACACAGTGATTCTCCTACTCCGTTTTTTCTTCAAGTGATAAAGCTTGATTTCAAAATACAGTACATAATTTAATTTTTAGTACAAGATAAAACACCAAACTACAGTAATTAGTATTTGATTGCCAAATAATCTGAGAGTAACATACTTGACATGTTCTTATAGTCTTATCATAACAACTGCAAATAACCATGTTTTTGATATTATATCGGTGTGTGCATATGTGTAGAACGAATCAACAGTTTGTTACTTTAAAATAGAATATTTAATTATGACAAACAGTCAAGCTGTTGTCTCGAGTATTATACTCGGACATTTTGAAAATCTCTTAAATCAATGTAAATTAAACAAAAACACAAAAAGCTGGAACAAAAATTTAATTTTGCGAGCTCTTTTGGCTGCAAAATTTTTTACAATGTCCTCAAAAGATAGCTTTGAAGCTAACTTATGCTCTAGGGATATGATCCTAAGGTTGGTGAGTCATTATTGTAGTAATTGTAGTTTCTGAGGTATTTTTTTATTCTTTAGTTTGCTAAAACTCCTTTCTTTACATTATAGCGAAGATAAATAAATATCTGCCCAGTTTTGCGTCCCCATTCCGACGCCCGCTTGCCCCCTTAGTTACGTCACCGTTCGTGGCCTGAGGAAGTTTCCCAAGCTTCATTAAAAATTTAGGAATGATCTACCCAAGGGGCTAGAGATCGATATTTAGGAGACACTCAAAGTACATTTGAAGTACGAAACAAAATCAATCTTGAAGGGATAAAACTGAAACGTTTCCACTCTCGACTGTGCCTTAAAATTTCCATTCCTTATCTTTAATTTTCATTAGGTAAAGTCAGAGAAATGAGCATAATTCATCAAAAAATTAAATATTTAATTTAATGTCTTACGGTTGTGTTCTTTAAGCTAAAAGAGACAGATGATTACTGGAAGTGAAGAATTATGAAAGAGTAGGTGAAACTGAGAATGTGAAGAACCCCCCCCCCCAAAAAAAAAAAAAAAAAAACATAAACATGATACTGTCTACCAAGGGCGCCGATTTCTCTGTAAATTTGGGGGGAGGGGGCATTCAGATGCAGAAGGCATATATATGAGGATTTTAAGACGAATTGCATTCAAATTATGCCAAATATTGTATATTCATAAATACAATAGGGGGGCCCACATGAGCTTTGAAGGGGGGGGGGGGCTTGCTCTCCACAACAAACTCACAATGGTCTACGATCAAACCAGGGACCCCTTGCACTAGAAGTAAGCACCCTACCACTGTGGACGTACCTCCTTACATATTCTCTAATAGTTATTCTCATATAGCAGGTCTTGTCGAACCGTGGCCAACTGACTAAATTTTATATTTAAGCTTCGTAAGAAAAAGTATTCATTTTTGTGAAATCAGTCGGGTCTCAAACAGAACAACAAACATTGTTGTTATGCCAAACAACATTATCGTGGACCGACGGATTCATTTTTACAGAAACTATGAACAGAATGCATTATTTTAAAAGGAAAATGAAGTGAACGGATCGAATATCCTACTTAGAAGGCAGCTTTTAAATACTTTGCCAGTGGCGGCTTTTAAGAATCTAAGGGAAGAAACATATATAATTACTGTATCCAAGAATTACAGGAATTGGGACAATAGTAAGATTTCTTCCTTTAGCTTGTAGCGAAGATGCGACTTCTCTTAAGGTCCATCACTGTCCTTTTCAGGATTGTACCTTATTCGAAGTGTAATTTTCAACATGGATTTTTAAAATAAAACTAAGTATAGGAAAGTGAAATTCAACGTATTTTTTATAGAGTAAATTCGGATTCGGTATACATAAAACATGTTATTATTATTATTATTATTATTATTATTATTATTATTAAATTGTATAGCAACCTGATTCCGTATAGGTAATCGTAATCTGATTTTTTAAATTGATCAATTAATTTAAGTCATAATTTTAAACACTAATCATTTCTAACATTATTTTGATGGTGTCTCTAAATTTTGAGGCTATGACATGATATGTACCAGTAATATGACAAGCATTATAATCAGAATTTTAAAAAATGATGTTGAAATGCATATTGTGTTATGAGATTCTTTCCGCTCGAGGCTGAGAGTGCAGCGCGTACCCATCACCAAATGATACAGTAGTTGGCTGGATATCAGCTCGGTAAAGGGCTGTAAATAGTAGAACAGAAAGTAAACAGCGACTAGCAACCCCGTTTTCTTTAATCTATGAACATATATTAATAATATCTCTTCTTGGGATTGGAACTGCAATACATACACACTTTAAATAAGTAATTGAAATTATTTATAATTAATATTTAAAGAAAATTAAAATTCTTACTTATTTCCGCTGCTGGCTAAGAAAGCCGCGCGGTTAATATTGAAAGTTCCTACACGTAACATGTGGGAGTGCAACGAAGTCTACATTTCAATCCCAGACGAAGTATGCAGTGTAAGATACGTTTCCCAATAGCTGAAAAGTCGTTGATGCACTTTCCAATGCAGTTACAATGTATGCACAAGTGCTGATCCTGAGGTTTGAGGAAGTCCCAGCAGCTCAAAGTTAGTTTCGGCCTTAAGGATCTGATATCTTTGCTTCGATATCCAAGCGATGAAACACACGTAACTCATCTAAACGTCCCCCTCCCAAATTAACGACGCAGCTGGATGTGTTCTAATTTCGAACATAGCTTCAGTGTAGAGTTGAACAGTCCTGTTTTCCTTCATCTAATAACATTCTTAAACGACATTTCTCCTTAAACATTGAATTCAGTGCGCTGATTTGGGGTTTCGCATCCCGTCAGCAGTAAAGCTATACGAGATATGGACCTACAGTTTATCGTGAGATCCGAAACACATAAGCTCGCGCCGGGAATCCAACATGGGTATATGCTAACATATACCCATGAAGTGGCATCGAAACTGGAAAACATAATAAATAATAATAGTAATAAAAAGTATTTTTTTAAAAATAATGACACTCAATATTTTGCTTTTTCTTTCTTTCTTTTCGCTGTTGAGTGGCAGTTAGTATCGATGTGAGGAACAGTCTATGAAATGGAATAGAAGTCGTGCTTTCTCCTTAGATCGTATATTTCATATGATCATGGTTATACAGTAGACTGAAATACTATGGAAAAGGAATTCTAAATATAATTGATATGTATAATTCTAGTTGCAAGGTAAATTTTATGTCTTTATATTTTTAAATAATGAACATGCATTCTATAGCATGAATGAATAAATACACTGCAGGTTATTCAAACAATGCTTATCAATATATATAACCAACAACATGCTGTAGGTTTTCTTACTAGGCCAGTCATGGCACGTAACTAATCGTCATTATTATTATATAAGTTCATTGATAAAAACGAAGCTAGAAGTAAATCAATAAATGAGTAACTATACTTACCTTCCGTGGTTTTGGTAGTATGCTGGGTTTCATATTTTTGTATAATTCTAGCAACTGCGGTGAACACTGTAGATGGAACCACACTTCCAAAAGACCAAACTGAGTGTTCTGTTCTTCTTCAGAAACTATACCACAAAATTCAACAATTTCATGAATTCTAGAGTCTGCGTTGTCTATAGCATGGAGAAAACATATTTCACCCATTGCTATAATCCGGTTGTCTTCTGCCAAATGTAAATATATTGGCACACGAGTCTGAAAAAAAATAATGCTATTTTACAAGTAGTACTGCATCACTGTCACTATTAGAAGTACAGTACCGCTCAAAAGTTTTCAAAGACGCCAGATTTAAGTGAGCATCTACTATAGACCTATTATTTTGATGCGAGAACTTTGCCGCCGAGTGTCAGAGGTTCTTCTGTCCAAAGCATAAAATTTAATGATAACTGCATCGGGATCTGAGGGATATTGTAGATGATATATTTAATTTTAATTCTTAAAATCATTTCACAGAAAGATAATTTGTAATAGATATTACTGTACATAGCATAAACAAAAGGTGTGGAAAGTTAGGTAACATATTAGTTTTGTTTCAAAGATATAGACATATGAAGTCACTGCAGTGACAAAAATACGTAAGAAAAACAAGTTTCCCATGTTTTATCTTTCTTTATACCTTGTTGATATATTAACATTTTAAAAGCTAAAAGTATCATATTTTGAAAAGTGTTTACGACGGCCTATACACGGCCTTTCTGCGCTCGATGGGAGTGTATTTGTATTGCTCGTCGTTGCTGTTCTAAGGAGCAAATATTGGGCAGAAGAAATCATCGTAAACATGTTGCAAAGTATAGTATTTTTGGCTTTTAAAACGCTAACATAGTAAATTATAAAGAACTACAACACTTGTAAAACGTTGTCTTTCTTCCGAATTTATGTCACTGCATTAACTCAGTATGTCTATAGGTCTCAAACAAAACTAATATGTTACCTCACCTTCCACACTTTTGTTTATACTATGCAACCTCTATTACAAATTGTATGATCATTTTAAGAATTAAAATCAGATATATCATCTGCAATATCTCTCAGATTCCGATCCAACTGTCATCATATGTAAGACAGTTGGATCGACAGACAGAAGTACTTCTGACACACGCCGGCAAACTTCTAGTGCAAAAATAATAGATCTACAATAGACGTTCACTCAAATCCGGGGTGCTCGTATACTTTTGAGCGGTACTGTATGTGTGTCACCTGTAGAAGAAATTAAACAATACACACCATCTGGTAATTAGCAGTGTAGCTAGTCTTACCATAAATACTGTCCCAAAAGTTTTAAGTTTATTGACACAAAATGGTTAGAGGTATCTTAATATCCTAATAACATAAGTTAAAAGGGTGCATTATCAACCAATATATATTCAAAATGGCTACCATTAGCATGCACACTGTCCTTAAGTCTTCGTGGCCACCCATAAATTGCATTATACAACACACCAATTGGAAAATCTGCAGCTACCTTCCGAAGGGACCGCTTTAAACTTTCAATATCGGGATGTCTCTTCTTGCAAGCCATCTCCTGGAACTTGTATCACAACATGTAGTCCAAAGGGTTTAGGACTGGGCTTACAGAAGATCAAACTGAAATAGAAATTAAGTCCGGATCACTTGCCTTCAGCCACTGCTGGGTTGTTTGCGCCTTGTGTGCTGAGGCTGAGTCCTGCTGGAAACTCCAGTTCTGTCCATGGAAAAGGATGTTGGTGAGATTCTTAACTAGTTGAGATTCTAAACATCAGTTGACTGTTGGTGAGATTCTAAACGCTGTCTCCTGGTACACTTTGGCTGACGTTTTGACGCCCTTTTCATAGAAATGGTGCTCCGTTGTCCCCTCGTAGCTCACACCCCATCACATTATGAATTATGACTGAGGCAGGATGTTGACTCTTCTGGACCGTTGGAGCCTTTTTTACCAGTTTCTCTAGAGGATGTGGCATTTTGAGCATTGAAAGTCTCCTCAACACTGAAAATCTCTTCATCAGTGAAAAGGATTTAAAGTAGGGATGGCCAATTCCGGAATTTTTACTTTCCGGAATCCGGAAAGTAAAATCGGAAAATTCCGGAATTCGGAAAAATTCCGGATTTCGGAAAAATTCCGGAATTCGGAAAAATTCCGGATTTCGGAAAAAATCCGGAATTCAGAAAAATTCCGGAATTCGGAAAAAATCCGGATTTCGGAAAAATCCGGAATTCAGAAAAAATCCGGATTTCGGAAAAATTCCGGAATTCGGAAAAATTCCGGATTTCGGAAAAATTCCGGAATTCGGAAAAAATCCGGATTTCGGAAAAAATCCGGATTTCGGAAAAAATCCGGAATTCAGAAAAATTCCGGAATTCGGAAAAATTCCGGAATTCGGAAAAATTATTTTTTCTTTTTGTAATCCTAAGAATTTTGTTCAAATGCAAACGAACAAATTTCCTTTTTGTAATCCTAAGAATGTATGATGCAAGTTAAGCTGAAACTTACATCCTAAAGTATACACTACTCAATCTTCCCATGGTTAATGAGATGTAGTCCAAAAGTACGATGTACTCCTAATATTTAATTTTTGTTTTACTGTGATATTGTCCAGAGGTAAGACATATATCACACTGAGATAAACAACTTGACATAATGAAGATGTTATCATACGTAGTTTTCCAGAAAATCGTGAGAAACGATTTTTTATGAAGTTAAAATATGCGTCGCTTGTTGCCAGTGTGATGCAATTGATAACTTTTATGCTGGAATAGTCTTATTATTATTATTATTATTATTATTATTATTATTATTATTATTATTATTATTATTATTATTATTATTATTAATCGTTTATGTACTGTAAAAGAAAAATATGAACCGTTAAGTAGTAGATTTTATCTGTTGTTTTTTGATATCTTCTAACAGTAATAACAAATTGCTTGTAAATACGCAATGATTATCAAGGACAATGGCATATTAATGTAAGGACTACTCTGCAGACTAGCAATAAACAATAAACAATAACATAAACAATAGTCCCAAAAAAAAGTAACTAACTTGGGCACGTCAGAATATTCGCGAGAATATAGGAACGCATTGAGACTAGCAAAAAACGTGGTGTTATTATTACTCAAAGGGCCGTACGATGGAGGCTTTAACGTTAATGTTAATGGCACCAATGAGCACTTACTTGCTCTAACGGTTAACCTCACTTTTGAGATGATTCTTAGAAGTGGGCGTGTTGGCATGCAGTTGGAGTACTAACGATTTGCGTCACTATCGAACACTAACGTAGCACTAGCGACGTTTAAAGTCGAAATTGGAGTCTGACATAAGTGGCTTGTCAACTTCACGGACATTATATTTTCCTTGAATGCGAGAATTTTGCGCCCTACCACAAAAATAGGAAAAAATGCGCTCGCAATATATTTGCACTGGAATGTTTGCGCCCTACCCCAAAAAGAGGGGAAAATGCGCCGGCTATATATTTGCACTGGGATGTTAGCGCCCTACAATTCAACTTATTATTGTATTGTGTAAAGTAACTTCCACTCGCACTTGAACTAGGCTTGCCTCTCATCGTCTCAGTGAGTTACTTCATCCGTTATAATATTCCGAACAAATGAAAAAAAATACAATTTTAGTTCACTAAAGGGCAATCCATACAAATACAATTTTTCATTATACTACAAAATTTACAATAAAAGTATAAATGACTGATATATAATTATTTATTAATATAATCAAAGAGTATAATTTAATCTACAAAAGGCTGTTTGGCTCTACCCACATATCTCTGTTCACAATCCTTGAGAGTTGTTTGGCTTTTCAGGACACAAAATATAGAAAAGAAAATGTAAAGTGAATGTAAAATCAGTTCAGTAATATTATCAAGAAAACTATGTACAGTGTGTTTACTTGCTGGAATTACACTTCAAACACACAATTGCGTTCAGTCGTTCTTTCAGGAAAAATGTTCCGGGGGGCACATTTAGTATTCCGGAGGGGGGTCACTGCTGGTACTATTCTATTTATTATTATATTATAGACGTATTATTTTGGTCTCCTCCGAGGGGGCACTCTGAGAGCTCTGGGGAGGCCAGTGTTCCCCCAAAATCATCTCTGGAAGAAGCAGTGATTGCGTTGATCCGTTGTGTTCTTTTGGCTTATATTGAAGTTTATTCTCCCCTTATATAGCCACAATGAAAATAAATCACAAATGGCATGGTTGTGGGGGGAGGATTGTTTATGCTGTAATGTCAGCCCCTCCGAGGAAATGCGTAAGCTCCAATAGGTTCTTTTATTTCGCAGGGCTCAAACTTCCCGGTGGAGGTACATCGCAGGCGCAATTTTCCCTGTTCTTGAGGTAGGGCGCAAATTTCCCAGACGCAAAATTCTCGACACCGTTCGAATGACCTCGGAAGACGATATCTTTTTCAATACTTTTTTTATATTCTTTTACTCGAGATTTCTTCATAGCTTCTTATTAAAATACTTACTAATATATCCTCATTTTATTGTCCTAACCAATCAATATGGGTATGTTGTCAGTAAAATATTTAGATTGATCGAGCCTCTGGTGTGTAACCACAGTATTTCATATCATGCCCCCATTAGAAATCTTGGCTAAACGAACCAATATATGTTGCCAATAAAATAGTTTAGAATGATTGAGCCCCTGGTAAATAACCACAGTATTTCGTGACAGATCTCCCCCCCTTCCTATTACCATATTCTAGCTACGTGCCTGACTCAGCTAATTCTCTACATTCTTTACCAAGCACACATTTTCTAAAGCGGAAAATGCTCTCTAAATACCTAAGCTCATTATTTTCAGCTGATGCACAAACTGGGTAACATTCTATCTACATGAATGTTATATATGTCGATTACTGGAAACCGCTTCTCGCTATCTATTACCATATTTACTATATAATGATTAACGTTAAAACCGGAAATGGTTGATTTGTACCGCTTCCGGTTTGAATATTACATTCATCAGGGAACTCGATTCTTAACTATTGACTCTGTACATCATGGCCAAAATTGATTGGTAATCCATCAGATAGTTCTTGAGACTGTTTGTTTCACTGACGGACAGAATGAATATATGGCTATAGAGTTTTGATAAACTAAATTCGTTAATGAGTGATGATGGAACAAATATAAGAAAGGGAACCAAGAGTACCACCGGGAAAATTTTCGAACACAAAATTAGCCATCGAAAACCCACATGTCCTGGGTTAGAATACCATAGATGAAAACTCTACCACTGAGTCATCAATCACCCGCTTATTAGTTTTATTAATTATTATATTAATATAAATTAATGAATGCCTGCTTATGTTAATTATTGAACAATTACATTGTATATTTCGTAAAGTCAAAAATTATAAATTTGTATTTACTGTACATACAGTGAGCGCAGAAAGTATTCGTACACCTATGCTATTGAAACGAGAATGCCTGCGAAAAAGAAACAGAAAATTTAAGAAGTGTAATAACACACACAATATGAATAATGAAAACTAAGCTTTATGAATATATCAATAAAGAACCACAAAGACAAGTTTAATGGTCAGAAAGTAAATAAATTCCGTAGAAAATATATAGAGTAGACGCAAAAAGTGATCGTACACCTGACGTACGAATACGAAACAAAGATACCACAACTGGGGTTCACTAGTATTCACCTCTGTATAGCATGACGAGTAACAGAATGAGTTTAGTTGTGAATAGGAGTGAAAAAACTGCACGGTGGGCTGTCGAAATGGGAAGCAACCGAACAGAAACAAATGAGGAGACAAGAAAAGTAATTATTAAAGTGCATAAGAAGGGTAAGTCTTTGAGAAAGATAGCAAACCTCAGGGGCAGATCCAGAGGGGGGCGATCGGGGCCATTGCCCCCCCCCCCACATGAGGAAACTTTCTTATTTTATATATAAATAAACCCATCCATAACAAGTTTGGAGCTCTTAAAAGTAGCAGTATTACTGCCGACCGCCCCTTCCCCAGAAGTCCGTCCTGGATCCGCCCCTGTATAGAGTAGCCACAATCGAGTATTTTCCGCTGTATGTTTGGAGTCGTTGTCTTGCTGAACAATAAATTGTTTTCAAGAACCATCTTCTGCGCACTAGTATGGAGATATTCCTTTAATATGTTAATATACACTTTGTGGATCATCACTCCATCGATAAGGTGGAGACGACCCACTCCTGAGGCACTCATACAACCCCAGACGAGCACGGACCCTCCTCCGTGTCTTACTTTAGAGACGAGATTTTGAGGATTCATCTCTGTATTCACCTTGCGCCATACCATACGCCTCCCATTGGACTCGATAAAATTAAATTTATTTTCGTCCGAAAATATGACCCTGTTCCAGAAAGAAGCCTGATCCCTTATCTTTATACTCTTTTTCAAACTTTAGTCTCTTTATACGATTTGTCTTGTTCACCCAGAACATTTTCCTGGCTATCCGACCATGATACCCTGCAAATATTCCGCACTGTACTGGCTGATACTTTAACACCGCGTGTTTCCAGATCCGTTGCCAATTGCACAGCACTACTTTTTGGAACCTTTTTTCTTTCCCTAATAATGTAACGTTTAACTTGTTCACTCAACACTCTTGGTCTTCCAGTTCTTTTTTTATTATTTTTTTAATTATTTTTTTTATTATTTTTTTTCATGGTTTCGCACAGTGATAGAAACATTATACATCGCAATTATTGTTTGTACTGTTGAACAAGGCCTGTCTGCAAGGTTTGCCAGGGGCGGATCCAGGACGGACTTCTGGGGGGGGCGGTCGGCGGTAATACTGCTACTTTTAAGAGCTCCAAACTTGTTATGGATGGGTTTATTTATATATAAAATAAGAGTTTCCTCTTGTGGGGGGGAAGCGATCGTCCCCCTCTGGACCCGCCCCTGACTCTATAATACCTTGAAACAGCTTCGCACACCTCCCCAATCCCCAGACATGAACCCCATAGAACATCTATGATCTGTTCTGGAGACAAGAATCAGAAGGCACAGCTTGTCTACTAAAGAAGGCCTAAGAAAAGCTATTCAAGAAGAATGGGACATAATCAGTCCCGAAGCTACAGAACTACGAACTACTACAGGTGAAATCAATGCCACGAAGACTACAGACAATCATTAACGCACAGGGTAATCCCACAAAATATTAAATAACGTAATATACTTTATAAGCATTAATTCAAGCATAAGTGTACGGTGACTTTTTGCGTTTACAAAAAAGGAATTCTCTCTTTTCTTCTGAACAAAACAGTGATTGTGTTTGTTTGGCCTTTCTCTTGTATATAGAAATAAAATGTATGCATGTGTAGTCTTAATTCTGGTTATATATATATATTTTCCACCTCCCGTTCTCATGCTAGCTGTTTTCAATATAAACTATGCACGGTGTACGAACACTTTCTGCGCTCACTGTAGGTATGTTGACAATAAGCGAATGTTATTAGAATATTTGTTGAGATTTATTTTCCTTCACTGCCTTTCGCCTGATTAAAAAGTAGTTTGCAGTGCTTTGGAGCAGCTGCAGGTGGGAACGCGATAATGTTTGAGACATACCGGCGACTTTTTTGTGTGTGAAAATAAGATCTTTCTCATAAAGTAGTAAATAACTGCAGTAGCAATTGTCTACGTAAATGATAAAGACATATCCAACTACAAGAAATTAATACAGTATATATAGCCTATTCATTATTGTGTTTCTCTTTTAACAACTACTAGCTAAGGATGGCCAATTCCAGAATTTTTACTTTCCGGAATCCGGAAAGTAAAATCGGAAAAATTCCGGATTTTTTCTGAATTCCGGAATTTTTCCGAATTCCGGAATTTTTCTAAATTCCGGATTTTTTCCGAATGTCGGAATTTTTCCGAAATCCGGAATTTTTCTGAATTCCGGAATTTTTCCGAATGTCGGAATTTTTCCGAAATCCGGAATTTTTCTGAATTCCGGAATTTTTCCGAATTCCGGAATTTTTCCGAATTCCGGAATTTTTCCGAAATCCGGAATTTTTCCGAATTCCGGAAAGTAAATTTTCCGATTCCGGAAAACAAAATTTCCTGAATCCGAATTCCGGAAAATTTTGGCCATCCCTAATTTAAAGGTAGTCATTGCTGCATAACGCTTAAATAAGCGCTTTTCTTTTAGGAGTCTCTGGCGCTTCAGTTCATTTGTTAGATGTCCTTTGCGTTGTTCGTAAGCATGCAGTTCTAGATCACTTAACGTGCGAGACGTAGACATTTTCAATATCTTTAGCTCACGAGCCATAATTGACTGTTTCCTAACTGGATAAATAACACGAAAAGTCACTACAATAATAATAATAATAATAAAACAAAGCAAAAAAAAAAAAAAAACTTCAAAGAAAAGCCTCAGAGACTGTTAAGTATTCCAATTCCGCGAACAAAAGCAAGAATGAGGTAATAAGAAGCAGGATTATTATCCAAAACCTGACCGTTATTATCAGACAGTCTTAGTCGTTCTTTGAGGTCATTCTACAAAAAGATAACGAATAGTCAGTGAGGCGATATATTCTTTACAACACACACGGTTGGCACTACGCACTAAATATGTGAAATGTGAGTGTCCGATATGCAAACGTGCTACAATCACTTCATCTCGGTGAGTAGTACATGACAGAAAATAGAATAAATGTCGTGAATTAACATTACCAGACTTAGATAGAAAATACATACGCGTAGCTAAGTACATACATTTACAATATTTTATTTTTAATAGTTATTTCTATTGGAAAGTTAAAATCCACAATATGTATATGTACAATAAAAATGTAAGAAATCCACAATAAAAAGAAAATTTACACAGAACGCTACACACGAAATAAACATATCGAAAAAGCAAAATTGGTGTCCTAAAAGGAAATTAATACTTACCCGACTTAGATAATTCAAAAAGGTATCATTAACATCAATATCATATTTATAATAGCAGTCAAATTCTGCATCAGGTCCTCTCATGATGGGTGTCGTACTTCTATTTTCTCCATAAAAAGTCCACGACAAGAACACAGCAGGTGTCGCTTCTTTGAGCTCACATAGAAAGTCATGCGAAAAGACAAACTTTCCAATGTGTAGCTGCATAACGCCCTGCCTCAACATAGGAAAGGCATCTCTGTCTTCTAACATGGTCGGCAATGAAGCTGATGTTCTTTTTCCCTCTCTGTTATGAAGTTTCTCAATTTTTTTCACATGACAACATGCGCACTCGTCTTCAGGTACCTTTTGGCTTGTGCCTGGCAATTCTTGTGCAGCCTTCATGGCTTTTTTAAACCTTCCTTCAAGACTAGGCCTCTCTTCTCCCTCAAAGATTAGCTTAGACAGATGAGAAAGCACATCTTCATACTGATCTCCTTGGTGTCCACTACTTGCCATTCGTTCTAATGAGTAAATAATCTGAAAGGAAACAGGCATTAAATTTAATTTATCTGAAACATGCTTAACCGTATTTGATATTTATAGCAATAGAGAATAAAATGATAAATCTGGAGCTTATAACGAAATACAAGAGCTGGAAATGTTAATGAAATACATACTGTATATGGAAAATATTCATTGAAAAATCAACTTAACTTTAATTAGATTTAAGACCCGGAATCTGTAAACGTCATTATATTTCAAATGTTGTATTCACTGTATTCTACACGTATTTAACATATAATATTCATTCAATACATAATTGGAAATATGTTTATTACAAGCAGGAAATTAACTATGCTGTTTCTTTAATATATTTCCTGTAGTTCAATGCCCCAACACTCGTATTTGACAAGGGCGCTGATTCCACAGGAAAACAAAAAGTCTATCATACGAGTGCGTAACCACTCTTACAATGCTAATGAACTTCCTGGTCAAATTATACCAATTTTCATTATACAAATTTCACAAAAAGTGTTCAACGTGTTCCCCATTCTGGTTCCTCTGAGTTTTTAGTCACGCAAAATGTTGGCTGTAATGTTGAGGCATGCTACCACACTTCGTTCCTTGAGATGCTAAACATTCCTAATTTTCACCGAATACATAACAGACTTTATATAATAGTCCAGTGGCGTCAGGTCAGAGAAACGAGCAGGTCATTCCACAGCACCTCGCCGACCACTCCACGCATTGGGAAACTGTTGATAGAGGTACTCACGGACACATGTATTGTAATGGGGTAGGGCGCTGTCCTGCTGGAAACACTTAAAGAATGACCCATCCTCCGACAGCAGTGATGCCAAGATATTCTTTTTTAATATACACCGATAACACATCGCCGTCAGAGTCTTCGTCGATGAAGAATGGACCTATAACGCGAGTCTTACACATCACACCACACCATCACCTTGCCGAGAACACACCTGTGGATGTATCAAATTAATGTGGATTACTATCCGACCACTACTGCACGTTCTGTTTGTTAACCTCGCCACTCATAAAACTTTGCCTCATCAATAAACAATACGTCAGAGGTGAATATGAGGTTTTGTCATAGCTGCTCTGTGGTACACTGAGCAAATTCCAGACGACGATCTGGATCATCTTCTACAAGGTACTAGTGAAGTCGCAGTTTACAAGGGTGCCATTTATTCATTGACTTAATGCTCATGATTAAAGTGCGCTAACACCACTTTCACGGGCTATACATACTACGCATGTTTCTCTTGGAACATTTACTGAATGATGCCAACTACTCCCACAGTTGTTGCTTTGTCTGTCGCCATGTGTGGTCTTGGGTCGATCTTCCACAGATTTGGATACTTGGAATTTCTTTAGCAGTCCTTTCCGAATGATGGCGGTTAAAATCGCCTGCAATCACCCTGGTCCTTCGTTCTCCAGAGATCAGCACGATCTCAATGCGCTCTGCATACGGCAAGCTCAGCTTCTGCTAATAAGTCACCTGCAATGACAGAAACAAAGAAACAGTCATAGTTTCCTAGTCATGGTTAGCACTTGAGCAAAAATAACAAAGCCAATCATCTTCTACAAAAATCTGCTATTAGAATGACATATTACATGCTATGGTTTCCATTTAAGATAATGAGGTAAAATTCAAGATGGCGGACGTTATTATGACGTGTCCCCAAATGTTTATCCCCATTTCTATTCCCCACCTACATTGTTGCTTTGGTTATATTTTGCAGCGTTTACCACCTTTTAGGGTGTTTCCATACTTTGGGAGTACCTTGTATAAAGTTTCATTAAACTTGGCAAATGTCTCCATTTTTGAGCGATAAAAGACAAAGGCAAAACACACACTTGGATGCATTATTGTACAATCACGAATGTCACAGCTGATAGTGCTTCCTATTGGCTATAAGATTAGCGTACTCACCTTCGAAACAGAAAATCCAGACTCGACTCTCGATGAGGGCTCATGTGGTTCGGATTCCAAGTTAAGCTGTAAGTGCACGACGTGTATAGCCCCGGTGCACAAAGGGAGGATAAACTTTAATTCAACCAACCAGCTAACGTTGTTCTCGAACTAAACTCTACTAGCAAGTAAGAAACAGCACAAAAAGAAATTGTCTTGTGTTGACCTTTATGTTCACAGTTGCATTAGTATTCTCTCTAAGTCTTCTAAATGAATAGTACAACAACAAAAACAACAATTTAATGTGGTGATAGAACAATAACGCAACCAAAAAATAGTTAAACTCCACATCATTTTCTATAACGTTTCAAAACAAGAAAAACTTTACTAAAATTTTATTTCACTTTATAAGAAAGAAAAGCCGAGCAAAATTCCTTCTTCTTTCTCACCTCAACAATAGGTTGGTGCAACATGGAAATTTTAAAACTTTTCTCTCTCTTGAGAGATCTGTTTTATGCTTTGATAAGGTATCTTCTTCGTAACTGCTTCTAGATATTCTATTCTTGGTCTTCCTCTTCCTGGTTTTCCTTCTGCCTTTCACTTTATCGGCACGGTGATCCAATCGGAGTGCCGAATAAGATGGCCAAGCATGCTGTTTTTTCTTTTTCCTATTATTTTCATGATCTGTCCTTCATTAGCTTCCTTTAGTACGTCTTCATTCCTTTTCCTTTCGGTCCATGATATGCACAGCATTCTGCGCCAACACATTTCAAATGCTTCCAGTTTGGATATTTAAGCTTTTCTCAATGTCAATGTCTCTGGTTTGTAAAGCGCCACGCTCCATACCAGATCCTTAATAAATCGTTTTCGAACTAATTAAAAAAATGGTAGAAAGGGAAGTAAATTTTACGTCAATTTCCAGAGTTCTGAAAAAATATATAAATTCTACGTTTTTCAGGACACATACGACCTCAGAACAGACAAGAGATCAACCAACTTTAAAGTTAGTTACTTTTCTTTAAAGTTAGTTACGACCTACTTAACACAATAGTGCAAATGCATTTGTACTTTATTCTTTTCATACTTTCATTTGTAACAAGGGATCTAAAATTATTTTTACGATAAAATGTTTCCAGTAGTTAAAGTGCTTTCAAAACTAAAAACAAATTGACAGCTCAAAAACACGTACACATTTGTTTTGAAGAAGGGAATCTACGTCATATAGTTATTGCGGTCAATGTCAATGTCTCTGGTTTGTAAAGCGCCACGCTCCATACCAGATCCTTAATAAATCGTTTTCGAACTAATTAAAAAAATGGTAGAAAGGGAAGTAAATTTTACGTCAATTTCCAGAGTTCTGAAAAAATATATAAATTCTACGTTTTTCAGGACACATACGACCTCAGAACAGACAAGAGATCAACCAACTTTAAAGTTAGTTACTTTTCTTTAAAGTTAGTTACGACCTACTTAACACAATAGTGCAAATGCATTTGTACTTTATTCTTTTCATACTTTCATTTGTAACAAGGGATCTAAAATTATTTTTACGATAAAATGTTTCCAGTAGTTAAAGTGCTTTCAAAACTAAAAACAAATTGACAGCTCAAAAACACGTACACATTTGTTTTGAAGAAGGGAATCTACGTCATATAGTTATTGCGGTCACTCAGCGAGGGTCGAATCACAAAGTCATTTTAGCAACAGAGGGTGGAGGGTTTACTTGGCAACAGATTTTAATATTCCAATGTTGCCGCTAGTAAACACGTGTTTTCAGAAGGAAAGAAGCTATTCGTTTCTTTGTGCGTGGAAGTGGTTAGAAAACATACACAGCCCCCCCTTCCCCAACATGCACGAACTGGGACAACAAACATATCCTTCCATCCATCCGATCAAACCAATATTTAGAGATTTTCCTTTTTGCTAAGACTCACAGACAGGACAGTCCAGTGGACATGACTCACCGGAATGCGCACGAAGTGGCAACAGCGTACCACGTGCTTCTCCAAACGTCAATTTGTTTCTAGTTTTGAAAACACTTTAGTACACTACATTGTTATGTTGACACACCAGCTTCGGATAGAAAATTTGTTACTTTACTTCTGTTGACACAAATTACGAGTATTTTATACATGAATTACTATGAAGAAAAGTGAGAAGTTTTAATGAATCCATAGCGCTTTCAAACTATTAATTAATTGCATCCTATAATAAGTAATCTCTTTCTTTTAACTCACGGAAAGTTTATGGTTCTGATTGAAAATAGTTGTGTCAATACAACATTATTGCATATACCCTGCCTTTTGGCTGAAACGACTCTTCATATCTTTAAAAAAAATGATATTTTATAATTGACGTCGCATTCCTCGGTGTAGATTTATTTTAGGAGGACTGTACTCATTATGGCTATAAATATATAGAATCGACCGTCTTACCTCCTGTTTATACAAGTTGTTTAAACTTGTTTGCATCCGAAGCATCTCTCTACATTTCTCCAACTCCCTCGCTGTATCCAATAACACAGATTTATCCTCGTTGCCCTCAAACCATTTGCTCCAGGGAAACCGAGAGGTATGAGCAGTCTCTAGCATTGGGTCCTCATCTAAAAGCATTTCCGATGCCTCTTTGCTCGTTACACTGCATTGTTTATCACTTGACCAAAGCCTCATTAACTCATCGCTACTAGGAAACTCGAAAGCACCGCTCTGAAATAAATATTTTGGAATTAATTATCTCCAAATACTGTATATATGGTGTGCAAAAGGTTCGTCAAAAAAATACGTATAACAAACCTTACATATAAATACACATACTACCTTGGTCATAGTAATCAATATCTTTAATATCCTCCATACAACAAACCTAGAGAAAGCAAAACTCCCCCTAAGTTACATACTATCTTTGGTGTATATCGTTATTTTTAACCTTGAATTTTTCAATTTCACTCAAAATGGAGTTGATCATGTTGATTTCTGAAACCCTCACCTATAATTCTTGAAATTCCAGTAAGGTTCCATATACTTACACGAACTGGAAGTCACGTATTTTCACTACAAAACATGTGTTTTTACAATTATAAACAAACAGTGGCAGATGACAAGAAGGAGACTATACCTCCAGGGAGAAACGAAAAGGATTCGGAAAACTACGAAAGCCGACTACTTCCCTATGGACTTTTCCTTCAAGAAGATGGCTATAAAAAAGGACGACGGAAAAAAATGAAACCAATTTTTTACGTCCCACGGGTATGCCGGCTAGGCTAATGGAGACGGTGTTGATGAAAAGTGAATGAAATGGTGGAATGCAGGAAGTGGGAGGAAACAGAAGAACTCCGAGAAAACCCACGTACACGGTGTTTGTCTACCACAAAGTTCACTTGGCGCAAACTGGGATCGAACCAAGGACCCCCATGCACTAGAGATGAACACTCTACCACTGAGCCACCACGGCCACACAAAGAGGACGACGGAACTAAGAAAGTATCAGACCAGTGGTGATCACTAACCTACCAAAACCTTCTTCCGAGGTCGCCATGGGCTACGGAGACTTCCTTTAATACCAACTCCTAAGGTTGCTATATGGTACCTAAGGACGGAATATGGTCTGCACGGGCCGGAATTTTTAGCCCGGGGAAGGTCCAGCCCGTGAATTTACAACATGAGGCCCGACCCGAGTCCAAAATATGTTTTAGCATTTGGCCCGAGCCCGGCCCGTGTTTGGTGTGATAATCAAATGAGCCCGAAATAAGCCCGAAATACAGAAACTTAATAATTAAAGCAAAATTGTATTTTTATTTACAGCAATTAGAGGTTTAATTTTGCAGTTGTGCTTTAAAAGTTCTCCAGAAAGAACGGTCCAATAAACATCATTGTACAGTATATTTACAAAGTTAGGTCCGAAAAGGCCCGAGAAATATGGTTGTATATTTAAAAATTTACGCCCGAGCCCGGCCCGGGCTCAAAGTGATACATGCTTTGCGAGCCCGAGCCTGTGCAGACCTCTATCCTGGAGCTGGTATGAGCTACGGAGTATAATCGATTCTGTCTGAGGCCGCTGTGGGCTAAGACAAATATTCTTTATTCCGACGTCACTTCGCGTGCCGAGGAATTTTGCACTTACTGTACACTGGAAACATTTAAGACTTGGAGCAAAGACTTACTTAAAGAACTTTGTAAATATTTTTTTAAAAAGACATTCTTTTCATAATAAAGAGGTGAAGGGTTGAAATTACATATAAATTATTCAGACTCTACCTACAGAACATTGCAATATCTACATACAGCGCACTTACAAATGAATTTCTATAGTTTTACGTTCCACGATTATCCTCTTAGACTAAAGGAGAGGGATGATTAATGAAAGTGAATATTAAATAATTGGTGAAATTAGAGTTGAGTTGATTCTGAGTTTAACGTCCCGTTCAGCAGCGAGGCTATATGAGACGTGGACCTACTGATTAACGTGGAATCCGAACCACATGAGCTCCCGCCGGGAATCGAACCCGGGTCTCCCACGCCAAAGGCGCGTACGCTAACCGCTTAGCCACGGAGGGGCTCACTTGGTGAAATTTGAATGTGGGGGGGGGGACAGAAGGACCTCGAGAAAACCTATGGGCACGACGTTGTCCAGTACAAACTGATATGATCTAGGATCGAACCAGGGACCCTTGCACGTTCAAAATAGTGCATTATAAACTTACCTGTTGCAATTTTATTGTCAAACTTTGTGTCTTAGTTGTACAGTATGAAAGGATTCTTAAAACAGCCTCTCGCGTGTGAGAACTCTTATTCTCATAATTTCTATTTCAGATAACCTTATCAATAAATATTTTATGAGTCTAGATAACTGATGTGTTAAGATGAAATCTTTCAGTTTAACATCCCACGAATATGACCCTTAGGTTAAGGGAGATGATAATTACAGCAAGTGAATGATGATGAAGAATTTGTGGAATGAGAAAGTAGGAGGAAACAGGAGTACCCCGAGAAAACCCAAGAACATGATGTTGACCACCACAAGCTTACTTGGCCGGGAATAGAAGCAGAGATCCCACGCACCAGAGGTAAAGCGCTTTACTACTAAGCCACCGTACCCCCTACGTGTTAAGATCAAAGTTTATATAAAAGCATGTATTTTGTATTTACTTCTTTAACATAACGAATTCTTCCTTAAGTGAAGGCAAAAGTAGCTTAATGTAATAGTTAACAAGAATTTTTAGGAATGATCGAAAAAAATGGATCAAAAGATTTGCGATCTTGGCCAAAAATTAGTTTTTGGATCAAGGACCACTAAATTTTTGAACGGCCCCTATATCGGATTTTCATATTTTTTACGGAATAAGGACATCATACTGAGTTAAGTGATAGTTTGGGTTTGGTTACACTATATGTAGTTCTCCCGTTATAAGGCGTACAAGAAAAATTTTTGATTGAAATATATTGGATCTTTTTCTTATCTGAAGCATCCAATAAAGTGGTTTCGAAGTCAAATTTACTACTTTTTCGGAGTGAATCCTTGAAGACTACGCTGATAAGCAAACTACATGGCTAACCCTTCTTTCATCTCACTGATCCTAAAAGTAAACTTACATCATTTGCTACAAAAACAATCGTTAAATATTGTTGGTACGTTCTTCTCACTTCTCAAATCCTGATATAAAAGTTATGTCGTATCGTCATAAAATTCAAATGAGTACTAAACCGTAATAAGTGAATCTGACTTCAAAACAGTCTGCGGAAATATGTTTTATTCGATGTTTTCAGCGAGAAAGTTGATCTTTTTAACTAGTAAATATGCATCCCATCTTTTCATTGTGTGATAGTTTAACGTAAGCTTCTACTACTACTTATGTATGGATTGGAAGGTATTTGTGCAGCATTTCTCTGCTCTGAAAATTGAGAACTTTGATGTAATGAAGCTTGCGTGAAAAAAATGTAACTTGAAAATTCCACTGACTCAAATTAACCTAACAACAAACAAACAAACAAATAATAAATAAATAAATAAATAAATAGAGTTCTATAAATGCAAGCCGAACAATTTCTCGGAATGTGTGCCTCCAACTGGAATCATAGAGTCCTGTCTAGCTGATTTTCCCAAGTCCTCGTAAGGACAGAGTCGTAGGTCCATGTCTCATATAGCCTCGTTGCTGAAAAAGACGCTAAATTAAAAATCTAATCAAATCAATGTCACATGATGTTATTGATGACATACTGAATTTCATACCAATTAGATTCAAGCTTTACATGATCCAAAAGGGACCACCAAGTACTAACTTCAGAATCAGAAATAGTTCCGTCTGTGCACTGGTACGTAGCAATGTTCACAAATTATATTTTGTAATAAGTAACCACAGGTTATAGGTATTTAAAAAAATATATAGTTTTCATGATTTTAAGGCAATGTTTCACAATCAAATCACGAAATTTTGCCCCAATGTTGTAAACAAAAGTACTTTCTAGCTCATACATCTAACGAACCTAGACGGGATTACTATGGCAAAAAGAGCAAGGATGAAGTAGCCAGTTTGTATTTCCTTATGGTTCAAAAACTGCATTTCAACTATAAATTAAGGGGAGGGGGTTCAAGGAATAAACTGGGAATAAGTATCAGGGATACAGGTACACAATACTTTTAAAAACAACAACTTAATAAAATTAGTATTAAAGGATTATTCACAATAAGATTTGTACAGCTATTCCACAGTTCTTTTCTCTCCTTAAAGAAGGAGCGAAAGAACATAATGTATGACCACCTTGAATAACATCTTTATGAACAAGAAGATGAACTAAAAAGATTCTTGCGTACCCTTAAAGAGGCTATCTTGCTCTCTAGCTTGTCATGGCATTTCTGAAGCGATTCAAACCGTTTCTGCAACTCCTCATGCTCTTCTTTAATTTGTAGAACATTCTGTTGTTCATTCTCCAGTTTCTCTTGTAAATTTATTCGCTTCTGCTGTTCGGAAGCTAATGAAGTTTCCAATTCACAAACTCGCCTTTGGAAACCCTCGTCATGCATAAAAGAATGTTGCTGACGTTCCTCTGGAGCGCTCTGCACAGTTCTAGGCTGTTCTCGTGCGAATCCGCTGCTCAAAATTCTATCATAGCTAGCCTTCAGGGTAGAATTTTCACGCTGAAAAAAAAGACAAATAATTATATTGTGTTCTAATTATCATAAAGTAACATTACTTGAACTTAAACCAAGAAAGTGTTGAAATATTTGTATTACACTGTGAGTAATATTGATTCAAGTAAGTTGCAGGGCAAAGTAACTCTAAAGTGCATTCACTTACAGTTTAACTTTTGTTGTTGTTGTTGTTCAAGTAACCCTTCCTCGTGTCAAAATTAACTATTTTGCGGTATTCCATTCAATATCTAGTTAGTAAGAACAGAGGCGGACCAAGGGCCGGACAACCCGGGCAACTGCCCGGGGCGCCACAATCAGGAGGGCGCCAAAATCAGCCTCAGAAAGTAAATTTTATAACGTGTATTGACTAATGGAGACATGGCATGTAGAGACATGCCATCTTTAGTAGTATTCAATAAATTCTGTTCGATTTTGTATTTGTTTTTATATATCGGTACATAAATAATAATTAAAACACAATGTAATTGATACCATACGTATTATATATTTTTAAGTACTAAATATACCCATATCATGTATTTGAGTATTTTCTCCTTGAAAAATGGGTTTAAAATATTGAAATCACTGTAATAAAATGTAAAATATAGGCTAGGACTAGGGGAACGCCAAAAAGTCATTTTGCCCAGGTGAAAATTTTGCCTTGGTCTGCCCCTGAGTAAAAGCAATAAAGAAGAGTTTACGCACGAAAAATGGTGTTTCACTGGGATCCAAACAAGTTAAATACATTCGCTTCAGATGATAAAACTCTTGCTATGAAATCTGAATTGGAAATTATTACGATGTTATAAAGGTTAAGAAAAAGCTGTAAAGAATGTGGGACAAAAGAAATAATAAAAAAGCAAAAGTAATGATGATTGAGAAGCAGGTGAGCTCCGTCAAGTTACAAAAATTGGAAGTAATGTAGAGTAATGATTAGTTTTCAATACCTAGGCACAATAGTTAGTAAAGATCTGAAACTAACTAACTAACTAACTCTATGGCCTATGGAACCCGGAGGTTCAATGCCGCGTTCACAAAAGCTCTCCAATGACTTCTTTCCTTAGCCAACTGGATCCAGTTTCTACTTTGTATTCCTATCTCTGCTAGATCCATCTTAATATTGTCCTCCCATCTGCGCCTAGGTTTTCCTAATGGTCGTTTTCCGATTGGTCTTCCAGTCAAGACTTTGAAAGCGTTTCTACTTTCTTCCATTCTAGCTACATGACCTGCCCACTTAAGCCTCCTAGACTGGACGATCCTAACAATGTTGGGTAAACCGTATAAATTATTTAGTTCCTCGTTATGAATTTTCCGCCATTCCCCATTCCCGTTCCTCTTGGGTCCGAATACTCTTCTCAGGATCTTGTTCTCAAATACTTTCAGTCTATGTTCTTCCCTCAGAGTAAGCGACCATGTTTCGCACCCATACAGAACAACAGGCATGATTATCGTTTTGTATATTAAAGATCTGAAACATAGAAGGTAAATAAGAGCAAGGACAAATGATGAATTACGATAAAAGCCTTTACGATAAGATTTTTAAACAAGAATTTTCGGAATAATCCAAAACAAAATGGATCAAAAGATTGCGATCTTGGCTAAGAGTTTTAGGAATAAAAAAATGCATAAAAAAATTGCGATCTTGGCCAAGAGTTTTAGGAATGATAAAAAAAAATGCATGAAAAGATTGCGATCTTGGCCAAGAGTTTTAGGAATGATAAAAAAAATGCATCAAAAGATTGCGATCTTGGCCAAGAGTTTTAGGAATGATAAAAAAAAATGCATTAAAAGATTGCGATCTTGGCCAGGAGTTTTAGGAATGATAAAAAAAAATGCATCAAAAGATTGCGATCTTGGTCAAGAATTAGGTTTTGTATTAGGGGCCACAAACTTTTTGAACGGCTTCTAAATCGAGTTTTCGTATTTTTTACGGAATAAACACATCATACTGTTACTTGATAGTTTGGGTTTGGTTACACTATATGTAGCTCTCAAGATATATATATATATATATATATATATATATATATATATATATATATACAAGAAATTTTTTTGCCTGAAATATATTGGATTTTTTGATCCAAAATGTATGTTGATGAATACGAAGAGGGAAAAAAAACTTTTTTTTTTTTTTGTAATTGATTGATTGATTTGGAGTTCAGAGCCCCTTTTTGGTAAGCCTTTTTATTTCAAGTGTGCCCCTGCTAGCGCTTCTGTCGATATGTGATTTCCCGTACCTCTCTGGAATGAGGAGGGGCAAGTTGCCTTGGACGATTTCTTTCGATAGCTGAATGTGGACAGGGTTGGCACATTGACGGGCTTCGCACTCTACTATCTTGTTAGCCATTCTATGCAGCCTACGATCTTCACTCGTCAAGATCAAACGATTGAATGACAAATTGGTAACAAAGACGAGGTCGTTCACTTCTTTCCCTCAAACAAAGGGATGGTTTCCTACGTAAGAGACGGCGGACGTAGGGCTGAAGTGTGTTTCACTTATTTTCCGAAGACACACTTGAAACAGAAAGGCTCTAGTGATGCTATATGAGATGTAACTTACAGCTTAACATGGAATCCGAACCACATGAACTTCCATTTGAAATTGAACCCGAATCTGCTAACCACATGTACTAATATTTCATCACGAGGGTTCATGGATTTTTTTCTTTATGGAGTATTGTACTGTAGGAGCAAACACATAGACATTACGTAAAAGTGAAGAACACCTGAGGAACTTTGAACTGTCGATAGGGAAAACAATAAGGAAAAGTAGATAGATGGAACTGTCACAAACTTGTTTTATTGTGACTACTTATTATATGGACAGAAATGGAAGTGAGCCGCATACATGTGCATGTTGCAAACCTCCATTTAAGAATTGTTAAAATTTTCATATTGCTTATACACCTCTTATACGTAAAAGTATATAACAAAAACTTTTATTTATATTACTGCATTTTTACCTTTTATCTTCTTAGACTACAGTTTTATTCTAAATTTGTAGGATTTGACAGGTAATATACTATACTACACGTTCAATATTTTAGCATTTATATTTCAATAACTAATTACCGAATTGCACAAACAACAGTTAATATCGAGCTACAAAGTATTCTGAACATAATAAAACAAATTTGTTAATCTAGCTATCTTCATACATTTATTATTATTATTATTTTTGTTTCGTTGTGAACTTTTAGTAATCAGCTGTCGTAGACAACTGACAAACTTTAATGGGCTGTACTTTAGAAACATTACAGTCTAAAAACTAAATTTTTGCTACATTTCCTTGTTAAAAAATAAAAGAAAACTCCTGCCAAAATTTCATATAAAGATTGCTGTCGGTGAGGTACTATGCGTTGATTGAATTGATATCGAGTGGTCCAGAAAGATTTTCACAATATCAGTGATAATAGTTGTTGTTGTGTTATTGTTGCTATGTTTTAGAAGGTCAATATACCCAAAGGAGAAAGGAGGAACACTTGTTCACTGAAAGTAACTTCTCTAAAAATGCAGGAGTTGGTATTGTTTATTGTTTTTTGTTTTTTAATCCCTATTATCAGCAAGAGTATTGTAAGGTTCTATACCCTCACATACAGTAATCATATGTTTTTTATTATGAACACGTGTTATTACGTTCATACATAAACAATAGCAGACGACGGAAAGAGACCACCAGGAAGACACGAAGGTGATTTTAAAAAAAAAAGTACGAAGACAGCTGACTTCTCCTAATGGGTTTCCCCTTTAAGAAGATGCCTATAAGAGAAGACTTCAAGGAGGAGGATTTTTAGATTTCTGGGCTTTTGGCATTTATGGGCATGATAGCCCCGTCACGCTTGAGAGATGACCTCCCTCGGTGAGCATACTATCCGATGAAAGGGAAGGAAGGAAGCGGCCTGGGACCTATTATGTTAGGTGCCACCCAGGTATTTGCGTGGTGTGAATGAGGAAAACCCAGGAAAACCTAATTCAGGATGGCTGGCCTGAAAAAGCGTTTTGCACTTTTTCGACCGAGTGTTTCCACTGGGAATCGAACCCGGGACCGCTCGTACCGAAGGCAAAAGCGTTAACGACTACGCTACGCGGGGCCACTAGAGAAGACTTTAAGAAGAGAAAGTGATCAGTTCATTGCTGATCACTCACCTATTAACACTTTCTCCTGGGGCCGCCATGGGCTATGAAGAATTACTTTAAAACCATCTCCTGACGCTACTATGAGCGAAAGAGACATCCTTTAAATTAACTTCTTCTGAGGCTGCTATGAGCTACGGAGAATTCCTTTAACTATCTCCCGAGGCTGCTATGAACTACGGAGAATTCCTTTAACTATCTTCTAAGGCTGCTATGAGCTATGGAGAATTCATTTAACTATCTCCTAAGGCTGCTATGAGCTACGGAGAATTCCTTTAACTATCTCCCGAGGCTGCTATGAGCTGCGGAGAATTCCTTTAACTATCTCCCGAGGCTGCTATGAGCTGCGGAGAATTCCTTTAACTATCTCCCGAGGCTGCTATGAGCTGCGGAGAATTCCTTTAACTATCTCCCGAGGCTGCTATGAGCGAAGGAGATATTCTTTAATTACCTACTCCTGAGGCTGTTATGAGCGAAGGAATTATCCAGGTTACCTGTCTAAGGCCATTACGAGCTTAAGACAATTGAACCTGCCTTTATTCCGAGACCACTTTCGTGTACCGAAGATCCTTCATTGAACTCTGAAACCATTACAGATTTACAAGAACTTTGTAAAAACTTTCATAAGACTTTATTGTTAAAATCAAAGTTGGTAAGTTTAAATCTCGGATTCGTTATTTAAGACTCTACCAAACAGAATATTGTAATATGAACAGATCGGCGCCATTAAATATACACTACAAGACAATTGGTAGTCTATCAGTTGTAGAATTGTGATTTTAGCATTTGTCAAAGTTTTCACTTCTTTATTGCCACGTAATTTGCCATCCAGAATGGTTAGAAACTTATACTACTTAAAATGAAGTAATTTATGTGAAAATATTTATTTTTTTTTTAAACT
The DNA here is from genome assembly GCF_964235325.1 of Thermobia domestica. NCBI lineage: Eukaryota > Metazoa > Arthropoda > Insecta > Zygentoma > Lepismatidae > Thermobia > Thermobia domestica. Next base: position 30,342,452 of record NC_137454.1, read on the forward strand.
GGAAATCATGCACTACTTATAGCAGTTTTTTTTTTTAAATAAAACCTCTTGATCATCATCATCCACCCCCTTGTAACTTTGTTCCTTTGAATATATTTTGTTCAATTCGTCTTAGTTGTGTTATTATTATAGTAGAGGCCTCCAAAATATACATGTTTGTGATACTGTAGTGTCCATAGTGCGTAACACTGAATAATTAAAATGTTCTTGCACGTTTTCGTTTAATATGTAGATTTGCAGTATGTAATAATCTGACGTAGTGCAATTTGAAAAAAACACAACGTTATATTAAGCTGGCAATACTGTTCATCTGTTGGTATTGCAGTACATTGTCAAACGATCTTCCCTTGTTAATGTTTCCTTAGCGTTTTTTATCTATTCGATTGGTTTAGATTGGACATTATCAGTTTTTCTCTTCCCTCTATTTCTTTTCATCGACGGCTCTTTCGAGGCTTGGTGGGCCGCGGTGGCTCAGTGGTAGAGCGTTCATCTCTGGTGCATGGAGTCCTTGGTTCGATCCCAGTTCGCGCCAAGTGAACTTTGTGATGGACAAACACCGTGTGTGTGGGTTTTCTCGAAGTTTTCCCTCTTTCTCCCACTTTCTTCATTCTACCATTTCATTCTTTTCTCATCATCATCGTCTCCTTTCGCCTAGCCGGCATAACCGTGGGGCGTAAAACTTAAAAAATTCATTTTCTTTCGAGGCTTGGAAATGTAACATGATCCTGTAATCTAGCTCTTGGAGGAAAAATAGTATGGTGGGAAACGAATATAGCCGTCAATTGCATTGAATTGAAGATCCGGTTATGGTTCGGGGCCACATTAATAGTACGTGGCCAAGGCGAAAAGTTCTCACTTCGCACAAAGATGGCGTTGATATCAATAACATTTTGTTCTTGTTAGGTTGGTACACGATTCGCAATAATGTAAGCCAAGTATCAGCTTGGCTAACAGAATAGTTTAGCTTATACAGTTTTTGAAAGTAAATGTGTATGTTTCGTGCATGTGTATAAACTAGCCGCGCCATTATAAAATTCTTTGTTTTGGATGGTATCTTCAACAAAATTCATTCAAAGTAGATGAAATGAAATCTTTGAAATTTTACGTTCCATAGTTATGGCGGCTAGGCCAAAGGAGATGGTGATGATGAGAAATGAATGAAATGGTGGACTGAAGAAAGTGGGAAGAAACGGAAGAACCAAGAGGAAACCCACGCACATGGTGTTTGTCCACCACAAAGCTCACTTGGCGCGATCTGGGATCGAACCAAGAACCTCACGCACCAGAGGTGAACGCTCTACCACTGAGTCACCGCAGGCCGTTTCCAAAGTAGATGAGGCTGGCGGTTTATAAAGTCTACTTTATCATTTTCAACAGTTAAGAAATGGACTGGTGAATTTAAATACGTGGTCATACTTTTCTTGAAGATGATCCAAGTGAAGGACTTCTAAAAATTGTAACTACAGATGAAAACATCGAAAAAGTGCACAATATGGAACTGGACAATCTGCAGTTAAAGTTGTATAAAACAGCTGACGCCATAGGCATATCAGAAGAAAAAATTACTGTATATTTTGTACAAAGAATTAAATATCAGAAAACTTTGTGCAAGGTAAGTGCCCCATTTATTGAATGATGACCACAAAACAAATGCGGAAACGAATTTTTCAGCAATGTTTGGGCCGTTTTAAAAATAATCTAACTAATTTTGTGCGCCATTTTGTTACTATGATCCGCCAAAAACGAAACAACAAAGTAGTGGGTGGAAACCGGTGGCCTGCATCAAGAAAAGGTGAAGAAGATTTTATCTGTCGGGAAGGTTATAGCCAGTGTTTTCTGAGATGCCAAACAGATTCTTCTTATTGATTATCTTGCGATGGGTAAAATAATAACTGGAGAATACTATTCGAGTTTTCTGGACCAACTGGAGGAAAAAATACGTAAGAACAGACCTGGGCTGCAAAAGAAGGAAAATCATGTTTTATAAAAACAATGCACTCGTCCACAAGGATGTTTTGGCAATGGGAAAATTGAAGGATTTAAAGTACGATTTGTTGGAACACCTTCCCCCTATTCATCAGATTTGACACCATGTGATTTCCACGTCCTTCCACATCTAAAGAAATCTGTAGTTCGAAAATGTTTTGAGACCAATGAAAAGGTTATGGCAGCAGTTAGAGGGGTATTTTGCAGATTCAAAATCTCACTTAAGGGAAGGAATGTACCCACTGGAAAAACGTTGCATTGATCTAAACGGGGACTACGTAGAAAAATAAGTAAATTTTTGTCCCAAAAACGGTCTTTTATCTTTCTCCTTGTCCACATACGTCCCTTTCTTCATAACCTTGCTGTTGTATAAGGACGCATAACATAAAAAAGAACTTTTTCGAGGCTTGCAATTTAAGGTTTATTGTTTAAGTTTAAGTTTTATTATATCAATTTATTGTTTTCACTGCATGTATAACGTTATTTTATTATTTTGTTGGAAAGAGTGGAAAAAGTTAAAAAGAAGAATTCTCTTCTAATATTTTACTTTTGGTATAAATATTTATTCAGCTTTCTTAGAATAGAAGGGCTACATTTAGAAGAGAAAGACGGACATAAGCCTACGTGACCAACATAAAAATGGAAACTGATACAAACACAGGAGAAACAGTATATAAGATAAGCTTTTTCTAACGGGTTATCCTAGATCTTATTCCTTGTTTCTTGCTGGAAGATGTGGTCACTCGCTTGATTATTTTATTTCTGATTGCACGCATAGAGAGAGAGGTTCTTGGGTTTGTTGTCACGCACCCATCGCTACATATATATCGTAAACTGAGAATGTTGAGAAAAGGACAGATACTGATAATTTTGTAACATTAAAAGAAAAACTTTTCTACCTATACAAGGAACAACCACTATATTTAAAGAAACAAATATGATTATGTCCAATATCACGGGATGGCCTTCCAAACAGGCCACCATTATAGGTCAAATATTGAGATTTAATTTTATGTTTTTTACTGTAGTATTGTTTAACAAGTATGTAGTTTGGTTCATCAGATATATGTAATAAATATTCATTTTTGGTGTAAGGTTGATTTTCTTCACTTAACGTACAGATGCATTCGAAATTAAATATATTATATCATACATAGACAAAATGGCTTCTTATATATATAATCACTATAACTACTGAGTATCCTCCTCTTTAACATACAGGTTTGATGGTTTGTCCGGAAAGTGGTAGGACTGATTTAAAAAAATATATATATTCACAATTTTGACACATTGACTTAATAGGTTTCAAAATATGCCCCTTCTACATCAGGGCTGTGCCGTGGAAAGTCAGTGCCCGGGGCGAGAGTATACGACGGCGCCCCTATACATATATTCCAAGCAATTTTTCCTATTTTTTTCTCCCGAAATTTTCGCCCCCTTACTTTGGCGCCCGGAGCCGGCGTCCCGCTCGCCTCCCCCCCACGGCACGGCCCTGTTCTACATCAACATAGCGTTTCCAACGACTCTGTTAATCACTGAAGGTTCCCTGGAAAGCAAAACCTGGAATGCCCTTCAGCTACCTCGTTACAGCCTCTTGAATGGCCTGGACTAAGTCGTGGTACTGTCTTTTCATGACCCTTTTCAGTCGGAGAAAGAGGAAGAAATCTGCAGGAGCGATATCTGGATTGTAAGATGGCTGGAGAAGCTGTGTGATGACATATTTGGTCAGAAAGTCCATGACAGCAAAGGTGCTGTAGCTCGGAGCATTGTCGTAATGAAGCTTCCATGATCCAGTGATTGCTGGACGGACACGGGCGATTCGTTTTCTGAGTCTTTCAAGTGCTTCCACATAGAATGCAGGATTCACAGTCTGACCAGGTGCTACAAACTCTCTGTGAACCAGTCCTTTGCAGTCACAAAATATAAACGAACATCAATTTCATTTTCGACTTGCTTATGCGGGCTTTTTACGGATCACTCCCCTAAGCAGTCTTGAACATGTCATGGGTCTCATCCACAGTTTCACCCAATTTCACGCAAAACTTTAACACGTAACCATGCTCTAACAAACGATTCACTGTGGACACAGCAAGGCATCTTGAAAAGGGTTCACCTTAAACACGAACTACTCCGTGAAGGCTTGGAGACGACTTGTGCACAGGTAGCTAAGACCCCCTCCTCCCACTACCCAACCAGCGCAGTAACATCCACCTTCTTTACCACGTTTTGGCGGGAAAAAATCAGTTCTACTACTTCCCGTACAAATCCTGTATACAATTTTATTTTGTATTTCATATAATAATTATTACTGACAAGAGAAGAAGGATGTAATACATGAACGCAATAAATTACATGTACACTCATGTCCAAAATTATTGTCGCATGTTTATAAATATGTTGTTGTAGGAATATAATTTGATAACGAATTCGCCCGGTATTTCTTACAATGTTAGTATGTGTATAATCGACAAAGACATATACGTGGCAAATTTCATATCAAAAGAGCAGTAAATAAGAACAATAAAACGAAAATAAAATTTTCTTCGCCATTTAGCAATATTTTGTTTTACTCATTCTAATTTTCATATTTATAATTCTTTTCCTATGAAATTTACTACAAATATACATTTCTCGATTATACACCTAGTAACAGTATTAAAAGTACCCTGCAAAATTATTATCAAATTATATTTTTACAAGAAGATAGCTATAGATATGCGACAATCATTTTGGACATGAGTGTACATATATCAACTAGTAGCAAATACGTACTTTTAATTCCCGTATTTCCTCTTGCAAGTCTCTCAGATTTTCTTGAGAACCTTGTAGGGAATTAATTTCCGATTGATAGGCCAACATCTTCATCCGTTCACTTTTCAATTCATCCAACAAAGACTCTGAAATAACAATAATACCTTCTTTACGAGGAAGACAAATAAATACACTACCAATTTAACCATAAACGACTACTTAAATAGTACAATTACGTTTCAGAAACTGGAACACAATAGGTATAATGAAAATGTATTAATAATAGCGTCTTTTTTAAAGAAGAGCAGAATTTACAATAACCTCCGTTAAAACCTACTTTACTTGTTTGCACCAACAGCGATTTTCTCGATTTCGGATAGTTTTCTAGTTATAAGCTCTGATTATTTTTCTCGCATTCTCATAAATATTTCATTAACAATTTTACAATACACGTAAATCATTTCTCTTGAAAAATCTCAGAAGGGGTAGACTAGTTGTGGGAAAAATGTTCTTCGGACGAGTTTTCTTGAAAACGGTTCAAATAATTTAGTTTTAACTTCATGTAACAATCTAACGAGGTGCGTACCATTCAATATTTGTGTCGGACTTTTTCGTTACTTTTCAAACGTAATCTCTGTCCACCTCAACATACCATTGAAGTCTATGTGTCCACCTTTCAAAAGCATATGCAAAGTAATTTTGGTGTGTGTGTGTGAGAGAGAGAGAGAGAGATGGGGCATACGGCAGTTTCAAAGAAACTTCTGGATAAAAAATGTTTACCCTGCAGAGAATCCTTGAGCTTGGGAAACAGGCAAAAGTACCTGGGAAAAACGATCTGGGGAATAGAATAGGCGTGGGAAAAATTTAATGTGTTTGTGCTCCAAAAGTCGAGGGCATTGCCAACGACTGGTGGTTTATTATCCCAATGCAGAAGAAACTGTGAACTTGCGAGCTGTGGTCGAATTCCTTGCAATTCAGGAAGCAATTTATACTCTAAACATTGCAAACAGTACTGCCCAGTGATAATATGCCCTTTCGCTACAGGGATGGTTAAAAGTACCTGCTTTTATCCCAGAATGTGAAATAGAAAGGTTTATATATATATATATATATATATATATATATATATATATATATATATATATATATATATATATAAAGGGAACTATGCGGAATTCTTTTGGTAGGGGTAAAAAGATGTCTACTGTTTTGACTCCTGGTTTATTTCGGGATTGAACTGGGGAATAAACGTTTCATTTATAGTGATAACGGAGTCAAACAATTTTCCATTTGCAGCAATATTTCTTGTCGGCAGACCAATAGCAATTGTCTTCCGGGACATTTTCTTCACCTCGACTAACTGCCTAAAGAACCCAACGTAAACTGACCTTTTCAGCTTCAGGAAGTCAGTCAGTATGAGTTTCACGGTAGTGCGAGAAGCCTAACAGATTGCAGACGTCTTCCTTCACGGAAAGCGGGACGATATTATAATTAAATAAAACTTCGAAGTCTAAAGAGTTAATGATATTTTTTGCGCTATATCTCAGTAACCATACTGTACACTGTCGTTTTAGTAGCATCATAACTAGTGTCATTATTAGTATGTATTTCAGTTTATCAGTAGACATCGGATTTTTAGGTTCTAAAAAAAGTATGTTTTAGGTGTCTAAAATCGGTGCCAAAAATACTAAATTAGGCACTAAAAATGAAAAAAATAGATTCTTGTAAAAGGTACTTATTTTTGAATGGAATGATGCATTATGGTCTGAATACAAACTTACATACAGAAATGCATGCACACACGTCATGTTACCTTACATTTTAACCTGCTCAATATTGAAGTATTGATAAAAATAAGAATTTTTAATAAAACTACTATATGTTTGTAGATAAATCTTTAGCACAAGACACACCTTCACATGTCTGCACCACATAAGTCGTAACTGGTCTCACAGTAAATAACAAAGACTTTTTCCAGGTTTTCTATTGTGAAACGGTGGCGTTTGTTCTTGTTGGTGAGGATAAGCTTGTACATAGAGAATGAACATTCCACATCAATTGACGTGATGGGGCAAACTTCAACTTGGGTACATGTTTGATTGGTATTTCGCATTTGTGTTCATTTTGTTTCCTAGCCAAAATATCTTCTGGTGCACACAAACTCTTGAGTCAAGTTCTTTTCCAATACACTTTCAAGTTTTACCTTTACTTTCTTTCCAACTTCACCGGTCACTTCCACAACTTTTTGCTTCACTTCTTGAATAAGCTTTATTTTTAGAAAGTGATATTCCCGAGGCCTCTAATTATGCAATAATCCGAACAAAAAATGTGTAGTGCGAGCTAATATATGCCAAATCAGTACGGACAGAAGAATCATTCATCAACTCTTTGGCAGCACTAACGTTATAAGCATCTTTCACTAAATTTTTTCGAGGTTTTCTCGTGTTTAACCTTTCGAAAATTTTCACATGTTTACTTTGCGCAAAATAGGCAAAAATAAGATCTAACGTTCAATTAGGCATTTTTAGACAAAATAAAACTTGATGCTAGTGCTTTAATTTGTCATAAAACCTTCATATACGACTTTATTTTTCATTCTGAGCTAAGAAAAAATAGGTTTTTACCTAAAGATCCTATGTTTATTTATCAGTTTATCTTAATAGATGGCGTGGTTATTGTAGGGCATCAAATTTTAAATTTACAAAAAAAGTTCTCGATCTGGTCGAAAATTATGCACGAGAATCTACACTCACCAATATATATATATCTATATATATTTATATACCCCATATTTGGACTTTTTTGTTAAACTCTATAATCAGGCATTGCTTTATAACAGCAGGCAGTATAAGTACAGATATGGATTTCAATACATAATTGTAACACAATACAAGGACATGGTCATAATTTTTGCCTCCTTTTTTTTTTTTTTTTCAGGTACCTTCAGAAATCGTCAATTTCAGGCAGCAGTGTGACTGATGATCTGTAACCTTGAGATGTTCCAAGTTTGAGGCAAGTGTGCCGGTATTCTGAGAAGCTACAGGTGTACACATTACAGTATGTTTGGATATACGGTTAAAACAGCGAGCAATCGTAGAATTTCTGACAGTAGAGGGTATTCCTCCTATCAAACATTCATCATCAAACGGTTCAAGTGTATGGTGCGGCATGTGTTGATGTGTGTACAGTGAGGCGTTGGGCCCGAAAGGTCAAGGACGCAGATCCGGGCACCTCATCACTGAACAGTGAACCCCATACAGGAAGACCAGTGATGTGAGAGATGATCATTACAAATAACGTGCTGATGAACTGATACGTCAGAATCGAAGAATCATATAGCAGGAACTGTCCAATACGCTTGGTATTTCATGTGAAAGGGTGGCACAAATTATTCAATGTTTAAGGTTGGTTTAAAGGGACAAGTTTTTCCGATAGATGGCACTACTGACTTCGTATCTCTCCTATGTATTTTTTATCTTTCACGAAAATTCACGATTTCTCTTACACACTTCAACCTACAAACTTCAAATTTTTAGAAAAGGAACTTCATAATCTATCGAAGGCAATAATCCGTGCCGATTTTTTATTTAGAATTTTCTTTATTGTTGAAATTGCTTGATTGTTGAAATGGATATTTAAACCTTTAACGATGGAACAGTTTCAACAATGAAGAAAATTCTAAATAAAAATATCAGCACGGATAGTTCTCTTTAATAGGTTATGAAGTTCCTTCTCTAAAAATTTGAAGCCTCTAGGTTGACATTTATAAAAGAAATTGTAAATTTTCGTGAAAGGTAAAAAATACATGGGAGAGATACGAAGACTGTAGTGACATCTATCGGCAAAACTTGTCCCTTTACCCTAACCTTAAGGTACTGCAAGATGTGTGCTCGTTGGGTGCCTTGTCTGTTGACAGAAGAAATGAAACAGAAGAGGTTACACATTTGTCAACAACTTCTGCAGCGTTACGAAGCTGAAGAAGATGCATTTCTGCAAAGAATTGTCACAGGTGATCAGTAATAGTCCCATCATTATTACCCTGAAAACAAAACACAATCCATTGAATTTCGCTACAGTGGTTCTCAAAGACCCAAAAAAGTGCCATCAGCAGGGAAAGTGCTCCTAACAGTGTTCTGGGATAGCCGAGACTTTTTTTTTTTTTTTTTAACAGGAAAAGTGCAAACCTTGAATCGTATATGACAACACCGAGAAGATTAAGGGCACTGTCAAGAAGGTTCAACAGGGAGTGGCTGTCCTCCTACACCATGACAGGAGCTCCTTCGTGGCTAAGCGGTTAGCGTACGCGCCTTTGGCGTGGGAGGCCCGGGTTCGATTCCCGGCGGGAGCTCATGTGGTTCGGATGCCACGTTAATCAGTAGGTCCACGTCTCATATAGCCTCGCTGCTGAACGGGACGTTAAACTCAAAATCAACTCAACCTACACCATGACAATGCAAGACTACACACAAGCCACATTACTACAGCTGCTCTTGAAACCATGAAGTTCACTGTGCTACCCACCCACCTTACAGCCGTGATCTTGCCCCTAATGATTTGTTTTTGTTTCCAAAATTGAAGAAACATTTGAAGGGCACACACTACACCTGTGATGCAGAAATTGAGACTGTTGTTCGCTCTTGGTTACGTTCACATGATCCTGAGTTTTACGCCGATGGAATGAAACGACTTGTTTATCGTTGGCGCAAATGTAAAACTCCCAACAAACAGGAAATACTACACTAAATAAAACACTAAATAAAGTATTTATAAATCAATACAAAAGAAAATTACGTAATATTAGACAAGGTTACTACACAAACAAAATAATGACAGCAAATAACAAAACAAAAACATTGTGGAAGGTAGTTAATCAAAATACACGAAGGGAAAATAAACGTACACAAAACAATATTAGTCTTTACGTTAATCAGATACAGATCACGAATCCTGACCAAATAGCAGAAATATTTAATGATTACTTTATCGATATTGCAGATAAATTAACGAATAAGACGCAAGATAGCGAAAAGGCTATTGAACTATTAAGAAATTTTAAACCTAGGACATGTAAAACTATGTTCCTCATGCCGATAATAGAACATGAGGTATTTTATGAAATAAATAGATTAAACCCAAATAAAGCTACAAGCGACGAAATTCCAATTGAAATAATCAAGCAGAACAGCCAGAATTTAGTACCTATACTCACATACCTATTTAATGAAAGTCTCAATACAGGAAAATATCCAACAAAATTAAAAGAAGCTAAAATAAAACCAATCTTTAAACAGGGAGACAGAACATTGATACAAAATTACAGACCGATATCACTCTTACACCCAATAAATAAAATATTTGAGAAACTAATTAAAAAGAGACTAATAAATTTCTTGAACAAGCAGCAGATACTATACCATGAACAACACGGTTTTGTAACTGGAAAAAACACAACTACGGCAACATATACGCTTATAAAAAACATACTAAAAGGGCTAAATGATAAAATACTAATCTTAGGCATTTTCTATGATTTAAGCAAAGCTTTCGATCTAGTTAACCACAAAATACTCTTACGAAAACTTGAGCATTATGGCATAAGGGGGAAAGTGCTACAGCTGATGGAAACCTATTTACAGGGGAGGACGCAAGCAGTTGAAGTCTCCCACATACAAAATGGGAATGTAAAAACATATTTATCAAACCCAAGACAAGTCCGCAACGGCGTGCCTCAGGGCTCAATATTAGGTCCAATCCTATTTCTACTGTATATAAATGATTTTCCTGGAATATTGAAGAATTTTGAAGTAATTTTATATGCAGATGACACAAGCGTAATTGTAGAAGGTAAAACCGTAAGTGAGCTAAGGAACAACACATGTAGAGTATTGGATCAAGCCAAAAAATGGTTCGAAAGTAACTGCTTATGCATAAACAACACAAAAACAAAATACCTACTTTTTCACACAAAACAAAACACGAAAATAAAAGAAACCAAAAATAAATTGACCAATCTAAAACTAGATTTCACCCATGAAATTAAATTTTTAGGATTACATATAAATGAAAATCTAACTTGGGAAACCCACGTTAAAGAAATAATAGTAAAATTAAATTCCAGACTTTATGCACTCAGGATACTAAAAGAAACGTTAAATACTAAAGCTTTGATCCAAGTATACTACGGGCTTATACAACCTATACTAAATTACGGCATCATTTTCTGGGGCAAATCTTCAAGCAGCAAAGCAGTCTTCATGAAACAGAAGCAAGCAATACGGATAATATTTGGTCTACACATGAGAACATCATGCAAAGAAAAATTTAAACAGCACCACATCCTTACCCTACCATCTATTTATGTATATGAAACTGCAATCTATGCAGCTAAACTGAAAGATGGAACCCAAATAAATCACGTATATAATACCAGACAACAAAATGAAAGAAGACAATATTTTACAAAACTGACATTAGTACAGGAAGGCCCAAGCCATATGGGAGTACAAATTTACAATAAGCTGCCCAGAGAAATAAAAAATGAAGAAAATATAAATGTTTTTAAAAAGAAACTCAAGAGATTCCTGGTGGATAAAGTATATTACAGCGTAGCAGATTATCTTTACAATAATGTATATTAAATAGTAGTAACATATTTCTTTTTCTAAGTGTATTTACTGTAAGAAAGAGGACTGTCTGAACCCTCCAAATACCAAATGTATCTTGGTTTCAAATGGAGTAAATAAATACAATACAAATACACTACAGTAAATGGCTACTATGTGGAAAAATGAGTACATAGTATTGTAGAGAATTGTGTAAGTTTTCATTTCATAGTACATTCTTGAATCTCTGTGATTTGTAGTTTATTTTATCACCTCGGAGGCAAAAACTATCATCATCTCCTCGTATGTAAGGAAAATGTATTTTAAGAACTTTGTATAGCAACATAATCTCTTTGAGTAAGCATAAAAATAAACTTATAAACTTACCTTTTTCTTCACTCATACGCTCTATGAATGTATTAAGGCTTTTAACTTCATTCTCTAGCAGCTGTTTTTGTGCTTCCACTGTCTCTAGTTGTGCTTTCAACTGTTTGCTTCCACGTCGAAGGCAAATTAACTCAACATTTTCTGCAATATTTTGACAGTGTCCTTGGCTAATGTCCGATCGTAACACTTGAACCTCCTCTTCTAATTCGGCAATTCGCACTTTACTCTGTTCCCGCAACATCTCAATGTCCTATGATGAAGGACGAAACAAGAGTAGCAGTATCACAGTGTACATATCGTGGAGGAGTTTGATTTGGTAACCAAACTTCTTAACAAGGAAACTTTTACCAAGTCTAGATTTATGATAAAAAGGCCTTGTGTCCATCTTAAACACAAACTACACATACTTTCTTACAAGGCTGTCTATAATCTTTATTATAAATTAACTAGGAGTTGGAGAATTAGTCTGAAGAAGGAAGTGATATACTTCCAAAACTGTAACATTTCTAGTTAATTTATAATAAAGATTATAGGCAACCTTGTAAGAAAGTGTGTCTAGATTTAAATATAGCATTATACCTCAAATTAAATTAAATATACAGTGGACTCTTTTTAATTCGAAGTCCAAGGGGACACGAAAAAAACTTCGAATTATCCTAAATTCGAATTATCCAACAACATTCATTTTCACATATATAACAACAAACAAACCAAAATACTGTGCATCAAAAACATATTTATATGGTGTAGACTTTACCTTTAAATCATCTTATTATTTGCGTGATCGAATACCGCAAACTAACAAACGACATTGACTCCACATAATTCAAACTACGTGTACAATGGAAAATATATTTACGTACAACACTACAACATACATTGAATAGCCCAAACAATTACACACCAGTAACAATTTGAATATTCTGTTCTCACTTTTAAGAAGTCGTAAACCTCATTTGCTTAAATTTGATTGTTTTTGTACGGTCAATAAATCTAGAATTTCATGTATTGCGTGGAATACGATATTAATAACATTTGGTTGACTTTATCAATAATTCATCTTAAATTTTCAACCAATTCTGAAACAAGATGAGATTGGCACACGTTCTCTATCTTCACTTCTTCCCCAACTTACCTTTATCTTGATCATTACATAGATTTTCTATTTATCTTTTGTGTTACTCTTCCCTATGGCTTATGGCTGCATCTGGATAACTGAAAACACATTAAAACTGTATTTCTCTGTTTACATTTGTCCAAAATTAAAAATTTTCAACTGTATTTACTTCGAATTATCCAAAACATAGGTTCAAAAGTTCGATTTATCCACAATTTTTACTATTGTTTTCAATACAGTTTTCTAGGGGAATTGACTTCTGTTCGAATTATCCAATATTTCGAATTATCCAAGTTCGTATTAACGAGATTGCACTGTATTTTAAAACCAATAAAAATTTGAAAATATTAGTCTTTCGATTTCTCGAATAGAAAATCATTTAGTTTCATTTTAGCGCTGTATTGCACGGACAGATTAGTATTTTGCATCTTGAGTATTATACAAACCCGCTAATCTGAACAACACTGTAGGTAATCTATTAAGCAATGATGATATCCAGAAGTACAGACATAGAAATAAACAGGGAAACAATTTTTGATTCTTTCTAGCCCTTCAAAAAATAACCTACTATTAAACTTCGTAAACAGCAGAAGCGGCTCTATAATGTAGTCACAAAGGCACATGCTTTCAAAATTAATATGAAGAAAAATCTTTAAAATAAATAAATAAATAAATAAATATATATATATATAAATTTATTACTGTATAGAACTAGGAACGATCCAACGAAAAAATTTAGTTGTTTTCATATGGAGTCTGCAACCCTGATTGATGTTCATGTAAGATTTGGCAACAGCGTAAGTCTTTCTAGCGTCCGATCGCCTCATAGAACAGTCCTTGAAACGTTACTACTTACGTACTACTTAATCACACTTCTACTATTATTAAATTAACCTTCTCTACGGTTTAGTGCTGAAAATAAATGGTCCAATGAATTACTCATTTGTTTCACAAACAATCTCATTTATATGAAATTGAAGGCATACTGGAATTTCAAAGCATCATGAAAATATTATTATGTCCCTATTTTACGATTTAATAAATATTATACGTATACAAGAAATGAAGCTAGCCAATTCTTCACCTATTTACTCAGTTTTTTATGTCAGTTTGAAATTACACTGTTAATAAGAACGCATATTAATAGGTATGTAACCCAATGATTTTTACAGAATCGACTGAGAAATTGAAACTGAAGTAGACTGATCAATGTTGGAAACATCAATTATTTACTACTTCTTGAATAGTTTCCACTATTTGTGCTGAGTAAAGTATTAAGTAGACTGATCAATGTTGAAAACATCAATTATTTCCCACTTCTTGAATAGTTTCCACTATTTGTGCTGAGTAAAGTATTAAGTAGACTGATCAATGTTGGAAACATCAATTATTTCCTACTTCTTGAATAGTTTCCACTATTTGTGCTGAGTAAAGTATTAAGTAGACTGATCAATGTTGAAAACATCAATTATTTCCCACTTCTTGAATAGTTTCCACTATTTGTGCTGAGTAAAGTATTAAGTAGACTGATCAATGTTGGAAACATCAATTATTTCCTACTTCTTGAATAGTTTCCACTATTTGCGCTGAGTAAAGTATTTAGTAGACTGATCAATGTTGAAAACATCAATTATTTCCCACTTCTTGAATAGTTTCCACTATTTGTGCTGAGTAAAGTATTAAGGAGACTGATCAATGTTGGAAACATCAATTATTTCCTACTTCTTGAATAGTTTCCACTATTTGTGCTGAGTAAAGTATTAAGTAGACTGATCAATGTTGAAAACATCAATTATTTACTACTTCTTGAATAGTTTCCACTATTTGTGCTGAGTAAAGTATTAAGTAGACTGATCAATGTTGGAAACATCAATTATTTTCCACTTCTTGAATAGTTTCCACTATTTGTGCTGAGTAAAGTATTAAGTAAACTGATCAATGTTGGAAACATCAATTATTTTCCACTTCTTGAATAGTTTCCACTATTTGTGCTGAGTAAAGTATTAAGTAGACTGATCAATGTTGGAAACATCAATTATTTTCCACTTCTTGAATAGTTTCCACTATTTGTGCTGAGTAAAGTATTAAGTAGACTGATCAATGTTGGAAACATCAATTATTTCCTACTTCTTGAATAGTTTCCACTATTTTTGCTGAGTAAAGTATTAAGTAGACTGATCAATGTTGAAAACATCAATTATTTCCTACTTCTTGAATAGTTTCCACTATTTGTGCTGAGTAAAGTATTAAGTAGACTGATCAATGTTGAAAACATCAATTATTTCCCACTTCTTGAATAGTTTCCACTATTTGTGCTGAGTAAAGTATTAAGTAGACTGATCAATGTTGGAAACATCAATTATTTCCTACTTCTTGAATAGTTTCCACTATTTGTGCTGAGTAAAGTATTAAGTAGACTGATCAATATTGGAAACATCAATTATTTCCCACTTCTTGAATAGTTTCCACTATTTGTGCTGAGTAAAGTATTTTAAAATTGCGTTCAATAATTCCGTAGGTAAGACTATTTGTGTACGTGAATTAAAGAGATTAATTTCTAACAAAAATATTATAATTTTATTCCTCAAAGATAATATGTAAAAGGGAGAAAATAAATGGTCCAATGAATTACTCATTTGTTTCACAAACAATCTCATTTATATGAAATTGAAGGCATACTGGAATTTCAAAGCATCATGAAAATATTATTATGTTCCTATTTTACGATTTAATAAATATTATACGTATACAAGAAATGAAGCTAGCCAATTCTTCACCTATTTACTCAGTTTTTTAAGTCAGTTTGAAATTACACTGTTAATAAGAACGCATATTAATAGGTATGTAACCCAATGATTTTTACAGAATCGACTGAGAAATTGAAACTGAAGTAGACTGATCAATGTTGGAAACATCAATTATTTACTACTTCTTGAATAGTTTCCACTATTTGTGCTGAGTAAAGTATTAAGTAGACTGATCAATGTTGAAAACATCAATTATTTCCCACTTCTTGAATAGTTTCCACTATTTGTGCTGAGTAAAGTATTAAGTAGACTGATCAATGTTGGAAACATCAATTATTTACTACTTCTTGAATAGTTTCCACTATTTGCGCTGAGTAAAGTATTAAGTAGACTGATCAATGTTGAAAACATCAATTATTTCCCACTTCTTGAATAGTTTCCACTATTTGTGCTGAGTAAAATATTAAGAAGACTGATCAATGTTGGAAACATCAATTATTTCCTACTTCTTGAATAGTTTCCACTATTTGTGCTGAGTAAAGTATTAAGTAGACTGATCAATGTTGAAAACATCAATTATTTACTACTTCTTGAATAGTTTCCACTATTTGTGCTGAGTAAAGTATTAAGTAGACTGATCAATGTTGGAAACATCAATTATTTTCCACTTCTTGAATAGTTTCCACTATTTGTGCTGAGTAAAGTATTAAGTAAACTGATCAATGTTGGAAACATCAATTATTTTCCACTATTTGTGCTGAGTAAAGTATTAAGTAGACTGATCAATGTTGGAAACATTAATTATTTTCCACTTCTTGAATAGTTTCCACTATTTGTGCTGAGTAAAGTATTAAGTAGACTGATCAATGTTGGAAACATCAATTATTTCCTACTTCTTGAATAGTTTCCACTATTTGTGCTGAGTAAAGTATTAAGTAGACTGATCAATGTTGAAAACATCAATTATTTCCTACTTCTTGAATAGTTTCCACTATTTGTGCTGAGTAAAGTATTAAGTAGACTGATCAATGTTGAAAACATCAATTATTTCCTACTTCTTGAATAGTTTCCACTATTTGTGCTGAGTAAAGTATTAAGTAGACTGATCAATATTGGAAACATCAATTATTTCCTACTTCTTGAATAGTTTCCACTATTTGTGCTGAGTAAAGTATTTTAAAATTGCGTTCAATAATTCCGTAGGTAAGACTATTTGTGTACGTGAATTAAAGAGATTAATTTCTAACAAAAATATTATAATAATTTTATTCCTCAAAGATAATATGTAAAAGGGAGAAAATAAATGGTCCAATGAATTACTCATTTGTTTCACAAACAATCTCATTTATATGAAATTGAAGGCATACTGGAATTTCAAAGCATCATGAAAATATTATTATGTTCCTATTTTACGATTTAATAAATATTATACGTATACAAGAAATGAAGCTAGCCAATTCTTCACCTATTTACTCAGTTTTTTATGTCAGTTTGAAATTACACTGTTAATAAGAACGCATATTAATAGGTATGTAACCCAATGATTTTTACAGAATCGACTGAGAAATTGAAACTGAAGTAGACTGATCAATGTTGGAAACATCAATTATTTACTACTTCTTGAATAGTTTCCACTATTTGTGCTGAGTAAAGTATTAAGTAGACTGATCAATGTTGGAAACATCAATTATTTTCCACTTCTTGAATAGTTTCCACTATTTGTGCTGAGTAAAGTATTAAGTAAACTGATCAATGTTGGAAACATCAATTATTTTCCACTATTTGTGCTGAGTAAAGTATTAAGTAGACTGATCAATGTTGGAAACATCAATTATTTTCCACTTCTTGAATAGTTTCCACTATTTGTGCTAAGTAAAGTATTAAGTAGACTGATCAATGTTGGAAACATCAATTATTTCCTACTTCTTGAATAGTTTCCACTATTTGTGCTGAGTAAAGTATTAAGTAAACTGATCAATGTTGGAAACATCAATTATTTTCCACTTCTTGAATAGTTTCCACTATTTGTGCTGAGTAAAGTATTAAGTAGACTGATCAATGTTGGAAACATCAATTATTTTCCACTTCTTGAATAGTTTCCACTATTTGTGCTGAGTAAAGTATTAAGTAGACTGATCAATGTTGGAAACATCAATTATTTCCTACTTCTTGAATAGTTTCCACTGTTTGTGCTGAGTAAAGTATTAAGTAGACTGATCAATGTTGAAAACATCAATTATTTACTACTTCTTGAATAGTTTCCACTATTTGTGCTGAGTAAAGTATTAAGTAGACTGATCAATGTTGAAAACATCAATTATTTCCCACTTCTTGAATAGTTTCCACTATTTGTACTGAGTAAAGTATTTTAAAATTGCGTTCAATAATTCCGTACGTAAGACTATGGTGGATATATGATTATGCAATAGTATATTTATTGTTACTGATCCTCTATTACTTGTGACTTATACAAGAATTTAAAGAATGCCTTCAAAGTAAAAAGCCACTTGTTAGTCCGCTGTATAAGAAACGGACGACGTATTAGATAGTACGCTTAATGATATATATTTAAATGAATTATTTTTGTCACGTGAATTAAAGAGATTAATTTCTAACAAAAATATTATAATAATTTTATTCCTCAAAGATAATATGTAAAAGGGAGAAAATAAATGATTATTAACTGAAGGCCTATTATGCTCAAATGTAATCAAATTGACTATCCGCAGCTAAATATGCACCGGGCTTATACAATAGGAGCGCATTGAAATAATAGAATACTTGCCCAAAATAATTGGTAACCAAAGCTCCAAATGGAGCAAAATGGAGAGATTTTACATATCAATGTCTATCTCCTAATGCTACTCATTGTCCAATATTCCCACATTTATAGGTCAAAATTTCTCTTACTAATAAGTTTCCTGGATAACAATTTTCATGTAAATTACAATCCAAATACATACGTTTCTTCATTTCATAAGTATCATATAGATTTCACTAAGTATATGTACTAGACAGTAGTGATATATATAAAGTCCTATTTTAATAACATATCTTTGACAACATATTGTTGTAGCTACATTCTACTAGCTATACAAAATTTTAGATGTAGCATTTCGTACCTTCGATCATTAAGTGAAGAGCAGGTGTATCCTATACCCCCAAGAAAATTCGAAGAGGGCAGTACCTTGCATGTTCAGTCATAAGTCGAAGATAATTGCTGATCTACTACAATAACACATGGTATTGTGAATACATGTTCTTGCATCTAAATGACTTTTTTTTTTTTTTTTAATCTTCAAACAAATAAGCAAATCGTGCAACACACTGGAGACTTCAAAGAGGGATGCGGTTTGCCGCCATTCGCGACGTGCTTCCCAATTTTAGAACTTTGATGTCGACACTGACTAACAGAAAAAAACTGTCAATTTATTACTCCGGTAAACCATTTGAAGGGCTAATAAATTTCCGCGTCACATAATGTGTAATTTCCTCCTATTCATACCTTTGGTAAAGTAATTCGTAAAGGAAGTGTTAAATGTTTCTTTACCTAATTATAACACTCGTATCTTATTTACTAATTATATTTACTAAGCAAGCTACCTTTGTTTGCTATTTGTTTACTTCATAACGTATACATACATAATCTTTTAATGACAATTTTATTTTAAAAGATAATCACCATTTCTATATACTTTCTAAACTTCCTCTTCTTTTTTTAGATGAGAGCATGTGTACAAAACCATAACTCTTTCTGCCCTCAACATCCAACAGGAAGAACCAACTATTTTACCCCTGTTCTCTTAATCAAAATGCTTACATGGCCTCGAACAACCGAAATAACAGTTACTCCTTGGTTTAAATCCTTCAATATTCAATGTCTGTCATTCGATGAAGTTGCACTATTTTTAAAAATTTAAGCTTCCACTCACTTCAACTCCAATATCAACTGTTAAACCGGGGAAGGCAGTTTCGCAACCACTACCAATGTGACTACTTTCTTGGAGAGCACCAAAACACCATTGGTTAATGACAAAAGCAAATCTCTATAAATATATTACTCTAATAAACCACGGTTGATGAACTTCCACGTCACCCAATACCTCTGCGGATGGTTCATTATCCACGAAATACTTATCCAAAGACGTAAACACCGAGACCACACATTGTGTAGACCGAAGTTCATCAACCCTTCAAGTAGTTTATTGGATTAATAACTTTAAATTGTACATTATCCTGTTAACGAAATATAATAGTGTTTTCTTTAAGGACTAGACAAAAAACCGTTATGTGAGTCCACAAACCAATATAACTCTCTTAACAACCATATACTAATGATGATGGCAAAATGTCGTTGAAATGTATAAGATTAAATTAGCAAAAACTGGCGTTTAAGCGGAGTTCAAGGTTATTATTTTATTATTAAATATGTATCCTGTCAGTTCATTTGGCACGTTCAAATTATTTTACTTTCACATAATGTATATGGAACAATGTTGCTGATTGCTTGACTGGCGAATAGTTTCTTCCTGTGCCCCTTCTCCACTAATTGTTAGGCAGATGTTCTACAATTCAACTTAGGGAACAGGTGTACCTTACCGGATGAACAAAGTCCTCCCTAGACAGTATACATTGAAGAAGTATACAAATTTGTGTCAATTTGTATAAAGGGTTTAATTGAGTGCTTAAAAAACATTACTTCAATTCCATTATTTAGAAGAAAGCTAATAAAAAAAACCGGTAAATTAAAAAAAAAGTAGAAACGACAATCAAATCCTCAACATAATTATTTGAACATTTCACGCATATATATTTCAATTAATATTTAATCCTCCATGGAGCAAGTAAGGATTCAAAACTATATATTCTTCCTTGTCCAGTGAAACGAAATGAAATGAAATTAAATACTTTAGTCAATGACCCACGTTACGCCCTTTAGGCTAAAGGAGATGAATGTTTACTGTAAGTGAATTATTGTGAAATTAAATATTTTGTTGTCTCCCATCGGGTATTGAACCCGGGACCACGTCCACCAAAGGCGTACACGCTAGCCACTAGACCAGCGGGCTAAAAAGTCAGAATTATACTTGCATTTTGTTAAAAAATAAAACAAACACACACACACATACATACAATATTCCACATTATATTAATTTTATGTGAATACTGTGCTTGAAGACAAGCAATAACCAATTTAACTACCACAGCTAGAAGGGGCCAGACAAGAAAAATAGGGACAATGTGACCAATTCGTCTTCCTTGGGGTTTAATAGGTTGGTCAATCAGAGTTTAGCGTCCCTTTGCAGCATTGAAGCTATGTAAGACGTGAATCTACACTTTAAAGTGAAATCCGAACCACCGTAATGCGTCCAAATTTCAAGATTTTTCCACCCGGAATCAAATCTAGGACCCCGTGTACTAAAGGCGCGTGTGTAAGCTACTTGATCAGCAGGAAGCAATTGTTTAAATGGGCATCCACAAAACAGAAATTTATTGAGATGCACCTAAGTTCAGACTGACAATCAAGCTTAGGGATATAGCACATACGGCAGGGGTTGGATAAGTTTCCGACCTAACACAGTAAATGAATTCATATTTCAAAATATTTACAGTATATTATGTAACTGTATTTTAGATTATGTTTTGCAAAAATCGTAAATGTATTTCAAATACTTTTCTTTTGTTGCAGGTTTCAAGTAACCATGGCGGAGCACATTATGACATTTAACAAATGTGAGAAGAGAGTAGACATCAAATACCTCTTCTCAAAGAATATGATAGCGAAGGAATTTTTTTATGAATTGACAAAGACAATGGCCAATGACTGTCTTTCATATAGTAAAGTGAAATCGTGAGCAGCAGAGTTCAGGAGAGGCAGGAGGAGCACCAAAGATGAGGAAAGGTGTAGAAGAACCAAAACAGTAATAATCGTCCAAATTGTGGATCGTGTCCACGACCATGATCTTTACAGACAGGCGAACTAGTCTGTCACGTATTACAAAGACTCTAGGGTGGAGTGGAGTGGAGTGTGTTCACTAGTGTAGAGTGCGTACACTACATCATGCATGAAGCACTTGATATGAAAAAATTGTCGACGAAGTGGATGCCCAATCTACTCACAACTGATCAGAAGCGGATAAGACGGGACTGTGTGCAAAGCGTGTTGCGCCATTTTTCAGTGACTGCTTCCAACTTTATAAACAAATTGTTGCTGTTGATGAAACGCAATTAACTTATATGTGTATTATCCCGAGACCAAAACTCAAGTTTATGCAGTGGTTCCATAGCGGGTCACCAAGGCCGAAAAAAAATGTCGCAGAGAAAAATCCACTGGGAAAGTGATGACTGTCATTATTTTGGATTGGAAGGGTGTGATACTGATTGAATATCTTGAAAAAGGTACTACATTGAATCCCGAATGATATGTGAACCTGCTGGAAAAACTGCGTACCGCATTGAAGAAAAAGAGAAGAAGAAAACTGTCCAAACGCATAACCTTTGCAAGACAGTGCTCCTTGCCACAAAGCAGCCCCCGCAATGCACAGACTGTGTGAACTGAAGTTCGATATCATTGACCATTCCCCTATTCTCCAGATCTGGCCCCCTCAGACTATTATCTTTTTCCAAAACTTAAGATGCAACTGAAAGGAACTGAATTCAGTCACTAATGACGTCGTAGCAGCTGCAGATGCATGGTTTGCAACACAAGACAAAATGTTTTATTAGCATGGGATAGAACTGCTGCAGGGTCGTTGTATTAAGTCTACCTCCACTCCTTGTACAAGAACTGAGAATTTGCTAATTATCGTTTCATTGCAGATATTTAATTTGTAATCGTCAATTGATATTTCCCCAATTATAACTTCTTACAGCTTCCAGAAATCAGGTAACATTACCTTTCACAGAGGTAATATTGTGTTAGACCTGAATAAATAAAAATAACACATGTACAGATAATAATTTAACACCTTACCTGCTGATAAAGATTTATTTGTTCTTGTAACGCGGATACCTCCTCTTCTAATCGATGATTGATACTTTGCAATTCCATCATTTTCGAATCCTGATGTTGCGGAGACGATAGAGAAGTGATTCGCATTAAATCTCCATCGGAATCGGCACCTCTTTTCATAGCACTCCTGCAATATGATGAAAGAAAAACCTTCATATCACTCATACAACAAGCACTCCTGCAATATGAAAAAAAAAAGCCTTCATATCACTCTTACAACATGAAGAAAATTAGCCTTCATAGCACTCCTCTACAACATGAAGAAAATTAGTCTTCACAGCACTCCCGCAAAAGGAAGAAAATTAGCCAAGAGCACAAACATTCCTACATCAATTATGATCCGATATTTGTACTATACCGGTGGCTATTTCTGAAAAAGTTCCTTTTCTCTTAGAAATAGTTCTGAATACAATAATCGAATTTGGTTGGTATAAGACGGTAGTAAATTCATCATTGTTGGTATTCTGTCATTATTGGCAGGTCACTTGCTGCAACTGAGAAGCTTCCATGCTCTACGGTCTTCCGCTAACTTCTTCGTCTTTACGTACGATTTTTCTGTTCTAAGATATAGTCCATTAATTGTAGTCTCCTTCGCCCTCTCCCTCTTTTTCCGGCCACCATACCCTCTAGCACATCCCTAATGATACAGTTTTTTCTATCCAATGTCCCAACCAGTTTCTCTTCCTCTTCTTAATAATATCTAAAATTGTTCTTTTCTCCTCCAGCATTTCTAACACTCTCTCATTCGTTTTCCGCTCGACTCAGCTAATTCTTTCCATTCTTCTCCATACCCACATTTTGAAAGCTTCCAGTCGTTTTTCATCCTTTTTGCCTAATGTCCAAATTTCTGCCCCACACAGCACAATACTCCACACGAAGCATTTTATAAGACTTTTTTCTCAACTCTTTATTCAAGGTCCCACAAAATAACATTTTCTTTTTCCTAAAGGCTTATTTCGCCATTCCTATCCTTGCTTTTATTTCCACCAGTCATATCAACACTAATAATACTACCCAGGTATCGAAAACTAGTTACCAGTTCTATTTTCTTCCCTCCTACTTCTATATTTGACACCGACCCCTTCGTTCCAATCACCATGGCTTTTGTCTGTCTAACATTCATCTTCATCCCATAATCTTCATATCCCTTTCTCAAGTTTTCCAACATCTTATTGATGTTCTCTTCAGATTCTGTAACAAACGCCATATCATCTCCAAACCGTATACACCTAATCATTCTACCTCCTACTGAAATACCGTCTTCATTTTGTTGGTTCTTTTTTACTATCGCTTCAAGATAGATATTAAATCATGTAAGCGAGAGACAAAGTCCCTATCGAACTCTCCGCTATCATTTTCTCCCCTATTGTATAACTTACTTGTTGGTTCATATATACTAAGTTCCTTATGAGTCTTCGATCTTTCCATTCCAACCCAACCTTCTTTAGAACTTCCATCACACTAACTGAAAAAAAGTTAAACTTAAAAACTACTACATTGAAGCAATGCCCAAGTGTTTACTCGTTCAAAGCTGATATTGTACTAAATGAATTGAATAAATTACATTTAAATAGTAATTTAATTAATCGGGAATTGAAAATTTATGACAAAGATAATAAGTAGTGGCCGAATTTCTAAGCAAAATGCATATATATATATATATATATATATTTGCATTACTTCTAAAAGTATGCAAAATGTACTTCATAGTACATATCCTGACAAACAATTTTAGCCATGATTGATAGTGTTTAAAATGCTTATTCTGTTTTGTTTTAAATATTTTGCTTGCTTATTTTACGATTTTCAGTTAAAATTGGATATTTTACTCAAAAATTTATATATTAAAATGCTAGTTTTATATGTTTGTGGTCACGAAAAGTTTATATGTTTGTCGCCAATTCTTTTGACAAAATGATATCTCGGAAACCACAAGCTCTAGAATGATGTTGCTTTCACTAATCGATTGCAAATTCTGTATAGATTGTTCAGTTCTAATTGAATGTTTTGAAAAAATGGCCGTTATTTATTTATTTTTTTTTTACATTTTTTAGGGGTAAGATGGAAGTACTGAAATTTTTTAAAAAATGAAATGAAATCTTTGAGTTTTATGTCTCACGGTTATGCCGGTTACTCTAAAGGAGAAGGTGATGAGGAGTAATGAATCAAATGGTGGAATGAAGAAAGTGGGGGGAAACGGGAGAACCCCGAGAAAACCCACGCACACGGTGTTTGTCCATCACAAAGTTCACTTGGCGGGGGTAATTGTGTCAGTAATGAGACAAGTATAGATGATGTGAGGAATGACAAGGAAATTCATGCTCATATGTGAAAGACGCGCTGTGTACAGAGTGGAGGTTCAGCTAGTACTATATTAAAAGTGCATATTGCACTCTTATGCACTGCCGTTATTATCACTGATTCCATACTTTCCGCAGGACATCCGTAATCACTTCTCCAAACTACTCGATTTTATAAAACAATCTGAAGACCGAAATAAATCCTTACAACATTCACTTTCTCTGATAGAAGAAATTTCAGTAATATTTCCTTCAGAGATACATTGTATTGCTAAAAATTGCACTTGATAAGCTTAACTAGGTATTACTAAAAATCCTGGATACAAAGCACTGTGAAAATTCCGGAAAGCCTTCCAGTGTAGAAACATATATTGAAGAGAAATTTACCGAAGAAGAATTGTGTTGCTTTTCACATGTTCCTGTGACTTATGCGACGTGAAAAGAACATTTCTACTGTACCAATTATTTTTCAGTGACATGCAGGAGTTTCACACAAGAAAATGAAAGAAAATGAAATCTTTAAGTTTAACGTCCCACGGTTATGCCGGTTAGGCTAAAGGAGACGGTGACAATGAGAAATGAGTGAAGTGGTGGAATGAAGAAAGTGGGAGGAAACGGGAGAACCCCGAGAAAACCCACGAGCACGGTGTTTGTGCACCACAAGGTCCACACGGCGCGAGCTGGGATCGAACCAGGAACCCCAAGCACCGAAGGTGAACGCTCTACCACTGAGCCACCGCGCCCCCCACACAAGAAAATGTTAGGATGGCTTCCCTTATATACTGTAACACCCACGAATAAAGTAGGATTTCACCAAAAACAAATACTTCATTTTATTTTCGTGTTTATGTTTTTGCTTATTTTTGATTCTTATTGTTTTAATTTATCGTGCATATTTGCATGTTTATTTTATTGTTTGATTGCGCTTATAAATCCGGGCTCTAATAATGAGATACATTAAAAATCTAGAAACCAAAAGAATACTAACCCAACTCTGGATGTCGAAGAAGGCTTGGAACCCGAACGTGGTTTGGAACTTCCAGGGACAGCAGACAACGAAGTTAGTTGCTTTTTGGCAATATACAACTTTTCTTTTAACACAGTGTTATTTTGTTGGAGGTCGTTAATTCTTTGTAGGTACTCCTCTTCCTTTGTTATACAGTCTCTGTGATACGTTCCATCGATTCGTTTGTGCTCATTCACCAAGCGAAGCAATTTTGCAGCAAGCCTAGGAGAAAGATAAGAAATGTACATATGTACATATAGCAACGAAATTACAAGGATTGAGGGGGTGGGGGATAACAAAATATTTCAATTTTATTTAAAATATAGTAACAATTTTATTCCAAGGTGGAAAGGAGACTTAAGCAAGCAATATTATTTTGTTCTGTCTTGAAACGGACATAAGAGAATTATTCTAAGCAAAAATACAATTTGTAAATTTGATGATGGATATCGTAATGGAGAGAGAATGAGTTTGTTACATATTTTAGTAGATACATTAAGTATATTTACAATCAATTAGTCTTCAGGTAGAAATCTGAAGATGGCCACTAAATCACTTAAGTCATTAGTGTAAATTATAAAAAACAAAAAACAAGGTTATTCCAGAATCTCAGCGTTCAAAATAGTGTAAACTAGTCAATATAAAAAGGTGTGGAATAGCCCAAAAACTCGTTCTGATTCTTATTCTCGGTCGAAGTTTGATTCTAATCCTGGCTAAGGCAACGAACAAGAATATGGGAGTAAGCGTGTTAGTTGTATTTTTCTTTTTTGTATATGCTTAATACTGTCACTACAGAGTCCAAGGCTGAATGTATGGTCTCTCGTGTAATTGTATAAAAACGCTGACTGTCAATTGCATTATTATTATTATTATTATTATTATTTTTTAATGCACTAAATTCAATGATTTTGTGTGAATAAAGTACTATGTTTCATGAGAAAGAAATGAAATGTAGAAACTTGTTCTATCTTTTTAATTTACCGGCCATCTTGATGTTATAAAGACAGGCAGTGATTCTTGTTTTCTCTGTATTTTGGTTCCCTCAATTAATTTAATATTAAAGTCCTAATTTATCAATTATTTAAACAATATACACAGTGAGTAAAAGCTATGTTAGATACTGTTGGTTCCATCAAAAACTAGCCAAGTTACAGAAAATCTGATTAATCATAGTATATTTTCAAACAATAGTAATGATAACCTTATGAACTATAAAATTTTCACCAAAAAAATACACAACTAGCAATGATTTTCTCGATTGAAAAAAAATACAAGTGCGTACTGCATTTACGTAACACTTATCTAATAAATGTTTAACATCAAATTAATTTTAACAAAAAAAAAAAAAAAAAAAAAAAAAAGACTGACCAAAGCTTAAAACCCACTTTATTTTAAATTATAATTTGTAACGATTTTCTTAGAATAGAAAACCGTTACAAATTATAATTTAAAATAAAGTGATTTAAGCTTTGGTCACTGTTTCTTTTATTAAAATAATCAATCCAAAGCCATGGATAGTCTTACTATCAAATTAATATTTATCAGGTCCGTTCCATGTATTTTCCCCTAATCCTTGTTCTGAATATCAACTAAACATTTTTCGGACCTCTGCTTAAATTCAACCCCCAACTTTGACATAATAATTCGTGAACCAACGGTTTGTACAGGAAAATATTTTATACGCATACTAAGCAATCAAGGGCTTCTTCCATCTCATACTTCGTCAAAATCGGGCGAGTTCTGTAGACCGTGTATGATATATAATGTTCTTCTGATTTCTTTTTTAATGTTTCTTATGTAAATAACTTCTTATATACCTTTATATATTTCCTCTTACTTCTTATATGTTACCTCTTACGTCTTACCTTATAAGTTACATACGAAAGTACTTACTAAAACAATTGTTGAGATATGAGATTTGTATTATTTTTAGGTTTTAATTTTGGGTTATTTTGCGAGAAATATAACAATGAAATTAAATAACTCTATCCATCACGACTCTGGAACTCACTAAAGAAATAATTAACACTTCTGACCAGAGTATATACACTTATTTATTAAAAACTAAATACAATGCAACGGTTTCGACTACTTAACGTTGTCTTCATCAGACACTAACTCAGAACTGATGACCATCATCAGATAGAACTAAGTTAGTGTCTGATGAAGATAACGTTAAATTGTCGAAACCGTTGCATTGTATTTTAGTTTTAATAAATAAGTGTATATACTCTGGTCAGAAGTGTTAATTATTTTTGAAACTTTATAAATTAATTTTAAGAGATTTTAATTTTGAATATGAGTTTATGTTATTTTTTTAATAAATTTATACTATTAAAATAAAATTAGATTAAACTCGAAATAAAATCTAAGATTGGAACTACTACACAATTTATATATATGCAAAACATTAATTTTGTACTACAAAATTTGAATTTGTAACCAGCATGTTATTTTAACATCTTTCGTGTGCAAGTAATAACTTTTTTTTTTTAATTTTAGAAAAAAATAATTTATAAGAATTTTCTCATTAAGTAAACGCTTTGAAAGACACTTCACTATTGGCGCGAAATTCTCTTAATAACCTTGTCACAGTAAGTAAGCGAGAACACGTTGGAGAAAAGTTCTCTATAGAGAACATTATCTCTATATTGGCTAACGACGTTATCATTTGTACAGTACACTGCAAACTATCTTCACGTTTTCAAAACAAGAGGACATTTTTCAAAAGGACTGTGGTGGAAAGCAATTAATTTTGAGGAGAAGCCTTTTTAAAACGTACTAACAACATTGTAGTGCTTTACATTCAAAAGTCGAAAAAAAAATACCGGCCTTGCGTCTAACAAAACCGTCATGATATTTCGTCGAAAATACATGCAGTGCAAAAGTACCGAGCGAAGTAGCTCAAGTGGTAGAGCGTTGGCTTCGCATTTGGGAGGTCGTGGGTTCGAATCCCGCTGCCGACCATCCTGACTGAGGTTTTCCAGGGTTTCTCTCAGTTCTACCAGGCAAATGCCGGGATGGTACCTAGTAAACAGGCCCTGGCCGATACCTTCCCAAATCCTTTCCATTGTTGTTGTTGTTGTTGTTATCCAGTGTAAAATGGCCTCTGAGCTGTATCTGGTGATTGTTAAATAAAGTAGTTATACAGGGTGTCTACAAAAATTCCAAAATGAAATTTCGTGACTTTTTCGTGACCTTTTCTTCACCAAATCATAAAATTTCCTAACATTTTCAAGAGCAAATTTGGGTGCGAATTAGGCCGAATTTTCATCCATGCGATAGAAACGTACTTTGCTTGCGATTTGGTAGCGTCTAAAGCCGACCATAGACATTTTTGGTAGTGAATTTTGACGTTTTATAGAACGAAATTTTCCAATCTGTACTTACATTTGTACAGTTAAAAACAATCGTGACCCAAAAGCTAAATTTTGTGACTTTTTCGTGACTTTCGTGAACGATAAACACCCTGTAATAGCTCCTTATAATCGGTTAATGACAACCTATTTTAATAGTTTCAGGTGCTAACCTTTTAATCTTTTCCTCCTGCTGGTTGCAAAGTTTCTTCAGGGCAACATTTTCCTCCATCACCTGCATGCAACGCTCTTCCAAATCTTCTTTACCCATTTTTCGCAGAAACTGGAATTGCTGGACTAGACTTGTATCTGCAAGTAATACAAGCTACCAATTAGATTGTGTATGATAAAAACAAGGAACGGTATACGAGATGTGATCAAAAAGTGCGGTGACTCATTTTATAAGAAACAAAAATTAATAAGCATACATGGAACTTGATTTAATCTCCTTCAAAGTACTGTCCTTCGCTAACAATGCACCTAACAAAACGTTGAATTCATGACTGGAAGCATTTCTGAAAGGGTGTTCAGCTGCTCTGTCCTGGACCTCTCAATGTCAGGAATGGTGTCGAAACGTTCTCCTGTAAGCACGGTTTTAATTTTTTGGGAACAGCCAGAAGTCGCGTGGTGCTATATCTGGAAAGCACAGCGAATGTGGACAAACAGGAATATTTTTTCGGTCAAAAATTTGCGGATCAAAAAGCAAGGTGTAGCACGGCGCGTTATCGTGCTAAAAAAAAAAAAAAAAAAAAAAAAGCCATTTGCCCATTTAATCGACGGTTAAAATGCTTTTCAGGGACTCATACGAAATGCTTAGTTCTTCGGAAAGCTCTCGAATAGTCATTCGCCTGTTTGAACAAACCATTAATTTCACTTTTTGCACGTTTTCATTTGTTTCTGACGTCGAAGGACGTCTCGATCGTTACTCGTTTCCAACCGACTCTTTGCCGTTTTTGAATCGCTCATAACATTAGTAAAAAGTCTTTAATGCCACCGCTTCATCCCCAGACATTAATTTTGACATTTCATGACCTTCTTTGGCACTTTTTTCAAGTTAAAACAAAACTTAATGTTGGCACGCAACAGACATTCTCTACACGTCATCACTCTTCTTCCTCTGGAAGCCAACTAACATGTCACAACTCGTTCAAACTCGACACTGACTGTAACAAAGGTTTAGGGTACGGGTTTACTAGTAGAAATGCATACACCATCAATAGATGGCACTGTGCACCTACATTCACCGTACTTTTTGATTACACCGTGTATATCTATATCCATTTATCTCTCTCTCTACACACATATATATAGGGGACTTTTGAGATATCCTATATATATATATATATATATATATATATATATACATTATATAGGATGTCTCAAAATTCCCCTGACAAAGTTATTATCAGAGTTACAACAAAATGTAAGAGAGGAAACCGTCTCCAAATATGACGTTTTCAATCTAAAGTGAAGGATTTTTTTTTTTTAATCGGACGAGCCCTTTGGGCTGTACTCTTTATGTGCCCAATGTTAAATGAAAATGAAACGTTGCCATTTACCTGGATCCACAACATTAGTGAATGATGTTACTGTCTGTTATGCTAACGTGTCGATGGCCAGCCCCCATTCACTGTACTCTTACAAAATTTGTCCACCTCCCGTCCCATTCCTCCCTCCCCCAGCCACAGGTAAATGACAACGTTGCATTTTCATTTAACATTGCGCGCATAAAGAGTGTACAGCTC
Source organism: Thermobia domestica (assembly GCF_964235325.1). Lineage (NCBI taxonomy): Eukaryota > Metazoa > Arthropoda > Insecta > Zygentoma > Lepismatidae > Thermobia > Thermobia domestica. Next base: position 30,373,461 of record NC_137454.1, read on the forward strand.
AAACGGCTCATCCAATTTAAAAATCTTCTTTCATTTTAGATTGAAAACATTATATTTGGAGACGGTTTCTCCTCTTACCCTATATAAATATCTATATGAGCGGCTCGGAGGCAGATAATGATAGGCGCCACTTTCGTCGAAATTGAGTTATTAGGTGGGATTGGATCACAGAATAATACGAAGGTAGTTGAAATTCGGAAATATAGTTGCACATGGCAGGGGAAGCTTGTTTGGTACGTGGTATTGTATTGCATTGCATTTGAATGTTGAACTTTCTTTTCCAATTTATTCAAAAGTTAAAAAAAAAAAAAAAGTCTCTTACTATTATCTTTCCTCGAGGAGGTCATATCTATATCTATATATACAGAATGTAACAAAAAGATACGGCAAAATTTCAGGGGTGGATTCTTTATGGGTAGACGGGCAAATAAATTCATACGACCATATGTCAGGAAATGCATCGTTACAGACTTACGGCCATTGAGCCGTCTGATGCTATGGAATGAGAGGGAAATTACCTTTTTTTCCATCACGTAGTTACCCAATGGTCGTAACTCTGTAACGATGCATTTCCTGACATACGGTCATATATATGAAAGTGACTATATTTGTGACTTAATACCTCTTGAACCACCCAACCGATCTCGATCAAACTTTCAAAATAGATAAGGTTCGGGATTGGGATTGTTTTCATGTTCATTTCACTTTAAAGATGCAAGTTGAGGGACGGGAAAGTGATCGATATTAATGTCGAATTCATAGTTTTTGGGGTCCCTAAGTTAATTGGTGACAGTTTTGGTGTCCTTTATGTCCAAAATGAAACGTATTCTCTTCGTGTGAACAACGGATATTCTGCTAGTATCTTATAAATAAAATGAAAGGTTCTCCGGTATACAAACTAACAGAGGTGGCTTAGCATACTTATAAGTAATTGTATCGAAGTGATCGAATTCTAGAAGAGAACGTAGGCTATTTAGATTTTTTTATGCGAAACGAAAGGGGGAGGAGGGGGGATGAAAAGGGAAAAGATAGTATAAAATGTATCCTAAATATTGAGTATTTTATGAATTCCTCATTTTAGGAAGACGAAACTCAGTATGTAAACTCATTTTCAAAAACAAGAGGACATTCACATGTGATTTACAAGCTAAAAAATACTGTGAGGGTAAGACATCCATAGGAGAGTGGAAAGGAAGGAAGTGAGATGTAAAAATGATTGAAAACGACCGATATTAGTGCCGAATCAATAGTTTTTCGAGATCACTGGGGTGAATAGTGGCACTCACGATGCCGTTTAAAGTCTAAGTTCAGCCCTCAACAGCATCAGGGGAGGGATGAAAAATAAAATGTCCAAATGTCTCAAATGACTGAGATTAATGTCGAATACACAGTTTTCGGAGTCGCTAAGCTAACTGATTACAGTCCGACTGACCGTTAAGCCCAAGTTTAGTCAAAAACGTGCACGTCAGCTGGTCCAGGAATTGAAGAGTTTTACGTCCCACGGTTATGCCGGTTAGGCTAAAGGAGACGGTGATGATGAGAAATGAATGAAATGGAGAATGGAATGAATGGAGAATGATGAGAAATGAATGGAGAATGGAATGAAGAAAGTGGGAGGAAACGGGAGAACCCCGAGAAAACCCATGCACACCGTGTTTGAGTGCGGGACTCCATGCACCAGAGGTGAACGCTCTACTACTGAGGTACCGCGGCCCTTAACGCCACGATCGTGTTCCATCAGCACATGCAATTAAAACAATGGTACGTAATTCCGAGCAAACTGGTTCGGCAATGAAAAAGAAACATCCAGGCTGTGGTGGCGTACCGTTCGTACACCAGATAACATCAAAGTTGTTCGAGAGACTGTCATAAGAAGTCCACGTCGGTCAATCTGTCGTCACCTTGTGATTTCATTTTGTGGGGGTCATCTTAAAAGAAAAGTGTTCCTTAGTCCACCTGCTACAATGGAAGAATTAAAAGCCAAAATCCGAGAAGCAACTGCCGAAATTCCAGTTACGTCAAACCGTGAACAATGTAACGAAGAGACTGCAGGAATGTCAGCGTAGAGAACGAGCTCGCCTGCAAGATGTCATCTTTAAAAAATAAATTGTACTGCATGTATTCTAAAATGGCATTATTTTTACTATTAAATGAGATAAATAATTTTTAAAATTTTCCGTTTTCTTGAGTCACCCGTATAAACACTTTGTGCCACTCTATCTTTCAACAGATAACTGATTCTTAGTAGCATCTTAAAATAAAAGAGAGAAAATGTGTTTTCTTCAGTGAAAGAGACTTTGAATGTTAGAACGTTGTAATTGCAAATTGTTACAAAATCTTAGCAAGAAAGATAGAAAATAAAAATAACAATACCTTTAATCCCTGAACATGCTGAAATAGATATATGTTTTGATTTATCTGGTGCCCCTTCTTTCACCGGCACCAGATCTCGGCCTGGGTCGTCAGCCATTTTTATTGTTTACTGCAAATAATAACATTATGATTTATGACATACAACCAATTGAAATATGAATACAAGATATTAATACAGGATACAATTAACTTAAAATCTAATTAATAATAGTTGCTACAGAATGCACCACAGTTTGAGAGGTGGGCGTGTCAATTACTTTTCTCTCTCAGAAATGTTCAACAGAAAGGCAGGAGCCTATCCATATGTTGCAAGTTTAGAATCAATAGAAGTTACTGATAAAGATACCAGCGGAGCTCCTCCGTGACTAAGCGGTTAGAGTACGCGCCATTGGAGCGAGAGACCCGGGTTCGATTCCCGGCAGGAGCTCATGTGGTTCGGATTCCACGTTAATCAGTAGGTCCACGTCTCATATAGCCTCGCTGCTGAAAAGGGACGTTAAACTCAAAATCAATTCAATTCAAAGATACCAGCGAACATCGAAACCGTTGGACAGAGTTTTTAATTACCAGAATACAAAATAAGATTTTTTTAAACATATATACAGCGTTTTTAAAAGCAACACCGACAACGTTTGGGAGGTAATTCCTGACACCAAGATAAGACAAAAAGTATAGAACAACCTGGGTGCACAAATGCTTTCTATCGGAGTTATAATGCTGCCGAAAACATGAAAAAGTGAACTTCAAAGGTCCATAGCTCCTATACTGTGGGATCTACCGCGATCGGGTTAAGACTTCACTTAGGAAATAGTATGTGCCCTATACAAATATCCATGTTTCAGAATCCTGTGGTACATCTGCAACAATTTTCATAGAGGTACTTGGTGAATACTCCAAATTATTTGCCCGTAGCCAAACTCCCTCTATAAAAATTGATGCGTGAGTACCTTAGGATTCTGAAACATGTATCTTTGGATAGCAGACACATTAATTCCGAGGTGAAGTCTTGACCCGACTACAGTAGATCTCATAGTTTTGGAGCTATTGACCTTTAAACTTCGTTTTTGTCACATTTTCGACAGCCTATAACTTGGAAAGGAAGCATTTATGCACCCAGGTTGATCTATACTTTTTGTCTTATCTTGAAGTCAGAAATTACTTCCCAAATGTTGTCGGTGTTGTTTTGAAACACTCTATATATATCTGAGTTAAAATTTAGTCTAAATCTATTTTTCTAAATTAAACGTAAAATGAAGATTATTTCTAAAATTAACGAATACAGAAATTAGGCGATCAATAAAGAAGCAAGTTCGAAATGTCAATTAAGATTCAACAATATATAAAAGGAGAAAATAATAATAATAATAATAATAATAATAATAATAATAATAATAATAATAATAATAATAATAATAATAGTAATAGTAATAGTAATAGTAATTCCAGTTTTCTTATTTTACGTCCTTACGCAACGTTGAGCTTATAAATGACAGGACCTACTATTAACATGGTCTCCGAGCCACGACCTGGGGTTAAATACAAAATGTAGGGTAGAGGAACCCATTTATGGCCACCATACCCCTTATGGCCATTTTTAAGCGTCATACTGTTCTAAACCAATCGAAACAAAGTTTACTAAAAGCAGTAGACTTTAAGTAACAGATTTAGTCAGTAGCCATTGTGAATCTAATGAATATTGGTATGTTGTATATTTTGTGTGCTGTGAAGTAAAGAATTCTCCAATTTCTTGTGAAATTTTTGAAGTTTTGATTTTTTTCAAAAAAATGTTAAAAAAATCGTCTGGTGGCCTAGAAAGAAGAAACTTAGTTTTCTGGTAAGAAAAAACTCGATTTTTACCGAATAATGCTATCATAATTGAGAGCACAACAAATGCCATGGCCATTACTGGGTCGCGATATTCCTTGAGTAATCAGTTATGGCAAACAGATAGCCATGCGTGGCTTCATACTTGTTGCAGTTTATGGTCACCTTTTCAATTGCGATAGTAATTTGGTTGTTTAAAATAACAAAAGTGAAAAACATAACAAATAAAAATAAAACTATATTTTATTGAAATTACAACACATTTTTGCTGCAGGCTAAATATCAGGGTTTGCCTAAGTGGGCCCAGCTCGAAACGGATTGGACCCACCTGAAAAAACTCAATTTAAGACCCAACTGGGTTTTTGCGCTTTTTGTTAGTATATTGTTGGTACAACTAAGTTGATCACATTGAAAGTGATTTTTATCAGATTTTGGTCTTTCATTGGGCGAATTAGATGCTTTCGCGTTAAGGTATACAACATCTTTCAACATAAGACCTTTATAAAGTTACGAAGGAATAAGAAACCTTGCCTTAGCTTGAGATAATTATAGTGCAAATTAATGTATGGATTATGCTTATAGCCTGTTTGAAGTAAAATATGCAATTTTATATTTTAGAAAATACTTTCTGTGAATAGTGTGCTCGCCGACTTGGCGACGCCAAGGGACGTTATCCCTCATATGTTTGACGGGTTTAAGGCCATAGGTGCCGGTACTGCCAATAAATATGTAGTGCATTAGTAAAACTATTAGTATTATTTTTTATTACTTTGATGGTAACACAAGTATTCTTCAGTAAAATTTGGTTTTCCAACAACAACAGTTTAGTTCAGTTACTTGTTGCTACTCTTCAAATAAGCATTCTGTAGAATCAACACCAGCAATAGCGTAAAAATTCTTGTCAAATTTAAGAGTTTAATGTTCGGAGTTCCGAAAACTGCGTAACGCTTCCTATTTCAAGTGCTCAATTCAAAATTCCGTACTAGTTGAAGTTTCGACGTAAAGGGTGGTCCGGAAGTGGGCGTATCCCCCCTTTAGTTTCAACAGCACAGTGTTAATTATGGTAGAATGACTGTACACAGTTATCTTGAAGTCTTACGAGTCTTAAGAGTCATATACATCGATATGATCACCATCCATCTCGTAGCACAGCTGAATTCTGCGCCAAGTTCTCGCAGATGTTTTGCGGAGATACTTCGGAGTCACGAGGGTGAAGGTGTGCTCCACAGCTGCTCGTAATTCCTTCGTTGTGTGATATCGAGTGTTTCTTACTTGTTGCTTTGTGAAACCCCAGAGAGCATTGTCTGGTGTCGTCAGATTGGGACTTCTTGGGAGGCCAGGCAAAGGGAGCTGGTGAAGACGCACAACCTCTTCCAATCCAGCGGCCAGGAAACGTCTAATTCAGGTAATTGCGCACGTGAATCGCCAAGTGTGCTCGTGCTCCATCCTGCTGTATCACAACAGTGTGTTTGATACAATTTTCTTCCAGTTGAGGCACCAACTCATTAAGCATCTCCAGGTAAGAATGTCCATTAACATCCTAAAACCGTCAGATAACAGCACGCTGTACAGTAAAGAAAGCTGCATTTTCGAGGGGGAAAAAAAAGGCCTGAAAGGAGTACTCGGGAAATTCCCGCAATTGAACGCACAAAACATTGGAAGTGAATACTTCAACAATAAAATTATTTATTTTACGCTGGAAAATATTTAATTTCATTTAAGACATTTTGAAACACTTAGTTTATAAAATATGAATAAATTAATTTTCTGGCAAGAACCATCTTACAATAAGTGCTCGGAAAACTCCAGTAATTGAACGCACAATGTATCGGAAGTGAACTTCTACAAAACATTTGGCGAATGTCACTGAAGCTTCTGGGATGATTCGATCTACATTTGTTCATTCGTCCTTTAGATCATTAGACGAATATTTCACCTCCATCAGCTCTGACCCCCCCCCCCCCACTTGGAGTCTATCCGCCCCGTCCAGTATCCGCCCCTGGTGTACCACACATACTACAGTGTACCACTTTAGGTCTTTTAAGTTTAAATCTTCAGGGTACAAGCACGAGACACTCTAAACTTCCTGTGTAGATTTTGGCGGCATACCAACGTAAAATTTCAAAATGCCGGCCTTTTTTTTTTTTTTCAAAATAGTGATTATCCACGCAACAAAGCGCATTTTTCGGTCTTTCAAGTTGAAATTTTGAAAGTAGACGCACGAGACATTCTAAATTTGCTATATAGATTTTCTCGGCGATGCAATGTTAAATTTCAAAATGGCGGCCTTTTCTTTCAAAACAGCAGTGAATAGAAAATTGTTGCAAGTTGTGACAATGATAATCTTGAAATATATATCACATTTTAACACTTTTATCTTAAAGACATTGAAATATTTCGAAAAAAAAATTAAACCCGAAAAAAAAAAAAAACATCGGCCCAGGTGGGTTGGGCTTTTTTTTAAAAAAAAAAAAAAAAGTTTTTTTTTTTCAAACCCTACTAAATATTAGGTTAACTTTAAATTACAAAATAAAACATATTTTGACGTGACCAGAAAGATTAAAATAAAATTTCTTAGCCCTACCTAGTCATATAACGGAATAAAACAAAAGGCCTAGCCTACTATAGTCGGTACGGTAAAAAATACTGTATGTTAATCTACATGTACTTTTCAAAATCTCCCCATGTAATAGAGTACAAATATGTTGGTGTAATATTGAACAACGTATGAAATTTGGGGTATGATATTCAATGTTAAAAATGTGTGGACTCAAAGAAAACACTATATATATTATGATGATGATGATCATCATCACTATTATTATTATTGTGGCGACGTCGTCAACGGAGACTATTTGTCCCCTTCGCGATTCACATGACTGTTCACGGGGCTAATTATGAGTATGATTTAAAGAAGATTATTGCACTGTCTACTTTGAGTCACAGACTGCTCAAAATAAAATACTAAAACGAACATAGTAAAATACCAGAAACAAGTATAGCGCTGCACAATAGAAATAGAAATGAAAACCAGAAAGAAGAATTAAGACAAGAAATACACGAGACAAAACACATAACAATAAAAATAAATAAAAACAACAATAAAATGTGAGAATTTACCAAAATATTAGCGGCGAGAAACGAAGTAAGAAAAGAATAAAGGATCAAAGAACGTGAGAAAGTGTATACGAAGGCCAGAACACGATAAACAAACTTATGTCATCCTCCAATGCAGGTCAAACGTACAAGGCAGTTTGTGACGTTCTCTGAGATCTTGTCTTGTCTTGTCTTCACTTTTAAAAAGTGCTGGAAAAATAAGAAGGGCACCAGGAAATGACCAATTTGTGCCATAAATGCTACAAAGAATATGGTAGTAAGTTAAATAATTTCTTCAGTAGAAATTGTACTAATAAACCTTCTTGAATATGTCAACACACTTTTATATATTTTTTTTTTTTTATATCGAGATTCCGGTTTTTTTAAGAAATTGTAACATAGCTTTAATTGGTATTCGTTGATTAGAAGCTAAAATATGTTTGTATGAAAACGGAGCATAACCTAAATGATTATAAAGTTGAAAAAGAAATTGATTTCTAAACGATTCAAATAGATCACATTCGAATAGTATGTGATTCATAGTTCCAATGCCTCTGTCACACCAACAATGATAAGTTGGTTTTTTTTTTTAATTTGGTACAATTTAACAGGAGTTAAAGCCGTTCCTAAAAGCAGTCGATAATACAAAATTATTTCTTGCCGAGTCCATGATTTTATGTGTTTCTTGAGTTGTTCTTGTGATGATGACGATATAGACCAGTAAAATTTTCCTGGTAGGGTTTTTTCAACGTCATACCATTTCCCTAATTCTTTATCGTGGAATTCTTTGATTGTACGAAAAAGGTTACATGGCGCAATTTTGATATTAGTAGGATTTCCTGTTGAACATGATTGCTTTGCAAGATTGTCTATTATATTGCTATTTTCTTCGATATTTACATGTGCCTTTATAAATGCAAAATGAATCTGATAATTATTCTTAGACAAATTTATGTATAGATATTTTATATTTAAGAGTATCCATGTCATTGATTTATCCCAATAGGTATGTTGTAACTTTATGAGTACACTCAGCGAATCAGAACATACCACAGATTTTTTGATTTTGTGTTTTTTTATGTATAATAAGGCTTGTCTAATAGCGAATGCTTCTCCTTCAAAAATAGAAACTTCTTTCGGTAATTTGTATTGGAGGGAGATTTTATTCTTCGGGATGTAAACTGCTGCTCCGACATTTCTATCATTGTACTTCGAAGCATCTGTATAAATGAAAAATGTTTCATCATCAAAACGTTGCTTGAAATCTTTCCATATATTTTGATAAATTTTTTCCTTTAAATCCACGTTAGATATTGATAAGTAATGAGGATTTATAACTGTTATTTGTGCCATATTTGTACTATAACTCCAAACAAAGCATGGTAAAGAGGGTACTTTATATATCATTGAGGCAAATTTTTTTGAAATTGAGGTACGCTTGTACAATCCAAGGGAAATTCCTAGTATACGGTGTATTCCTTTGATGAAGAAGTAATTCTATTTGTTGAAGCTGCTTTGGGATTGTATAGGAATTCTTACCAAAGATTTTTATTAAAAACATTGATGCAGACTTAGAGAAAAGAACTGGGAACGGTATAATTTCTGCTTCTTTTAATATGGCTTGTCTAGGACAGAATGCTGGCTGTGAAAAAATTATTTTAATGATATTATATATAGCTTTTTCTAATTCCTGATAGTATGTACCATATCTATTATACAATGGATTGCCATAAGCAATTTTAGATATGTAGCCATGTTGTAAAATTTTCAATAAGGTGAAAGGATTAATTCCCCACTTTTTCGCTGACAAACATTTTAGTAAATTTTGGTATTTGAATTGTTCTTGAATTAAATAATGAAATTGAGCCTTCCAGTTTAATTTCTGGTCCATTCTAACTCCTAGATAAGAAATATATTGTTCACAATATAGTTTGTTATTTTTAAATGTTAAATGATAATTTCTAATTTTTTTTTTCCTGGAGAATATAATAAACTTAGTTTTCTTCCAATTTAATTCCAATCCATTCTTGTTCATCCAAATATTGATTTCTTGTAGTTGATTTTCCACCTGTGGAATAGCTCTTTCAATGTTTTTAGTAAATGAAGTTAACAAGATATCATCAGCGTAGCTAGTAATGTTATTATTCTGCCATTTTTTATTGATTAAATCCAATATGTAGATATTAAATAAAAGTGGACTTAATTTGCTACCTTGTAGAAGGCCTAATGAAGTATTTCTTGATTCTGAGTAAGAATTTCTGACTTTGATGAATACCTGTCTATTATTAAGGTATTGTGAATTATTCTAATAATTTTGCTAGATATTTTCAGTTTATGCATCTTTTCTATTAGGATATTTAATTTACATGATCGTATGCACCAGAAATATCAAACGATATAGCCAAAAGAGCTCCTCTTGAAAGAAAGGTTTTATAGATATCTAATGTTAAATTAGATAATGCATCATATGTGGAGAAATTCTTTCTAAAACCTGTAATTTGTGGAGGAAAAATTTGTTCATTTTCCAAATACCAGTTCAATCTGTTAAGAATAAGATTCTCAAATATTTTATAAGCGCACGGTAGTAGAGCAATTGGTCTAAAATTATTATAAAGAGCTATATCTTTGGAATTCTTTGGAATCGGTAGAATTAAGATTTTTTTCCAAGTTGAAGGGATATGTCCTGAGTTCCATATATAATTATAGTATTCCAATAAATTTTGTAATCCTAAATGAGGAAGGTTTTTATAATGTGAATATGTAAGACCATCTATACCCGGCGAGGTGTTTTTATGAATATTTTTTAGTACCACTTCTAATTCATTTAATGTGAAATTTTTATCAATGATTACGTTGTTGTTTGATATTAGATATTGAGAAAGAAGACTACGATCATTATTTACAGAGCATAGCGTTAATTTATTATGAAATAATGGTAACCAATCTAAATTTTTCAAATGAATTTGAGTATCCTGTCGATCATAATATAATTTAAATTTTTTCCAAAAATGCCATATTTTATGAGGTGATGTTCTGTCCGATAAGTTATTGCAAAATTCCTGCCAGCAAGATCTTTTCGTTTGGTTTATGATTTTTTTTGTTTGCGCTTTTTGTTTTTGATATTCAAAAAATAAATCTGGAGTCCGTATTGATATAAATTGTTTAAATAATATTATTGTCTTATTTACATATTTTTGGCAAATATTATTCCACCATATCGGGCGGGGTCTCTGATTTTTCTTGATACTAAACTCTCTAGAATGTTCTTTATGATTCTCCATACGAAGATCAGATACAGTTTTCTTGATGATTTTAAATATATTATCTGGGTCATTATTTTTTGTGCAATAATTTTGTATTTTATTTTGATAATCTGTCCAAGAAATATTTGTAGTTATTCTTGGTAATTTAGATTTGAAGCTATTAGTAAATGTTTGTACAGAATTATCCTTTACTTTTTCGTCTGAAATTAAATGAGAATAAAAAATAATAGGGAAATGATCGCTAGAACATGTGTGATGATAAGTTTGCCAAACAGTTTCCAAATAATATACATTTTTCGTAATTGTAAGATCTGGTGCTGAGAATGTATTTAATTGAATCCTTGTATGTGAACCGTTGTTAAGAAAAATATAAGATGAATTCATTAAATGTGAGAGAAATTCACTGCCTTCTTTGGTAGTTTTATTGGACCCCCATACTACAGAATGAATATTGAAATCGCCACCTATATAATCAAAATTGTAATCAAATAATTGTATCCAAAAAGATGTATTAACACTAACTTTTGGAGGGATATATAGATTTAAAATTTTTAATTTGCCAATTTTTATACCAAGATATTGGATGTGCGAATGAGAATTTTGAAATTGCACATTTATAGTTTGAAAATTTAAATTATTTTTCACACATATGGCAATGCCTCCATGTGAATCATGACGTATTTGATTTATGCATTGATATCCTTTAATGCGTAATGGAATTTTAGGATTACACCATGTTTCCTGTAATAATATAACATCCGGGGAAAAGATATTTATTAAATTTGTTAGGTGAAATAATTTGCCGTAAATACTTTGGGAGTTCCATTGAATAAAGATGAGTCTATCTTTCCTATCAATATCCATATCCATTCTTTTTTTTTTTTTTTTTTTCAATGAAATAGAGAATATAGGTTATTGAGAATTGTCTCAGGTGAAATATATGTACTATCTCCCTCTTTTATTTTCATTGAAGAAAGTATTATCTTTTTCATCCCTTCTTTTATTTTATTTATTCTTTGAGGAGAATATATTGAAACTGAAGGGACCTCTAAGTCCTTACCAACGAGTGGATAAGTAGTTTCCTGAAGTTCTAATTTGCTAGAATTCAGTCTATCTCTACCCTTTGCATCAACCAAAGGGGATTTTTGTGTTCCAGAACACTCTGGGTTCTGTACAGCCATTTTTCTCCTAAATGAAATTGAATTATCTTGAGAAATACAAGAGTAATCGACTTTGTTATATGACTTTTCTTTTCCATTTACTGGTGTTCTATTCGTAAACAACTCATCGGTTGTTGTAAAGGTAGAGTTAAATTTAACATTTTTATTATGTGATTTACCTTTGTCTGATTGCGTAAACAATTGTGAAGAATTTCGAGAAAGCCATTCTCCTTGGCTTTTACGCCTTTTCTCCGGAGGTGAACTGGGAAGTTCACTAACGACTTGGGTTCTTGAAATTGTTTTATTCATCACTGGAGTTACCAGTGGAGGCATCTGTTCTATGTTAAACAAGGAAGCATAAGTTGAGAGTTTCTTATCAAGATGTTGACCCTCGGAGGAATGAAGATTAACAGTATTATGAACTGAGTTAAAATTTCCATTATTCGAATTCTTTTTCTTTAAGATCGCATTCGCTTCATTGAAAGAAATCTTTTCTTTTGCCATAATTTCCATTAATTTCCCTTGTCGTATTCTTTCCGGACATTCTTTATAATCTGCTGCATGATTACCATTACAGTTAATGCATCGCAGAGGATTGTTACAGTTTGAAGAAGGATGTGGATCACCACATTTTATGCATAGACTTTTGTTTAGTCTACAATTAATCTTGCGGTGCCCAAATTTATTACACCCTGATATGCATTGTCTAATGGCCGGTATGTAAGTATGAACCGTTCTTTTTATGTAGTATAACTTAATATCATTCGGTAATTGCTGGGAGTCAAACGTTAGAATGACTGTGGACGTGGGAACTAAATCACCCTTTGGGGTTTTTTTGAATATTCGTCTGGCTGACGTAACTGTTGTGTCGCATTTGATATCATTTAAGATATCTGACATTTCTATATCTGTTTCAATGCCGTGAACTACTCCCATTGAATAAATTAGATGATTAGGTATGAATGCTGTCCAATTATTTTGTGCTAGAATTTCGTGCTCTAAAAAGGAATTAGCTTCCTCTCCCGACCTGAATGTAATTTTCAATAAATTGCGACCTATTTTGTCTACTTTTTGGATACCTGCTATATCTGCGAGATATAACTTTCTACTAATAGACATTATATGTTTTTTTCCTAGTTCGTCTGTACTAGACTTGACAAAAACGTGATATGGAGCGAAATGATGCGATCCATATTTATTTGTGCCAATTGTGGTAGCATTATTTATCTCTATAAAATTCCTTGAAGTAGCTTTTTTGAACTGGATGCCAACTTCGGAAGATTGACTTCTTATATTGACATTGGTATTATTATCTTTTATGACTTGTTCGTTAACTTCCGATACAATCATGGCGTCATTTTCATCTAGCTCATTCGATTCTGAGGCATTTACTTCCACTTCATTTATCATTTTGTATTTATGTATGTTTATTTAATGTACTCATAATTGACCATTAACGTTATTAAAAAGAACAAAAAACACAACCTAGAATGCTGAAATTATAAGAACACAACTGTTAACACACTAATTAATGATAATAAAAGGACTGGTCTCACCAAGAGAATAAATTAGGAAAGTTCCAGAAAAGAATTCACCAACTAATGTGCACTCTATTTTTGTCTGTGCAAGAATAACAAAGTTTTTCTGTGCGCACTAGAATAGAGAACACTAAATTACACTAGGACTCGTTGTTGATTGAGATTATTCTTGATTAACCATTAAACGAACTCAATATTTGTTTCATATTTCATACTACCACACTTCTGCGGCGCCATCCATGTTTTCTTCTTTCTGCCATTTTCGTATTTAATCAAACACCTTCTCTGAGATCAGAGTATTCGGAACATTCGACAAGAATGTGTTGAATATTCAGTGCGACAATACATACTTCTTACTTCATTGGGATACCAATTTTAACGAAATAGAAATGAATTACAAGATGATAGTTAATTTTAGGCACACCACATTTTGCAAAATTTACAGGGAAAATTCAATACTCTGCATGAGAAGATATGTTTATAAGGAACAAATTTCTGCAAACAGCAGAATTAAATACCAAGTAATATTGCTTAAAAAAAAGTTTACAAGTGTACGGTTTCTAGTATTAAATCATTACAAGTACTTTACGACAGTTAAAATAAGTGAGGGCATATAAAAGACGACTGTAATAGATACTATTTTCCACCAACGATGTATCTCTGCACAGTGTAGAAAAGCTGTATTTTATGTCTATAAGCGTACCACTACTAGTATGAAACTATAACAAATGTTATGGAGATCCATACCATTGCGAAAAGCCACACGATTTCACTAACCTCGCTTACGCATATATACACCGTCGCTGACGCGCCTGCTTCCTCTGGATGCACTCTCGCGCACAGAGCTGGCTCTCCATTTTCGACCTGTTTTGATTCGGTTATATAGCATTCGACCTTTTAGCGGCCATCTGGCACAAGCTGGGTTGTGCTTGTTGCACTACAGTATTTATGGCACATCCGGACGCTGCACTTATACGCAAATCATAAAGGAATTGTAATTTTTCAACAATTACTTTGGTTGCCCCTTTGAATTTCATCTATGCTAAGTGGATCAGGGGATGTATAAGGGGATCAGCGAATTTAAGAAAGGCTATCAACCTCGTGCTTATATATTAAAGAAATCTGACGGAACAGTTCTCACCGATACGGATAGCCTCTTAAATAGATGGAAAGATTTCTTTGACGATTTGCTGAACACGCAGCCAAAAACTAATGTGCGTGGAGAAAAGGAGATACACACCGCAGAACCGTATATTCCAGAACCCAATCGAATAGAAGTGGAAGCCGCTATAAAGAAATTGAAGAAACATAAATCTCCGGGTGTAGATGAAATTCCGGCTGAGTTAATTTTAGCTGGAGGCGAAAAATTGTGGAACAAGATACACAAACTCATTCTCCTTATCTGGAACAAGGAAGAATTGCCACAAGAGTGGAAAGAATCAATCATTGTTCCAATTCACAAGAAAGGCGACAAAACTGACTGTAATAATTATCGAGGCATTTCTCTTCTGTCAACATCCTATAAAATCCTTTCAAATATTCTGTTAGCAAGACTGACCCCATACGCAGATGAAATTATTGGAGATTATCAGTGCGGATTTAGACGAAATCGATCAACTATCGACCAAATATTTACCATTCGCCAAATACTCGAAAAGAAGTGGGAATACAATACCCCGGTACATCAACTATTTATTGATTTTAGAAAGGCGTACGACTCGGTTAGGAGAGAAACATTATACAACGTTCTTACAGAACTTGGAATACCGAGAAAGCTAATTAGATTAATTAAGATATGTTTAAGTGAATCCCAAAGTAAAGTCCGGGTAGGAAAATTTTTGTCCACGAGCTTCCACGTCGAAAATGGCCTGAAACAAGGAGATGCGTTGTCGCCATTATTATTTAACTTTGTGCTGGAATACGCTATAAGGAAAATCAAAGATAGCAACCAGGGCCTAGAGTTGAACGGCATTCACCAGGTTATGGCATATGCTGATGATGTAAATTTAATAGGGGATGATAGGAGAACAGTAGAAATAAATGCAGAGATCTTATTAAACGCTTGCAGGGACATGGGTTTAGAAGTAAATGCAGAGAAAACTAAATACATGGAAGTGCGTCGGGACCGTAATACGGCAAATTGTGGAGGCGTTAAAATATTAAATAATGCTTTTGATAAAGTGGATACTTTCAAATATTTAGGATCAATATTAACAGACGAAAATCATATTCACGAAGAAATTAAATGTCGACTAAAAGCAGGGAATTCGTGTTACTATTCGGTTCAAAATCTCTTGTCGTCGCGAATTCTGTCGAGGAATTTGAAGCTTAAAATATATAAAACGATAATCATGCCTGTTGTTCTGTATGGTTGTGAAACATGGTCGCTTACTCTGAGGGAAGAACATAGACTGAAAGTATTTGAGAACAGGATCCTGAGAAGAATATTCGGACCCAAGAGGAACGAGAATGGGGAATGGCGGAAGCTTCATAACGAGGAACTACATAGTTTATACGGTTTACCCAACATTGTTAGGGTCGTCAAGTGTAGGAGGCTTAGGTGGGCAGGTCATGTAGCTAGAATGGAAGAAAGTAGAAACGCTTTCAAAGTCTTGACTGGTAGACCCATAGGAAAACGACCATTAGGAAGGCCTAGGCGCAGATGGGAGGATAATATTAAGATGGATCTCGCAGAGATAGGAATACAAAGTAGAAACTGGATCCAATTAGCTAAGGATAGAAGTCAGTGGAGAGCTTTTGTGAACGCGGCACTGAACCTCCGGGTTCCATAGGCCATAGAGTTAGTTTAGTTAGTTAGTTCTATGCTAAGTGGCTTAATGTCATATCGCCCAGGGTACTTTATTGGAGCACAGTAAGAAGGAAATTGGTGTAAGAATTATAAATTTTCAACAATTCTTTTTAGTGGTGTGCCTATACTTCATCTGCATGAATTATACAGTAGTATCATTTAAAGCAATAAAGGTTATGTAAAATAATTTTATCTAGTAAATGATGGACCGTAATTATTATTTAGTTAACTTTACTATTGTAATCTTATAGTTGTCCCGGGATTCTTATTGCTATCCACATAAACAATATTTTATGTATGCAATATCTACTGAAATTATTTTTTGAACTATTTATAAATAGTTAATGGTGCACAAGTGAGCACCTTTTAATTTATTTATGCCATACATTACCTGTCACGTATGCATTTCTTTGATATAATACTCCGCTTTAACAGAGAAATTTATTCCAATTTAATCCATAGTCCTTGATGTTCTCTAATAAAAACAATCATTTAATATTTATAAACTCCATCATTTCAGAATAACATTTTTGTTTACAAATCGGGTGCATAACGTTAGTTTTTTGTTGTGATCTAAAGCAGTGGTAACAGATCCGTAGACACTTACTACTGTTTTGCATCTTACATTTGTATAACTTTTTCTTTTAAAACTTTACTGAACTCATTAAACAAATTCATTTGTGCTAATAATTGTGTGCTAAAGTTCTGTAAAATAAATTTAAAAGTGTCACCAAACTGCTAGTAAAGTGTTTACATTTACATTAGAAAATCAAGCTGGACACAGGTATAAAAGTTTGAGAAACAGTTTGGTTTTTGTTTCGATATGTTGAAAATGTTAATTCCGATTTGTCGTGTGTTGTCTGCGTGGAAGTAGTTTTCTGTTGACAGGACTGTGGTGGGTGTTGTAATTTGTTTGTATATATTTTCGTGTTGTGTAGAAGAAACTGCAAAATGTCAACGATTGAGGAATTACAGGCGCGTGTGAAACAATTAGAGCAGGAACTTGAAGCACGTAAATACAAAAATGACACTAATTTTGTAAGGGAAAAGATAACCCATATGTCAGCTGAAGTTGTCGATTCCAATCCGTACAGGTAAGATTGGTTTAATGCATTAATAAGTTTGTTTTAATAAAAAAGATAATCTATTTATTTTTATTTAATATGTTATTATTTAGGGCATTTATTCCAAAGTTGGGCGTCCGCTTTCGCCACGTTTTTTCGCTGTTATCTCCTCTGCACACTTTGTGTAATTTGTTATTAGGTTCATTAATTCGTGCTCTTCACAAACTTTTAAAAAAATTTGCTCGTTATCAACGTATTGCTTCACAAATGTTAAAACTGTTAGTTCATTGCCCTTGTACATTCGCCATTTTCATAACATAAGTGCTCGTTTCTTTCCCACAATGCAACTGTTTGGTTACCTTGCGCCAAGTAGTTCCTTCCGCTCGCTGTATAGTCCCATGTTTATAGCCGCATATATATAACAAATAAACAGATTTTTCGAGACTTTTATATATTATCAAGCACACAAACGATCAAATTATCCATATCTTTCCTGTAAATTTTAAAAATTTTGCTGGAAACGGACGCCCAACTTTGGAATTTAAGTAAAAATTTAGTATTGTAACAGTCATCGTTAATTTGTTTACCACATTAAGTTTTTTCTAGGTGACTTTAACCCTTGTACTTCATTAGTTTTGTTAGCATCACTAATCCTCCATAAGAAACTCCGGTACAAATATTGTTAATAGGTCCATACATATTTTTTCTTCAGAAAATGTACTCTAAGTACTTTAATACATTTGGTATGAGAGGAGATACAGTCCGAGGTGTAGATTCACTTTAGGAAAACTATTTTTAATGAGTACTATAAAGTCAACATGTGCTAGCTGGCCCCTAAACCAGCCCCTACGTTTAACGTAAAACGAGAGACAGTTTGTTTTAATAGTGAACGGTATTCCTTATAATAATCTTTCTTAACGTCTAAATTATTCATTTTGTGTGAAGCTGAAACATTTATTGCGCGTTTTGAGAACAAGAATCTGAGAAATTATGTTCCTGAAATGAACATTAGCAATAAAATTAAATGGTAATAATGTCTATGTCCAGCGAAATTACGCAGAAAGTAAGTAACTTTCAAATAAATTCACGAAAGGCTAAGAAAATTGCTTACCCATTTGTGCAGTTGGATTGAGTATAGCCCGCTCCCCCCAGTGATTTTTAACGAATCATAGTAATTCTAATGATTCACACTGTTCATAATGAATCGCAATCGCATGTTATAAAGGGCATTTATTCCGAAGTTGGGCGTCCGCTTTCGTCAAGTTTTTTCGCTGTTATCTCCCTTCCACACTTTCTGCAATTTGTTATATTAGGTTCATTAATCCGTGCTCTTCACAAACTTTTAAAAGATTTTGCTCGTTATCAACGTATTGCTTTACAAATGTTAAGACTGCTAGTTCATTGCCCTTGTACATTCGCCATGTTGATAACATAAATGCTCGTTTCTTTCCCACAATGCAACTATTCGGTTACCTTGCGCCAAGTAGTTCCCTCCGCTCG
Source organism: Thermobia domestica (assembly GCF_964235325.1). NCBI lineage: Eukaryota > Metazoa > Arthropoda > Insecta > Zygentoma > Lepismatidae > Thermobia > Thermobia domestica. Next base: position 30,392,088 of record NC_137454.1, read on the forward strand.
CCGTATAGTCCCCTGGTTATAACCGCTTATATATAACAAATAAATAGATTTTTCGAGACTCGCATATATTATCAAGCACACAAACGATCAAATTATCCATATCTTTCCTGTAAATTTTAAAAATTTCGCTGGAAACGGACGCCCAACTTTGGAATTTAACCCTTATAAAGATTTAAGATGTAAATCTTGCGGTAAGGAAGTATAAGTAGTAGTAGTAGTAGGAGGAGGAGGAGTAGTGGTAGTAGTAGCAGTGGTAGTAGTAGTTAGTAGCAATAGTAGTAATAGTAGTGGTAGTTAGTAGCAATAGTTGTAGGAACGGGTTAGAAGCCCCGCAGGGGTTGGTTGGGTTATGTTCTCGATATAAGTAATAGTAGTAGTAGCAGCAGCAGTAGTAGTGGTAGTAGTAGTAGCAGTAGCAGTAGTAGTAGTAGTGACTTCCAGTTCCGGTGACAAAGAACTGGGGGGAGCGGGCTATACACAAGCCGTGCAGTTTTTAAAATTATTTCGAGACTTTAGTTAGTGCAGTTTTACAAATTTTAATAGTATAGAAACCACTGTGTAATGAACATACTTTATACTAGTGGTTCCCAACCTTTTTTTGAGTGATGACATTTAAGTGAATATCCACGACAACGCTACATACTAGTTTAAATTATTTAATAGTGCAAGATTGAGTATCCATAAAGTAGTGACTATTAGTGCTGAGCATTATTAGTGTTACTGGTGTCTTTGATTCATTTTCAATCATTATTAATGCTTCATGATATTTGAATTTTTTAATTTCTCACAACACCCTGTAGGATTGCGCGACACATCGCTTGGGAACCACTGTATTACACAACAAAGATAGCAGCTTTGCAAGAAATTGGAGTAACTTTTTGGATTCCAACTGGCTTCTGAGTACGGTGGTTACACATAGGCAAGCAAGATTGTCGCAATTAGATTACTTCGCAAATTGGTAAGCAATTTCTGTTGTCTTCCATAAAGTATATGCACTGCACAAACGTGAACTTAACGTCCCTTTACAGCCGTGTTTGATGAAACATAGATCTATGGCTTAGTGTGGAACCCGAATTAGATTAGAACCAATCGGCGATGTAATTCGGAGCCATGCGTGAACTATGATATTGTGCATGCACCAGTCATTTCGAGAACAGTCTTAAGTGTATTCTCGTAGCTCTAATTTAAGAACATTATTTGTTTTGTTTCTTCGTTATTGGTAATTGTATACTCTGAAAGATTATTTGAAGTTTATCTTTAAGACTTAATTTAACATTTTTTTTTTTCTGTTTTGCAGTCGATTGATGGCTTTGAAACGGATGGGAATAGTCGACAATTATGAGAAAATAAGAGAATTCACTGTAGCTGTAGTCGGCGTTGGTGGAGTTGGCAGTGTTACGGCAGAAATGCTTACTCGGTGTGGAATAGGCAAAGTGAGTATCTAGCTACTGATTGACACGAAGGGATGCATGCCATTTAATAAATAAATAAAAGAATGCTCAAATGTTAAAATCTCCAGAAACACAATGACTGTGTCTAAAGTTTTCGCAGATTTTGTGCTTTTGGGTGTTTTACCGTATAACTATTTTTATTTACTGTTGAGTTACTAATGCCTGTAAATGTAATACTAATTCTACATTAGAATAGTTCAAAATGCTTAGTGTGTCTATAATAGAAAAAAATGGGGGCTGGGGTCGTTGAAAATGAGAATTGCTCGAGCGCAACAGATTTACATTAGCAAAAGTTTTATCTTCATTGTGGTTCAGTTGGGTACATGCAAAAAGTGAGATGATATTCTTGACAAAAGAGTTAAATGTATGTTAGCCTGAGCTAGAGCCTTCCTATTTCAAGTGTGCCTTAGGAAAATATGTAAAACGTACTTTGGACCACTCTGCCTCCCTCTTGCGGAGGAAACCTTTCCTTTACTTTGGGGAAAGAAAGAAGTGAATGACCTCGGCAATTTGTCATTCAGTCGTTTGGTCTTGGCGAGTGAAGATCGTAAGCTACTTAGAATGGCTAACAAGACATTGAACAGCGAAACCTGTGAAATAAAAATCAATGTGGCAACCCTATCTACATCCAACTATTGAAGGATCTCGGCCATAGCAACTTGTCCCTCCTCTTTTGAGGGAGGTACGGGAAATCACACATCGAGAGTGGCGCCAGCAGGGAGGACACTTGAAGTAGAAAGATTCTATCCGTGAGAACCCACAATAATTGCTGAAACAGTTTAATGACCAATTCCATTTCAAATCGTCCAGGCAAACCACAATTGGTCCCCATCATAGTCTCAGATTTCATTTATTTTTTTATATATGGGATCTACATGCAATATTATTAGACCCATATTTTTTCTTTTTGCTAAAAAAAAAAAAAAAAAAAAAAAAAATCCGATATATAGCCTTCCAAAATGGCTGCCCTCCTCTCGGATTGCTCGAAAAACTTAAAAACATGTCAAATTAAAGTTTTGTTGTAGAGAAACGAGTGTACTTAGTAACATAATCGCAATAGCAGAAAGAGTATAAAGTTGTATGTTCCGGTGGAGGGCCAAAATTCGTCTATTGGTCCAATAGGAATCGCGCTATTTACTCGCAATGTTGCCAACTGTGGTGAAATTTTTCTTAACTTCAAATATTTTTTTCTGTCCTCACGAGCAATATCAACCATCTGCTTCTAGCATCGAAATCTACTCCATAAGGTCTCTTGAAAATGTAAAGGACTTACGTCTCTGATTATTACATCCCACGTTATAGCATGATCAAAAGCTGAAAATTTCATTAAGATGCCATGTTTGGACGCCATTTTCTCAAAAACCTCACCTTTTAAAAATCTGAATTTTTTACATGTATTCGAGAAGTACCTAAGTATTTAATGCCCGTTAACCGTTCATGCTTCTGCAGCCCCTAACATTCGCAATTAATTATTGAAATTTCGATTTTTGTACTTGAAATGTAAATATAACCTATGGGCATTTAGGTCCTATACACAAGGCGAATTGAAAGGGAGTATAAAAATTTTGAGAGATGAATCCTGACATCAAATCCAGTAGAAAAGTTCCTATAAACATGAGTCGAATTCCGCTTCGTTTTCGAGTTACAGGGTTTCCAACTTGGGACCCAAAATCGGCTCGCGACGATGGGAAATAAAATATAAATTTCGCGTTAAATCAGAACTATTTGTTAAAGTTATGATGAAGTTCAGAAAGTTGATTTGTATCAATATGATTTTTACGTGCGGTTGAAATTCGGTTGGCAATGTTGCCAACTTGGTAGTTGATACAAATCAACTTTCTGAACTTTATCAAAGCTTTAACACATAGTTTCTCATTTAACGCGAAATATATATTTTATTTTCCATTGTCGCGAGCCGATTTTGGGTCCCAAGTTGGAAACCCTGTAACTCGAAAACGAAGCGGAATTCGACTCATGTTTATCGGAACTTCTCTACTAGATTTGATGTCAGCATTCATCTCTCAAAATTTTTATACTCCCTTTCAATTCGTCTTGTATATAGGATCTAAATGTCCAAAGGAAATATTTACATTTCAAGTACAAAAATCGAAATTTCAATAATTAATTGCGAATGTTAGGGGCTGCAGCCGCATGAACGGTTAACGGACATTAAATACTTAGGTACTTCTCCAATACATGTAAAAAAATTCAGATTTTTAAAAGGTGGGGTTTTTGAGAAAATGGCGTTCAAACATGGAGTCTTGATGAAATTTTCAGCTTTTGATCATGCTATAACGTGGGATGTAATAATCAGAGACGTAAGTCCTTTACATTTTCAAGAGACATTATGGAGTAGATTTCGATGCTAGAAGCAGATGGTTGATATTGCTCGTGAGGACAGAAAAAAAAATATTTGAAGTTAGCAAAAATTTCACCACAGTTGGCAACATTGCGAGTAAATAGCGCGATTCCTATTGAACCAATAGACGAATTTTGGCCCTCCACTGAAACATACAACTTTAAACTCTTCCTGCTATTGCGATTATGTTACTAAGTACACTCGTTTCTCTACAACAAAATTTTTAATTTGACATGCTTTTCAGTTTTTCGAGCAATCCGAAAGGAGGGCAGCCATTTTGGAAGGCTGTATATCGAAGAAAAAATTTTTTTCAGCAAAAAGGAACAATTTGGGTCGAATAATTTTGTATGTAGTTTCTTATTTTAAAAAATAAACTAAATCTGAGACAGTCGTGTGGACCACCCTGGACGATATGAAATGGAATCACTCTAATATAATTATAGTGCAATTTAGACTCAGTAATAAATAATTATAATATTATTACCCTGTGTCACATTGTTAAATAATTTCAGTAGTATCTGTCTCTTTCATCTGTAACGTCCTAAAAGACTGCTATACTTGAACCATTGTAATATCTTTGTACGTACGGAACTAACCTAAAAGAATTGATGAAACAACATTGTAGGAAAATTGGTTTTATGAAAACAATGATGAAATTCCAGTTCAACACTTCATCTGTACATTTTCTTAAAAACGTGATGTGTCATTTAAACATTCGCTCTGACGTCTTGATAAAGAAAGTTATAACCATCAAATAATAAATTGAGTTTGTGAACGTTGTTAATCTAAGTGAGGTAGTTGCTAGGATAGATTCGTGGGTACAGCAGATATAACAATCAGTCAGGTGTAGCAGTTTTATTTTTAAAAAATAGTTACTAATGAAAGTAGGAGAGACTACTAAATTTATCTAAAAACGGAATACTCAATTGTCATACAAGGTTTACAAGAATATTATATCTAATATGTATCCCATAGCATCCACAAGTAGTGCAGTAATTTTTTTTTTTTATCATCCGTGCAAATAAAAGTCAAATCATATCTTCTAAATAGATAGTGTATGCATAATATCAATATTGCATGTATGGTAAATAGATATACATGCAATTTTAGTTCATACGCAAGAAACACTTCTATTGTACAAATATTGTAATTTCAATACATGGGGTTGGCAACTGTGCAGATTTTCAACCACCCGCTATATACAGCGCTAGCTGTAGATAAACAGAAATGGTGGCTCGTTTGAAAAACTGGTCTCGCGAAGAAGTTCGCTCAGTTATTGATTTCTGTGAGCGAAATATGTAACTGCAGCCGAAATTTACCGGCAGCTGGTAGAGGTCTGCGGAGAGACTCTACTGTCTCGTCAGCATGTCGCAGAATGGTGTCGAAAGTTTGCGGCTGGTAGAGAAAATGTCACCGACAAGGAGCGCCGTGGCCGATCCAGCACAGGATCAGCAGATTTGAACACAGCTCGCAAGGTGGAGCCGATTCAGCACAACGGCAGAATCACATTACGGCATCTGATGGCAAAATTGAAAATGTCGTTCAGAAGCATTCGTGACATTGTGCACGATAGTGGCTGAACAAGGACAGGATTTTTACCAGGAGGGAATCTTCAAACTCATCCCACGATGCGACAATTGCCTCAACCGATATGGGGACTATGTTCAAAAATAACCTAATGTATGTACTATCTGTTGGCTGTATTAGTTGTATGAAATAATATATACAGATTTCACTGCAGGCTTTGTAACCTCACTTTCTGATCATTCCTAATTTTTTCCCCCCTGAAAACATCAGCTAGTCTCCCGGAAGAAGGTCGTAGCAGTAATTGAAATTACTGGAGAATAAAAGAATCTAAGCTTCATTGCAGGAGTACGTTGAAGAGGTGAATACTTGTATAATTACACGCATACCGGGAAAATATCACCATGTTCGGATAATTGGAGCGAAAAATTAAACAGTTAACACATTGAGACCAATATATTCTGGTTTACGAATGATTTCTGATCATTTACATGAAGAAATATTTGTGGATGCGAAGAATTTCCTGTCTACTTAAATGTTAATTATTTTTCTTTTCAGTTGTTGTTGTTTGACTATGACAAAGTTGAATTAGCCAACATGAACAGATTATTCTTCCAACCACACCAGGCTGGATTGTCTAAAGTAGAAGCAGCAGCAAGAACGTTGTCTTTTATTAATCCTGATGTAGAAATTGAGACTCATAACTATAACATTACAACAGTCGATAACTTCCAACACTTTATGGATAGGATAAGGTAGGTTTCATGTGAAATATTATGTTATTATAACGAACAGTCCATACAACTGTTAGTTCTTACAAATGTGTTTCTTTTTGCGAAATTGAAAATGCGACTAGATTTGCATATGTGTGTGTATAAAAGTATTCAGTACGTTGTATAACATCCGCTAGAGTCTGAAATTTAAAGTTTTCGATATTCGCTAGCATCTTCCTTGGTAACACATTGCCTAATTTAATTAAATTCTATTGGAATGACGCAACCCTAGAAAATTTAAAAGGAGCATGATCATCGAGAAAACAATTTCTGCAAGATTTAATGATTACTTGTTCTCCCCCTTGACATAAAAACACTGGATTTTTAAATTGTTGGCATATTATGTTTAGAATTATTCCTTATGTAGTATTTGAAACAAATGTGGTTATCTTTCACAAAACTGAAACTATGCTTTTATCACCAGAAAAATGCTAAAACTTTTCACACTTTCTTCTTGAGCAAGGTGCTTTAAGAAAATCACATATGCATGTTGATGTGAAAGAAATAAAATAAAATGAAGTCTACCAGTTTAACGTGCCACTATTATGCCTTTTAGGTAAAGGGAGACGATGATTAGAGCGGAATTCTATTGATAGCTCTCCTCTCGATTTTGTTGTCCTTTTGATTTTTCTTCTTTAAGAATTAATATTAGAAGAACTATATATTATATGTCTTCTCTCCGAGCTCCTTCGTGACTAAGCGATTAGCGTACGCTCCTTTGGCGTGGGAGTCCTGGGTTCGATTCCGGGTGGGAACTCACGTGTTTCGGATTCCACGTTAATTAGGTCCACGTCTCATATAGCCTCACTGCTGAAAGGGACACGGAACTTAAAATCACCATCATCATCATTTTTCGATCTCCGCGACGACTCGTGAAACCTAGGCTCTACACGAATCGTAGAATTGTTTTATTTCACGTGATACATCGGGAAAATTCGGTATGATTTGTGGAGCTGCCTTTTGAACGCATACTTGAGAAGAAATTAAACAACAAAAGTGCACGAACAATGTTGCCAAACTTAGAAAATTTAGCAAATGAACGGCAGAATCAACCAGGGTGTCTACTAAAATTCCAAAATGAAATTTCGTGACCTTCTCTGAACTAAATCATAAAATTTCCTAATATTTTCAAGAGCGAATTTGGGTGCGAATTAGGCCGAATTTTCATCCATGCGATTAAAACGTAGCGTCTAAAGCCGATCATAGACATTTTTGGTGGTGAATTTTTGACGTTTTGTAGAACAAAATTTTCCAATCTGTACTTACATTTGGACAGAAAAAAAAAAAGTGACCCAAAAGCTAAATTTCGTGACTTTCATGACCATTTTCTGATTTCGTGACTTTTTCGTGACATTTGTGACCGATAGACACCCTGTCAACACTTAAAGAACTGTAACACGAACACTAACAATTATTCGAATTAAATGGTAGCGATAATAACAGCGAAAATATAAAACAACAACAAAATTAAACTTAGCAGCTAGATGATCTTCGTATAGCTCGAGAGGCGACACTGGCAAAAATTCTTGGATGGTAGTTGATGACCGGGACACACTCTCGCTTTCTATTGGATGGTAAAATTGGTAAATCTAGGTCCAGCTTCACGAGCTCTCGTGATCACTATATACTATGATAGGCCTTGACATGCTTAGTACACATATCAAATATTATTCTGTGTAGACCTTTGGTTCTCAAGTTATGAGATAAAAAGTTAGCTTTTGTAAAGAAAGGAAAGCTATTCACAAAAAAATACATGGAACGAATCTGTTAAATATTAATTTGAGACACTTTTTAAGAGAGTAAATGATTAGACGATTGATTAGCAGTGTAGTAAAGGAGTGTATACTTGTAATAAAGATGTGCTCAAATCAATAACGGACAATTTTCATGCAATTTACTAGTATTGTATCTTGATCGTGTCTCATAATGGTGATGGTCTCTTGTGTGGCCGAAACTTTTACACAAGTATTATTAATAGATGTTTCACAGTATTTATTTTATTAATACTGTGAAATTTACTAGTTGATAAGTATGTGCTATTTTTTTCATCCGTTCCCATTTTATGTTCGGAAAGGAGCTTCACATGTAATCGCTTGTGTCTTTCAGTCATGGAAGTCTAACTGGTGGACCAGTGGACTTAGTTCTGAGTTGCGTAGACAATTTTGAAGCCAGAATGGCCATTAATACTGCATGCAATGAACTGAATCAGTCATGGTTTGAATCTGGGGTCTCGGAAAATGCCGTCTCAGGTCATATCCAGTTCATTGTTCCTGGAGAATCGGCTTGTTTTGCGGTAAGTGTGTTAGAAACTAAGATGCGAAGTTTTCTTCTGATCTGTAAAATATAAACATTAATTTAGATTATGTTGAATTAAATTAAACTAGCAACTAAGTGTTGCCTGTATCATAAGTTCCAATCTGTTTTAGGGGTATACTGTCTGAACGTCCGTTCTGTACACGGGGGAAATAGTCTTACGAGAAGTGTATATGAGTCCCCTCCACCCTCACCCTACCCTTAGGATGAGTATTTCAATCGAAATCTAATACTGAGAACCTAGCTGGACCCAACTGCTAAATATGTTCATTGGTTAAGGTGGATCACTAGGTTGAGTTGATTTTGACTTTAACGTGCCTTTCAGCAACGAGGCTATATGAGACGGGACCTACTGATTAACGTGGAATTCGAACCACATGAGCTCCCGCCGGGAAGGATCACTAGGTGTTTTCGGTCTATGCAAAACGCTGCTTGAATAGTGCGGCGTTGCCAGATAGTGTCGAATGTTCACTGATGCCAGATAATAAGGGAGGTAATCATGGAATTCTGCTTGATTACGTACTGTAGAATAGTTTTCGATCCTTACCACAGTTCACAGCTAAATTCCGTTGCTCGAACTGCAACGCTAGAATCCAGGAATTTTCTTATTGTGACTACCATAGTAAACGTACAAATGTTGCAACGACGCATTATGGCGTTCTGCGTAAGTTCTTTCTCAAATTTTATTTCCTTAAATATAGATTAATATTCAAATAAAATGTGAAACCCACAATATATCTGTTTCATAATGAGATCGTTACTTTAAAATACTTTACACATACAAATAAATATTTCATAAAACTGAGCAGTTCTAGTAAGATCTAACAGCAAGTGCCATCTTGTATGCTCATTGTAAAACGAATTAAATATTTTTCTTTTATTTGTTACCTTTTTCGATATCACAATACACAACCAAATGAATCAGTGTCTTGTGTTGTAGCTGAAACATAATTCTATATTATAGTACAATATTTATAACATGTAACGTTTCATTGCGCAATAGTTAAGGCAACGAGCTAAAATATGTACTGACTTTCGGGTGGTGATCCACCTTAACACAGAAAGAGTGAAAAAGCGTATCACTCTGGACCGGGAATCGAAATCGGGATCTCCGGCATATTCTGCCAATTCGTTAACCTCTACGCATCGACACGGTATGGCGGAAATCCCGGGTTCGACTCCCGCTCCAGTCATTCACTTTTTCACTCTTTTTGTGTTATTGAATTCACACTACTTATTCACACTGGTGTGAAAATAAGTTTAAATCGGCTGTTTTCTTCTTTCATTAATATATATGATCATTCATTGTTTAGCCGCTTCCCTGATTTCTTCATCCTCTGCTGTTTATTAAATCTGTCGTTGGACATAGCATGCCCACTTACCTTCTTAACTTTGTTTGTTTCATCGCTAGCATTGTGTGATTTATGTTTAAAATCTACGTTAAAAACGGTGAGAAATATTATGTGACGTGTAACATTGAAAAGCGGATATTATTTAAATGTAATAAGTACTGAATCCATTGTTATGACGTTTTTTTAATAATAATAATAATGATAATAAATGTTGAACTTCTATTACTTCCCTTAGTATACGCATTATAATAAAAGTGGGATGATAGTATCTCAGTTCCAGGTAGGTACTAACGATGTTTAAGAATTCATGTTAATCGATTCTGCCATGATGAAATCACAGACAATATTACATTAATTTTTAATAATATAGGTTCTTAGGCAGAAGAAAGTGAAATACACTATCTCTTCCGTTCCGTTCGCATTTCTCTTATAATTAATTGCTTTGTAAAAATGTAATTTTTGTCCTGTAGTTGCACACGATGTTACACGAGAAGTATCTTCGATGTTAACAACCGTAGCAGTGAGTGTTAGGGAGTGTAACAGTCACTTATCAGCCCTGTATAATAATAGAATGGAAGCATAGTTGTTGAACTACTCGAAAAATAGTCACTTAGTTAAAGTTGTATAACGTAACCCCTTTAATCCCCCTTTTTCGGGATGACCACCCCGGGAGGAAAATCAGTACAGGGTTTTCATAAAGTCTGGACGGATTTAATTCGCTTATAATTTACATAAAAATGCTCATATTGAAATCAAATAAAGTGCAAACGGTAGCGGAAGGATTAAATTTTTACCTGTAATCTGCACCAGCTCAGTTCATTCACCGCCACACCTCCAACTGGGCGCCACTAGGAATCGACTTCTGTGGGCTGTTGATGATGCTTTCCCTTACCCTGCTCACTGTTGCAGGCGATGTTGGCGGCCTCCCACTTCGAGGACGGTCCAGGACGCTTCCTGTCTCCAAGAACTTAGCATGCCACTTTCGGATTGCACTCTCAGTCGGTGCCGGCTTTTGGAACTCGTTGGTGAACTTTCGACACACCAGAATTGGTGATTTTAGCTCTGCGTACCACAGAACACATTGCGCTTTCTCTTTCACCGACGCCATCTTTGATACGGTAAAAAAAAAAAAAAAAATAGTCAGAGGAGTTTTTCATTTATTTATTTCTTTAAAAGACACACACACCAATACAGCTTACGACTTAATTTTAACAGTCAACATTGAAACAACAATGGAAACAACAATGGATGGAATTTGGTAAGAAACTGACCCTTGCCCTCCCTCTCCCTCCCTCAACGTGTTCAGAGTTGCCGCTTATCTAACAGTGTTGCCAACTAAAAATTTAATCCTTCCGCTACCGTTTGCACTTTATTTGATTTCATTATGAGCATTTTTATGAAAATTATAAGAAAAGTAAATCCGTCCAGACTTTATGAAAACCCTGTAATTGAAGTGGAGAAATAATAATAATAATAAAAGGCAAGACATCAATCACTGACCCAACCCTTAGGGAAACAATCCAGAAAAGTACCGCTACTGCATGAAGAGCCCGCTAAGCACATCCAAAAAAATTAAAAATCTTCTCTCTCACGAGAAATTTACTGAAGTTTTTTTTTTTTTAAGATTCGTAGCATTGAAAACCTCCAATTTAAAATAACGATAACAAATATTTATTATAAACAAATGAAAGGAAAAAAAGGAAAACTAAGAATACAAAGAAAGTAACAATCAAAAATAATAAATGCGATCTATAGTTCCGGAAAGGAACAACTTGAAATGCATATTTCAACTTTCGATTCAAACATGACGTACATGGAAATCTAATTTCTTTTTTTTTTTTTTTTTTTCTTCTTTCTTTCTTTCTTTCTTTTTTTTTTTTCTGAATTATTACAATTTCCTTAAAGAGGAATCTACACTTTCTCATTACCCAAATGAATCGTTGATGATTCTAATTTATACTCACGGTTATCTGGGATACAATTTAACACCATTTTACACAAAATGAATAAATAAAGTTAACCAAAATTTAAATACATGTACGCTATGCACTCCGTATATAGTCCAACTGACGACAGACGTCAATTGATCCCTGGTTTTCATTACAGATTCAAAAACAACCAATCATAATCAAGCATTTAAATGATCAGGCCTCCGTCATATGATACAGCCAGCTCGTACCAGATCATTCGCCAGGGATCAATATAAATTCTAATATATATATATGTATGTATCCTTATCAGAATTAAGACAGGAAAGGTAAGGGAAGAAACAGAAACAAAAGGAGAGTATTCAGAGTCGAAAATACTAAAGTAAGTCAAAACAGAAGTAGAAGGTGGCGCCTCCTACTTTCAAGTAAATGAACAATAATACCTTTACCTTAATATATGTCCACACAACACTCCTTAACCATTTCTGTGACGATCCATGTCGCCACAATTGGAATGTCATATCACGCTGCTTTACCACGTGAAAGGTGATCTGTCAGTAGCAAAGAAATCTTTCCCGGAATGTATGTATTTATACAAAACTAGAACATTTGTACACTTAATCTTTCTTGTCGTAATAAAACAAGTAATATTTTCCTGATCGCTAATTTGTTTTGCAGTGTTAACAACATATATATATTATTCTCTTTTTCATGAATTCAGATTTCGCCTTACAATGACATAGCGTCTCATATTTTATTTGCTTTGACATGTGTTCTAAAAGGGAAGAAAAATTTCCACTTTATGTGTTTGTTTGTTGAAATGAAATGTGATTGTAAATGGTTAGGATAATCAACGTTAGGATCTGATTTAAGTCTTTTTGGCATCACCAATCGATGGAGCTAAGCCCACTGATAAATGTTTCCGAACTACGAATCCGGTGGTATCGTACATTGCGAAGGATGAGGTTATAATTTAAACATGGGCGCTTAATGGGAAGTTCTTTCCAAGAATCAGGAAAGAAATCCCTCATTGATCACCAAGTTTTATGTTTTGTTTGTTTTTTCTTCGAAAATCCACGTTGTTATTGTATTTGAGGCTCAGGGGTAATACCAGTGCAGTCAGTTTGATGTGTTCCGTCATTTCCGATATCTTATTGTATTGTATTTATTTTCATCCTTCTTCATACATATTGTTCGTAAGAACGCATGAATTGGACACGTCAGATGATAAATATATGTACACAGGTTTATATACATAAATCTTGCACACTATTGGGTAACGAGGTTTAACAAATAGGAACTCAGTTTTCATTACTGTAATTTATACACAATTATGTATATGATGTTTACTGACTGTAGTATTTGTAATTCTGGACAAAAAGTTTGTGTAGCCTGAGAATGGGGATAACGTTCACTGGACTTAGAACTATTAGTGTAAGTCAGACATTGCGATAGTGGCTGAACGAAACATTCCCGAACCGCTAAATTGGTCGATGTTGATCTGTGGAGTGGCCAGCTCGATCTCCCGATTTGAAAACCATCGGGCTTTTTTTATGGAGTGTTTTAAAGAACAATGTGTACAGGGTGTCTATCGGTCACGAAAGGCACGAAATTTAGCTTTTGGGTCACGATTTTTTTAAACTGGAAAATTGGACAAATACATATTGGAAAATTTTGTTCTATAAAACGTCAAAATTCACCACCAAAAATGTCTATGGTCGGCTTTAGACGCTACCAAATCGCAAGCATATTACGTTTCTATCGCATGGATGAAAATTCGCTCTTGAAGATGTTAGGAAATTTTACGATTTGGTAAAGAAAAAGTCACGAAATTTCATTTGGGAATTTTAGTAGACACCCTGGTGTATCAGCATCAGAACGCAATTTGATCGAACTATGGGAAGCTATCACAGAAGAATTCCACAGAACAAATATTCAAGGTGCTTCTGACAACATTTGCTCTTCGTCTCCAGGCATGTATCGATTTAAATGGTACATTGGTGGACCATGTCATGGAGAACAAAGATTAAAATTCTTGTAAGGAAAGCCATGAGAGTAACGTGTTTATGTTGCTAGTTTCTTTACTAATTTTTGAAATATAATATTCATAATTATGGGTCATCCTGTATAATATATAAAACACACTTCTTGTGAACACTGTTTTATTTTCTACTACATTATTAGCTATAAAGAAAGTTTTATGACCAAATATTACAATTGGTTACAAATTTCAACGATAGTCTTCTACAGAATAGAAACAATGCCCAAGTGGATAACACTTAACTGCTCTATAAAGACCTGATATTTTATTTTTTATAGGTGCAGGTAGTCATCAAGTCATTATAGTAAGTCGTCTGAATTCGATCCCAAATTTGTCTATCATTCTCCTTAAAGATTCTTATTTTACTGAGTTCCGTTTCTCCAATTGTGACACCTTAATACCCTCAATGCACTTGTGTTGTAGGTGTATATTTATATTATCTTCTAATTTAGTTGTAAATATCTTGCAGTGTGCACCGCCGCTCGTAGTTGCATCCAATATTGACGAGAAGACACTTAAACGTGAAGGTGTATGCGCTGCGAGTTTGCCTACAACCATGGGTATTGTTGCTGGCTTCCTTGTTCAGAACACGCTGAAGTAAGTACTTGTGTATTTGGTATAAGCTTATTTCATGTAGAAGTTTTATTTTAATAAATTTAAATGTATATAGTACGTAAACATTAATAGTAACTTTGCTATCTAACAAGAAAAATGTCTGGCACATAATTAACTTAATAGTAAGACTGAAATTATAATGCTTATATACGTATCCAATGACATAATTTCAAGAATTCTACTGGTTCCTTCATCTGTCACGATCTGCGTTGAAAAAAAAAAATTATGTCAAGAACTCACATATCTAGTAAATCAGTGTTAAATGTGAAAAATTATAACATCTTCATATAATAATAATAATAATATTTCTTCTTGCTGTATGATTTCCATCCTTTGTAGGACCTCCCTAAGTAGCTCGTCTCTTGCTGCTATTTCTTTCTTAATCACTCATCCACATAGAGAACATCGTTTAAACATGAGAATTCAGAACCTGCCGAAAACCGAATGTTTTTGTGAAGCGTATAGGTCCTCACACACCTTCGCATATGGACAACAGAGGAGATGATCTTTTTAAGTTTCTTGAGTAAGCTGATTGTGCATAGGTGGAAAAATATTTTAGTAAATAGTAAAAGTGGATAGTGTAAATAGTACTCGTTTTGCGCGGTAATGTTAAGAGTTGTATATTTGTTCAAATATATGTAAATAGTTTCTTTTCGTTGTTAGTGGCATACTTTGCAAATAGTTTTTCTTTGTTATATAAGTGGCGAAATTCAATTGTCAAGAATAAATGTGTGAGAATTTACAAACTATACAAAAATATATTGGGTTTTCCGCAGATTCTGAGTTCTGATGCCCTCTACGTAGATGAAGATACATTCAGTGATAGTAAAAGGTATATATATATATATATTGTTTTTAGGTACTTGCTGAAGTTTGGCCAAGTGACGTATTATCTAGGTTACAGCGCTCTTCAAGACTTTTTTCCAACGATGAGAATGAAGCCCAATCCAGGTTGTGACGACAGGAACTGTCAGTTGCGTCAGAAAGAGTTTGCAGAGAGAGAAGCGTTACGACCAAAAGAAGAAACACCGGCTGAGGAGAAAAGCGACGAAATAGTCCACGAGGACAATGAATGGGGTAAGCATCAACAGCCATATTTTATATTTCTGCTTTGTATTTCGATGACTCTACGTCTACAACTTAGTATAACCATGGTGATGAAAAGAACGTTAAAAATAGGTTTAAACAAACAAACAAAAGGTGCCGTTCAAGCCTGAAACAGGAGATGGTTAGGAATCGATTGGCTTGTGCGGAGTTACCGCTGTTTTATTTTCCTCCAGACTCCTCGTAGGTGAATGATCAGCGTTCTCCCATTTGGTGCGAGACCTAGTTCGATTCCCGGTATAACCTGATGTAGTTCGAATCGCACTTAATCTGTATGTTTTTTATACATCTTTGGTGCAGGAAAGGGATTTTAAAATTAACAAAATCAGCGATTATTATCGATATTGTTCCATACATATTGAAACAATAAAAAGGAAGAGTTCTTATAATCATTACAACACTTTCGATAGTTTTAGTATGTTAGTTACAAATAATTTAGAATGTTATTTGAAGGTCTATATTGTCAGCTGTGAAGAATTGAAATACGCAAACGAAATTCTGAGTATAAATGAACCCAAAAGGTACTCACTTTTGCCCTTTCCAAATTATTATAGATTGTTTAAAATATTATATTAAACAGCGAATTTTCGCTGATAACTGGTAATGTTGTCAAGACATAGACAATACGAATTATCTGTACTGAAGAACAAAATATCATATACAGGGTGTTACAAAAATTTATCAATATTTTGGGAACAGAATCCTCACATCAAAATAAGAAAGTTCATATGGACCTGTAGTCGGGAGTACATAGTTTTGTAGCTATAAGGTGCGGAAAACGTGAAAAAATGAACTTTAAAGGTCCATAGTTCCACTATTATAGGACCGATCGTAGTCGGGTCAAGACATCACTGAGGAACTAGTATGTGAATTATCCAAATATCCATCTTTCAGAACCTCCGGTATTTGCACAATCATTTTTAGAAGGGCTGTTTGAGAGTACTTCATCACTCTCCACCTACCTCTCTAAAAATTGGTGTGCAAGTACTGGAGCATTCTTAAACATGGGTATTTGGATAGTTCACATACCCTTCCTCAGTGATGTCCTGATGCGACTACGATAGATTCTATAGTAATGGGACTGTGAACTTTTAAATTTCACGTTTTCGACACCCTATAACTCCGAAACTATCCACTTTTGAGCACAGGCTCATATGAACGTTTGTAACATCCTGTATAATACCAGTACTATCATCAAGAACTTGCCTTAACTGTTTTATTAAATACATGGTTTAAAAAGAAAAAGCTAACTAAAATTACCTTCATTGATTGGTTGATAAGATTAAAGTTTAGCGTGCTTTTCAGCAATATGAGATGTGAACCTATAGCTTAGCGTGGGATCCGAACTGCATGAGCTGCCGTCGGGACTCGAACCGTGTCGAAGACGCTTATGCCAACCATATAACTATGAGAGAGATCAAAATCACCTTCGAGATTTTGAAAGTTTATTAAGAGTAAATTATTGAACTTAACATAGTGAAATCATTGTTGGTTGAAAGAAGCTGAAGAACAATAATGTAAATTCTTATAAAATTAAAATGCTGTCATGTTGAAAATAATATTCCAAAGAATGAATGATCTTAAAAGCTTAATGGTTATTAAAATTGACACTTGTGACGAGTATTGGCATTAATTTACTTTCGCAAATAAACTACAAATTTGGTAGTATAATTTCAGTTACAAGAAATGTTAGCCAGTCAAATCCTAACCGAGCAGGATCTTTTGAAAATGAAATCTTAACGTCCCACATTTATGCCGACTAGGCTAAAGGAGACGGTGATGATGAGAAATAAATGAAAATGGTGGAATGAAGAAAGTGGGAGGAAACGGGAGAACCCACGCACACGGTGTTTGTCCACCACAAAGCTCACTTGACGCGAGCTGGGATCGAACTAAGGACTCCATGCACCAGAGGTGAACGCTCTACCACTGAGTCACCGCGGCCCCCAGTATATTTTAAGTTGCATCTGGTTGCAGGAGAAGTTGTTCAATTTACATAATACAGTAATTGAGTAGATACGTTAAGAATATTTAATCGATGTTTCTTTATCATTGCCAATTGACTTGTAGTCCTTTTTGTAAGAGAGCATTTGGTTACTACTGTCTTTGATAAAGACTAAATTAAAGCCCACCAATGAATCACATGAATCCCGCAGACCTCTCGGATCAATTACATCCTAAGTGTTATTTCATTTGGTTTTTATATTGAAGAAAGGCATAACTTTCACCTGTGTATATCTCACAGTTATACCAATGTTTTCTTCGAAATTCTGATTATACCAAGTGATATATTGTTTTCCACTTATTATTCATCACGTACGCCGTATTCAAATCGTGTTTATTTGTTTCAAGTCGAACAATGAGAAATAGTTCTGTTCTTTAAAAAAGTCACCTTTTTTAACACGAGTTTGTTATAATACAAAAGGATTTTTTTTTTCTTAGACGAGAGAAGCTCTTCTAAAATCTAACATACCATCCATTAGATCGGCAAGAGGTTTTAACATGACTAAAAACTGTACGTTGAATTCTATAAATGAAGTCATTGATCATCACTTAATAGAGGTAGCACTGAAATTTGCGTAATACGCTCATTCTTGTCCTCTACCGATAGCAATATTGGGAACTGATTTTAAGCCACCCAGATTGAGAGAGCTTATGTATGTTGTAGTCAAACGTATTGTTTATTGTGACACGTATGTACTTTGTTAGAGTTTAGCACCCCTTCAGCGCCGAGGCTATATGAAACGTGTACCTAAATTTCAAGGTGGAATCCGAATAACTGTAATGGTTTCAAATATTTCGAACCTCTCCCATCGGGAATGGAACGCAGAACGACTGTTACAAAGCAGAAAATCCTCTCATCTGTTTTGAGGAAATAGTCTATATAAAATACTCAGCGTAAACTTCGATGTTATTCCCTGGCAGTCCGTTTTTTCTGTATTTTTCCATTTTAAGTATTTTGACTGAAAAACTGCTGTACTGGATACAATGTACAGTGATAGATAAGATAATGTAAAACTGCCTTTCTCAGACTTTCTTCAAGTGGGAACCATTTTTCTTAGAACGTAGTACTCTACTTTGGTTCCCTTCAGAAACAAATTTATAGTTATTTATTTATTTTTTGTTTATACCACAATTCCAATATAGTTACGTATATTTTTAAAATAATTTTAACTAAAATTATCTTAATTTAACATTCGTATTAATGGAAAGATATACATATTAGTTTCTTTTTCAAAAATAATTGAAGGCTGTCAAGAATATAATATATAAGGTAACCAAAAAAGTTCTTGCCATTCTAGAGCAGTACAGTGGACGGTACTTACCTTTAGGTTTCAAAGTAATCTCCATCGGCATTTAACACCTTTTGTCAACGTTCCTGCAGCTACACAATACCCTGGTGATAAAACTTGACGGTCATGGATGCAAAATCAGTCCGTAATTGCGTTCCGTAGTCTCCCTCATTTACGAAGGATCTCCCACGGAGGTGGTTGTTGAAGGAATGAAGCAGGTGGTAATCTGTTGGCAAAAGGTCCGGTAAATATAGTGCCTGGCACAGTGTCCCCCTTTTCAAGTTGGTGAAGTATCTCCTGGGTCCTGTTTGCCACATGTGGTTTGGCATTATTGTGCAGGAACAGCATACCCTTGCGATTCACCAGTGCTGGCTCCTTCTGCCACAATGCACGATGCATCCTTTGAAACTGCTGAGAGTAGAGATCATCAATCATGGTCTGACCAGATGGAAGGAGCTTGTAGTGCACTACTTGTCGACAATTCCACCATACAGAGATTCCGTGGATTCAGAGATGTCTTGAGGTGTGAGGAACAGGACACGTGCCGACAACCAATGTGTGGTGTACTTGGGAGTGACATAAAGGATCCATTTTTCGTCACCAGTGAGCAAGGACAAACAGGCTTTCACTCGTTCTTCCTTGTTGGCTGCCGACAATATGTGGGGTAACCACTTGCTTAACTTGTATGACTTTCCTTCAACGGAAACATGGAACATTTCTGCAAGTTCGTCACACTTTAAACCACTGTCCTCCTCAATGGCTGCTTTCAGGGCCTCGTCATCCAACACATGTGGACGTCCACTGCGAGGTTTATCCGAAAGGCTCATCTCCCGAACAGAATTTCTGGAACCAGTGCCTGGTAGTGCGTTCGTTCAAGGCATTCTCCGTAATGCCTGGAGTAGACAGCAACTTGATGCGGCTGCTGACAGGCCTACTTAAAAATTAAAAAAACAAACACACACGAACAAACTGCTTCGATTTCTCCAATTCTCTTCGACGCTGGACGAGCGATTACTGCTGTGCGTGTGGAACGGGCCTGTATTACTGAAGGTCGATTGTCAGACTAACTCTCGATCGCTTGGCAGCCACGAGCGTCATTTCATTTCCTCATTGTGAACGCATGATTAGTAGGACATCAAGAACGGAAAGAACTTTTTTTGGTTACCTTGTATTAATATATATCTATGTACCCTAAAGTGTATTATTAGTACACTGCAGTCCCGTTTAACCGAATTTTCGGGTTAATCAAATCGCCAATAGTATATTTTTTTAAGTGTGTGACTTTTGTTTAAAATGACCAACACTGAGTACAATATTTGTTTTGATCTAGCAGTTAATCAGAGGATATTCCATGTTACGATTCGTTGGATGTCTCACCCACTGCCCCCATCGCACATGTACTATACTGTATCGTTGAAGAAGCACCTACCAGTTATTTATATACAAACGTGTAGTATCGTTAGAAAAAAAAAAAAAACTTCCGGTTTAACTGAATTTTCGCTTAACCGAAGCACTATTGGCCCTATCAAATTTGGTTAAACGGAACTAGTGTATAACCTATACCTGTTTCAGACTCTCAGCTCCAATTTTATTCAATTGTATTTATTTCCTCCTTTTCGAACTAATATTCAATCTAAGAGGACCACGAAAAGTAACTTGAAGGACCACTTGTGATCAGCAATTCACAGTTGAGAAACGCTGATGTAGAAGTGTAACTCTATGACATATAGTCCTCCCATCTGCGCCTAAGTCTTCCTTTTTTGTTTGTTTGTTTTCCAGTTGAAAAGCGTTCCTACTTTCTTCCATTCTGGCTACACACACACACACACACACATATATATATATATATATATATATATATATATATATATGGGTGATTCTACGAAAAAGGGAAATTTTCTGTCACGGGCATTTCTTCAAACTACTACTAGAAAGAATCACCTCATTTTTATTTTGTTTGGTAGTAACCGTCACAAAGTAGGTATGCCATGTATAACAGTTTGCAAATATACCACAAAACATACGTAAAAAATTAATTATTACCCCATTTCTCAACTCCGTGGGCTGTCACAGACTACAGTTCACTGATTTTAATCAATAAATTACAACTGAAGTCGCAAATCAAACATCATTTAATGGTAATTAAATGGAAGAGAACACTTGAATGTTTCGGTTTTGTGGAAAGTAAACCTTTATAACGATTATTTTCGAAAGCTTGACTATACTTCGTTTCTGTCACCTCTATTTCGTCTCAACTCCATGGCAATAGAAAAAATTATCATTGCTCTCAGCAGATAGCATGGTCGTCCACATTGGCAACACCCACACGAAGACAAGGCAGATATGTTTGACTGAAGAACAGAAAAAGTTGTGTGCATGTGTTAAAAGCTATAGGAAAAATATTTTTGTGTGTGGAAAGCAGGTGCGTATATTAATTGATACTCAACACCATGGTATTTATTACTGAATGTATTTGTATGGTATATACCTTCTTTTCCTTGAGGAACCTACGCCTTAACGTAGAAAATTCGTACACAATTACTCACATGTATTGGTTAAAAAGTGGGCCGGTAAAGATAAATTATATTCGATTTTCTCAACTCCATGGTTCTCAACTCCATGTCCATCTGAAAACTAAGGAATCCACGGTGTTGAGACAAGTTCACGGAGTTGATAATCCTAGTGTTTGTTATGCTCATGCTCTTCCAAATATTTGTTCTTTCAATATATTGATATAAATTAAGCTCGTTTATGGTCTAGTGACTAGTATGCTCGCCTTTCGTGCGTGGTTCTGGGTTTGTTTCCCGGTGGAAGCTCAAAAATTAATGGTGTTTACTTCGCACAGTGAGGCAATTGAAAAACTCATTTGAGTAGAGATGTACTGAAACCTGATCGCGCAGACCATCGCAACGGTCGTAGGAGCCGACACGCTGACCACATGTCATTCACACTCAAAGGCCGGCTGGTGGGTCCTAGCCCATTTAAGGAGTGTTTCGCGGAAGTTCAGATTTGGGGCTGTAAGGTAGCCGGAGGTAAAACTTCAGTCAAGTCAAGATGGATGGTATCTGTTTTTAACTTATTGACGTCTCAATCTTATGATCAGCTAATTGTTTTCTTTTCAGGGATTGTCGAAGAGTCTGATGGCAAAGTACGGACAGTCAATTTTATGACGTGGATCGGGAGGAATTTCTCCTGGCCTACTAAACCTGACGTTTAAAAAGCGTTGACAGTTGTCATTCTGTGTAGACTAGAACAGCCCTTCCCTGTTTCCTCAAGACATTTCCTTCATTGGAGTGGAAAATGAGGGCTACTTAACAAAGAACATCGAATTATCCAAAGAAAACGGAAATGATGAGTGCCTTACACTGTCATTTAGTGTGCATTATACAGGGCGTTTCAAAACAATACCGACAACGTTTGGGAGGTAATTCCTAACACCAACTGCACGGTGATTCCTAACACCAACGGTATTGCACTTTCGACGTGTTGACTTGATCACACAGAGAAGACAGACGGTTTACATAAGCTCAGAAAACAAATGAAGTAGACAATAGACAGGAGTGACTACTTCATCTGTTTCGTAAGCTTATGTGAAAAGTTTGTCCTCTCCATATGATAGTCAACATATTGAAAGCGCAATAATTTTTCAATATTCGATAAGTGTATGTGCATTTTTTTTTCTTATTTACGTCACACACACACACACACACACATATATATATATATATATATATATATATATATACAGTGGCGTATTTAGGGGGGTGGCTTCCGGGCTTAAGCCCCCCCCCCGAAATCTTACTTAGTATAGTAAAGTCTATGAAATATCTTGCAGAATTTTCACATTTCCAGACAAAGCCCCCCCCCGAAAGTTAGCAAAGCCCCTCCCGAAAGAAAATCGTAAATACGCGTATATACATATATATATATATATATATATATATATATATACTCAATTTTGGAACCTTCATTAGATATATTTTCATGTTTGCAGTATTTTCTGTATTTTTTTATAACAAATTATGTGTCATCTAGTTTGTTAGAATTTTATTCAACATAAGTAGAATAATTCTAACTTACAAAAACTATTGGAAAATTATTTCAATTTTTATGTAAATTGTAAGCTTAATCACTTATAAACCAAAACTTATGACCCAGATGTATCACGTTTCTCAACTCCACAGCAATTTTCAACTCCGTGTTAACTAATCTCACCTCCGTGACCTATGGTCTCAACTCCGTGGGTGCTGAAAAGTTTATTATTTTTTATTTACTACACCAATAACGATTCAGCTCTGCTGAACACCTAATTAACATGTACTTAGTAGTAGTAAGTGCATGTGATATTTTTATCGAAATAGGCGACCATCAATGGAACAAAAATTTTCCAAGTGAAAATTTCCCTTTTTCGTGGAATCACCCATATACTATCTACTAAAAAGCCACTGGTCACCCCACAACTTTGGGAATGAAGCAAATCATGACGTACCTAATATCGGGTAGGGCCCCCTTTGGCCTGGATCACAGCATGTATCCTCCGAGGAAGGCTTTCTATCAGTTGCTAATAGGTATTAGGTGGGATTACAGCCCACTCCTCAAGGCGGTTCCAAGTGGGGCTGGTGAATTTGGAGGAGTTGGTCTGGACCTTAAACGCCGCTCCAATTAATCCCACAGATGTTTCACGGGGTTCAAATCAGGCATTTGAGCAGGCCACTAAGTCGTTGCACATTGTTCTCGTCATACTACGACATAACATTGACAGCTTTATGGCAAGGGGCATTATCATCCTGATAGTAACATGGATCCATTCCAAAGAATTTCCACAATGTGGGAAGCATTGAATTATCCAGTGTCCAGATAATTTACATTCGTCATGTTCCCAGGCACAACATCAAGCGGGCCTAAGCCGAACCAACAAAATGCACCCAACACCATTACACCACTACCACCAAATATCACTGTTGGCACAATGCAGTCTGGTAAGAAGCGTTCCCCAGGTTGTCGCCACTCCCACATCCGACCATCTGACATGAAACACGTGTAGCATGATTCATCACTCCGTAACACATGTTTCCATTGGTCTAGGGTCTAATTTCGATGAGCCTTACACTATGCCAACCTCCTGGCTTTGTTCGTTGAAGTGATGTGTGACTTGTGGGCAGCTGCTCTACCATGGAAACTCATGCTGGATTGCAAGCTGCATTTTGAAGACGATTGCTGGATACCAGTCGTTTCAGCACTCTCCAGTCCCTGTCCGTCAATTTCTTGGGTCGTCCGGGCCGTCTAGAGACACTGGTGATACCGTGACGTTTCCATTTCCGGATTACATCACCCACCGTTACTTTTGGGTGGCGTAATTGGGCACTAATGGCACGATTCGACAAACCCAAAATATGACAGCCGATGACTCCCCTATCGAACTCACTATGTTCTTTTCTGTGTGTCATTCTCAGTCAAACTGACTCCTCGCATGACGCACGATCACTGATAATGCCTTCTGCACCGAAAAAAATTGCTGGCGTCGTGCATGTTGCTCTGGATTCCTTACGGCGATGTCCTAGCAGACTGACCGGTGGCTTTTTGGTAGATAGTGTAATTGTAATATTTTGTATTCTTGTTGCATTATCAGGTTAACATAATATTTTATTCTTTTCAGGTATATGCTTAGTAGACGAAACTGACCCGCAGGCGTTAGCAGAAGAAGAAGGTCAAGGCGAAGTGGCCGGCTTGGTTTCTGGAGTGAAAGTAGCGTACACAGTTCCAGCGGCCAATACAGCAGACGATAGCCAAACGGTTGGAGACACAGATGTGAGTTTAGATGAACTTATGGCCAAAATGAAATCAATATGATATCACCTCAGAACTGGCTATGAAAGATCTGCTTGTTTCTTTGCTGGTATTTAAAAAAAAAAAAAAAGACTCCCTTCTTGTGCGAAAAGACTTATAGAACTTGTTGCTCTTCACAAATTGAAGGTTTTCACACGGGGTGCTTGTAAAAGAAAAGTAGTTGGACTTGGGAGTTGATGGTGCTTCTTATTACTGGATCAACGGCAACTATCATTCCATTACTTAAAAAACAAAGAAAAAATGGGATCATGACAGACTAAAGTAAAAAATGGTGTAAGATAACATTCAAAATAATAAAAAGCTTAAGAAAACAGGCAAATTGTTTCCTATGTTATTACCTTCAATGAACATATACTATTTGGTATCCGGTGAAGTCCACACTCAAGTTTGCTCGGTAAGCATTAGCATTAAGGCAATAAAACTCAAAATAGAACCCATCTGATGCAGTACTTTTGTTGCCATATGTTCCCACCATGGAATTTCGTCACATCTGTATGGTTCTTATTAGTCACGTTATGTCTTGGCGGGAGGCATTACCATACTGTGGTGAGTATAGTAATGGATGTATCTTGCTACATTTTCCAAATCTGAGAAGTTATTGCATCAAATGCGCGTGGGCAGTATTGTGTACCAGGAAAAAGTCATAAGTAGTAAATAGATGAGTGAATGCGCAGAGTTAAACCAATTCTAAAGCATTTGAGACCAACTAATCAGCTTTGTAACAACATTTAATAGTGACACATCGTTCGGCGACGTCCATTCCAAATATTTAACTTAAATAAATTTTTATATGTATTGGGTCGATGCAAAAGTTCGTGCGGTTCGTATATTTTATGTTTATTCTGCTTTTCTGTTAATTCAAATACAAATACAACAAAGACATAACATAAATATATTCTACGAGTGTAACAATACATTGCACACATTTTACTGTCACTTACATTAACTCACAATCACACTCCACTATCTATGACCTTCTGCCAACGTTCAGGTAGCAGTTCAATGCCTCGCCTGTAGAACTGTTTTGGTTTTGACTGGAAGAAATATGTTTGCCATTGGTCAAGAGAAGCTTTTCTGTACTGTTCTTTCAGCAGTTGCTTCATTCATTCCTGTACACTGCACAAATTGTTTTCGTAACTTCTGCTGCACTGGATCCTTGGGTAAACTCGGAGTAAAATGTGACGGAAATGATCACTTTTCTCAACTTGACATTCCATATTAGTTTGAAATATATACAGTAATACGTTCACAATCAAGAAAACCTGTGTTTCGAAACACACAAACTTCAAACTACGGCAAAACAACGGAATAACGATAAACAATCGCTTCACGCTGCTTTGTTGCCAACCCAAAAGAAAACTGCACAAACTTAAGCATCGACCCAATACATGGTCTATGCGAATTCATTAGGGCCAAAAAATTAAAAATAAATAAATAAATAATTATAAGAAAAACTGTACCACCAACTGCAATGTCTATATTGAGCATTGGTCACTAGAAGAAATCTAAATCATATTACACCACAATATAAATAAATGACGATAGAAAAGGTACAACCATTGTGATACGAAATGTTGACTTATCCACCATACTCACTAGTTCTCGCTCACCGGCTTCCACCTTATCCAGCAACTGGACATGTTCTTGTAGGGACAGTAATCAAGACAGTGCTCAGGATAACTTCAAGGATTTTGTCCACCCCAAAACACACGTCTATGTCCACCCCAAAGCAGCAGTTTTTTTTATACTACTAGAGTTCTGATGATGGCAGTTTTATTTCGATTAATTCCGTCTAGTCAAAATCTTGCATTAATCTCATGACAACTCAGTATGTCAGAATACCTTAACGTTTTTCCAATATGGGACTCAAACTCAAACATCACGGAACACAAAAATGTAATACAGCACGAAAATTCCTATGGCATTCTTAAACAAAACACATTTTTATATTTAGGGAATGAATATGACCCATATAGGCTTTCTTTTCTCCTTCCCTTCGCTAAGCTGAGGAGATTGTGTTCAGTAACGATTAACGTAAATCGTAATTCCGAAAATGCGTCGAACCTCTCTCCCTGTTCTTCATTTTTATTTGAATTTAAGAACATAATTTTGTTTAATCCAATCTTACAGAGAAAAGTAGCATGAGTTACTTAAAGGTCTTCACTACAGCGAAATTAAACTACCGCTAATTTTAGTTTTTCTGTAATATCTGCAAAACAAATCAAAATATTCGAAAAAGAGAAACGTAGTGAACTAGACAATACGATTTTGCATGTGATATCTTTACCACAATTCACCTATTTGCTTTTGGTATGATGCTATTTACAGAACCCGAAAAAAAAAAAAAAAAAAAAAAAAAAAGCTAAATCTATCTACAGTTGCAAACCGAAAGCAGATAGGTAAGTTGTGATAACGGTATCACATGCAAAATCGTATTGTCTAGTTCACTACGTTTCTGCTTTTCGAATATTTTTATTTGTTTTGAAGATATTACAGAAAAACTAAAATTAGCGGTAGTTTAATTTCGCTGTAGTGAAGACCCTTAATGCTTCATCCAAATTTCAGAGTATTCATATCGTACACCCTCCAAAATTGTTAAGCTACACGTAACAGTTCAGTCTAATATAAGAATTTCACGACCCATATTTATTCAGGGTTTATCAGTAGGTAGCGACCTATAAGTTGAAAATCTCTGGAATATAAATTTGTATCGATTTGTCGTTCAAATACAAGTATTACAATCAGTGGCAACGATTTCTGTACAACTTAGTGAGAGAAGAGGGCGTTCACGTGTATGTTTCGTTCAGATATAATCTAGCAAGACGTTAGTGAGGATTTTAATACAAATACAAGAGCCAAAGCAAACTTTGGGGGGAATAAGCATCCTTGTTCCCTTCCTCCAGAATCGGCGCCTGAGATCACAATTTGGACTATTGGATCAGCTCAAAGTATTTTGGATGTCAACATCAAACTCAAAATTAATACTTTAAAATTGCACACACTTGCCTTCCACTCACATTAAATTATATTACCACTGAGACGTATTATCTGTCCAACCATTAAGTGTACCCTTGATGGTGAGTATGGCATTCCAACATCGACTAGAGTGGAACAGAGAAGAATAAAATTAGTCAAAGCTATAGTTTTGTGGGGAGAGATAATAAAAGTCTGGAATATATTACGTAAGAGGGCAGAAGTTATGAATACAAATAACAGAAATACGAAAAAGTCTATGAAATAAAGAATAATATAAAAGATTTAAAGCCGAGACACGGAATCCGACTGTAGTAAAGACATCAATAACAAGGTATTCAGGGTGAAGTGGTCGTCGTGGTCTAATGGCTGATTAAGATAGTCAACTGTGAATCTGAAGGACCATAGTTCGAATCCACTCACTAGGGAAGTACATGAAGTGGTACGCGGGGATCTGCAAGTGTTATATATCGTTGGAAAGGTCACACCGAGTATACCTCACATGTGAAATATCTCGCTTGAATGGGGCCTGTAGGGGGCGTGGCGACCATATGAAAATCAGAAAAAGGCACGCTCCGAAACACAGAAAACATCGACAAAATAGGAAGCTATGATGTAATTGTTTTGAGACGCGGTATATATAGGTTTGAAAGGTAGCTGAATACGAATCTAACATCAAATGTTATAAATCAAAATGGCAGGCACGAATTACAAAAAAAAAAAAAAAAAAAAAAAAAAAATCAAGGTATGGATCTAAAATTGGGTATATAGAGACACTTGACGTCGCTATGTATGAATCGGATACCGAAAAGTGTAAAATTCAAAATGGCGGACAAAATGTAAAACACTGCTATGGAACAGAAAGCAAGTAGATAAAGATTTTCGTGGTCACGAGGTACGAATCCAATGCTAAAAGTGCAAAATGCAATATGACGCATTCCATATGGCGGACAAAATGTGCAAATGGACGTATACGTATCGAGACGAACCTGGGCTCCGTCAAGATATAGAAAAGCACAAGCAAGTCAAGAAAATATGAAACCAGAAAGACAGTTATGGAAGCATAACGATATTTTAAACACACACTTTTCACTGTCACTGTTCAAATTTTCAGATGGTATCTGCCAATAGTCGCAACGTACTCTACAGGCCCCATTCTTGTGAGATATTACAGATGTAAAGTATAGTCGATGTGAGCTTTTCAACGATATATAACACATGCCGATCCCCGCGTCTCTCTTCGGGGGCGGGGGAGGGAGTTGGTAGTAAAATAATTATTGTCTATGATTGCAATCCGTTCGTATCATAAAACTTCCATATGCGCTACAAAACCTGCCCTGCATTCTGTGCCTCAATTTGGGCATGATTGTATAGCAAAACACACTCCCTGTTTATTGTAAAACATCATCTGCCCCTATTTGCCCCCTTATGTACTATAGGCATTTTTCTACTATATGTCTTGTAACCATACGGTTCAGCTCAGTCAATTTTAAGAAGAAATTTTTAACTTTTTGAATGAACCTCGCATAAAAGCACTCTCAAGAATTTTTCTCTCAGCCAACAAACGAATGTGCATATATGTATGTGGGTTTTGACTGCGACGGAAATCGCAGAATTCCCCTCTCCTTCCCAAATAAGGAACTAAAATCCAGCACAATGGACAAACGTCGTCTCTAAAAATTCCAATGCATGGATTGTCATAGCTTCTGACATCACCTAACTGCGAAGCAAAGCGCACTTTTGCCTAGCAACAAGACGAGACGTAAAGAAAGAGAAGTTAGTGTTATTGAGACACCCGAAGAAGCCACCACGAATGGAGTAGCTGGTACGCATATACAGCAATAATGAAGTATTTGACACATACGTTCAGTAAACTCTTACTTAAAAACCAAAACGAACAATTAAAGTGCATGAGCAACGTTAGATAATATTTTAACATGCGTGAATAAAGTGGTTTTGGCAGTATGGAGCTGGAGAACGGCATACAATTCAATTCACCGCAAGGAAGATGAGATGAGAGCAACCCGCAACCTGCAGGACATCACCCCTGAATATCCAATACAGTTCCCCTTCCAGTGTCAAAGTAAGTGAACAGTGCTAGTGAAGGTGTATAATCAGCAATGTAACGAAACATAACCAATAATTCGTGGCGACCGCGTCAACCGCGTCTTCGATAATCAACGGGCCCAAATTAAAATTAAATCAATATATATATATATATATATCACAGTGATCAGTTATTCATTTGCAGTGTCATAAAAGTGATGTATTATATGTTCGTAAAGTTTTAGTGTTGTGAATTAAAAGCAAAAATCCAAAAGTTGAGTATCCTTTCAAAATAACAATCATAATCTAAATTTATATATGTTAATTTTAAGGAACAACTTAATTCATTTTTCTTTACAGCACAAGTGATTAGCGCCTATGCAACTTAATAATTCATACATTAATAAATTGCATTAGCGCTATAGAATACAATTGGAGTTAACTTTGTGCCGGTTTCCCGTAATGTTCTGACCGAACTCTGAACCTGTTGTCCAGCGGCTACATGGTCAGTTGCAATGGTCGATCAAACCCACTAGTTAATGCTAAAGAAGACATTCGAGCGGTGGAGAATCGAACCCCAGACCGTAGTAAAAGAGTAAGCCCACTTTGGGACCGTAGGACACGAACCACATACAGTAATAAAAGGGTTTATCCCGAAAGGGAGTGAGTAGAATTGAATTCAATACTCTAGTATATGGTTAATCCCTATGTGAGACGTACCTGGATCGAACCCAGTACTGTTATATATGGAAAACAGACAGGGACAGACGAGAATCGAACCCAGGACTGTAATATATGGTTTTCTCTCGCGGGAATGTACCAGGACTCGAACCCTAATACTGTAATAAATGGCTAAGCCCTTCACAGGGACCAAACTACTGTTATGGACGGCTTCTCCCGAACGGGAACCAACGAGAATTGAACCCAATACTGTAATAAATGGCGCCCGAACAGGGACGTTCGGTAAAACCGCATAAAAACAACGCTAATTGTATTTTCTCGATTAAGGTAAATTGTAGTGCCTTATTAGTGCTATTTAATTTTGTTGTTCTGGCATTAGTAAATTAATCATCATGTCCGTAAACAGAGAAATAATTCCTGTTTTGCATGAAATGCGAAAAATATGGAAAGAAACAGAGTACTTAATAGTAGAAAGTCAGTTCAGATATAGAAAAGAACCTTTTACATTGTTAGAAGTCGAAAATGCCTTAAAGGTAGAACAGGAAGTTTGTGAAATTCGTAAAAGAGCTAAACAGGAAATTGCAAAATCTCTTTTGGAAAGGAACATAGAATATAGGGTCGAAATTGAAGATAAAATTGTTGCTAAAATGCATGAAATACGCAAATCTGATTTTTATCGAAAGGTCAAAGATGAATGTGTTCTTGAATCAGAATTTATTTCCTTGTCAGACATTAAGCATAAATTGAAAGTTCACTATGAAAATTCAGACATTGTACGTACTGCAAAAGAAAGGTTAGCTGAAAGGATATACAAAAGATATTCAAAGCAATACAATGTTAATTGTAACAAGGATTCCAGTGATAATCAGAAAATAAATTGTCAAGTTGTACCACCGAAACGGGTTAGGTTTGCTGATCCTCTTGAAACTGTAACTTTTGCGCATCCTTTTGTAAAAGTTAATGAGCTAGAAAATATTCAAAATTACGAAAATCGTCAAAAGAAAACAGTACCTTTAAAAATAAAATTTGCTGAAAGTACTTTAGAATTCGTTAAACGTGAATTTGAAGGTATTTTGTGGGACATTGCCCCCGTAGCTCAGAAAGCGTACGCACGAACAGTGAAAAATGAATGTGTTGAAAGTTGTACTATTTTGCCATGTGTTAGGTCTCAGTCACCACCTATCGTTGTAAATCAAGCCACTGTTGAATTTCTTGACAATGAATTTGAACAGGTTAAAGAAATATCTGAGTGTGAATTAAAGGTAGAAAAACAAATCATTCCTGTTGTCAGTCACGTTAACGTTGAACTAGGCCAAGCCAAAGAGTTTGTTTTGTCTCTGTCGAATAGTATTATAGAAGGAAAAAAGAATAATAAGTTCAACCCAGCTGCTTCTTTGCAAACCCTACCAACCATCAAGTTGATCACGTCTAGCGTAGCTCCGTGTGTGAGCGAGCGGTCAGCTGTTCCAGCTGTCATTTGTTTGTTTTGTAAGGAGACAAAAGGCATTCAGGAATGCAATGCGTGCGTCACTACAGAAAGGTTTACTAGAGTGATAATAAATTGCGTTGAAAAGGGGAATGAGAGTAGCCCATATACGCAATCTTGTAGTGTATATCTATTAGAGGAAAATTGCCTCTATGGCACCTTGCTAACCAGTAAATTAGAATGCGTTCCGTTTCACAAAACTTGTTTATTTTTTGCGTCTGCTAGGGTTGTAAAGATTTGTAAAGTGAAGAGTAGTTCTTTAAGCTGTGAGTTGAAAGTTACAAATATACAGATAGAACAAATGAATTATGTCATCTTTTGTATCGTTACTTGCACTCAAGTTATGTATTTAGAAGATAGTACAAACGGCTTTATGCCAGGTAGGCCTAATGGTAATGAACGTAACTCAGTAACGTGGGAAAAGAAATTAAAAACCTGTCAAGAATATTTTAGTAAATTACAAAATGTCATTTGTCAAAGGGCAAGAAAATATAGTTTACAGCTTCAATGTGGCAAAAAGCACCGGCAATATAAAAGGAAATTACGTAAAGTCAGACGGAAACTAAAAAGAGTTAAACGTATGCTGTATTGTTTTTCAAAGCTTTCCAAGTTTGTTCGTAAATGTTTTTTGAGAAGTAAACATTACAGTCGCTCCAATGCTCAGACAAGTAGCTGTAAATGTCAAATTGTGTTGTCGCACCAAGGTGATCAAAATTTTAAATCCAATCACACTAGTAACTTAGCGATCCATGACGTAGTGAAGGGGTCAGGTGCTGACCACTCATCACCTGCAAATAAAAATCACGAACCTTTTCAGGAAGAATGTGGTAATCAGGTGAATGTATTTTTTGCGTCTAAGCGATCTGAAAGTGAACGTAATGGTAAAATTAAATGTCAATCGCCAATTGTCAGTGATGTGCTATCAGCTGATTGTGACGTAATGACAAAGGTCAAGCACACAGGTAAATGGAAAAACTTAGTGAAAAGAAAAAAGCAATTTAGTGTCCATTCTAAATACCGTAAAATTGGTGCACAGCGAAAATTATCACAAAAGAAAAGTAATTGCAACTCAAGCAGTGATAAATTAGTCAATTTCTTGTGCTATGCAGCAGTCATACATGTTGAGAAACCATTCACGCTATTTGTTTATTGGCAAATGAAACCTTTGAAAATCGTTTTTGTGTTGAAAAAGCCTCGAGTAGGTGTAGGATAAACGAAACTTCGTTAAGTCGGACTGCTTGTACTGTATGAAACCGACACTTGCAATGGTTTTAATATTAAAAAAAAAATCTTGATATTTCAAGCATACGTAATATGAAATTACTTGTAATAGTATATATTTTTTTTTAAATGCCTTCACGACAAAATTTGATTTTTTTGAATCATAAAAAAATATAGTGTTTCTTTTCGAAGTGCAAGAGTGAATTTGCGCAATAAAAATTTTCAAATATAGTGAAAAGAAATAAATTTGCGTAGTGAAGATGTGAAAAATCTCTAGTGAGTATTCCATCACAGTGTTGCAATTTTCAAAATTAAAAATGTTTTGAATCACAAATTTAAATATTTTGGTGAGAAACCATTCGGTAATAAATCTGAATGATCATATTTGAAACTAATTAGTGAAATTTCTCAATTTCTAAATAATAACTATGCGTCAATTAATAGTAATGTATACTTACGATGTGTTATGTCAATTTATTTGTTTTAATCAAGCAGTATGCCTCTGGGATTAGTAATCAGCTGAGGATACTTGAAGTTTGGTGTGGTAGGTTATGTTAGTTACCTGCACCCACCTTTATGGCGCATCATTGAGTTGAAAAGAATATATAATGAGACATCTTATTATGAATGAGTACCAAGTAAATTGTGTATGTGATAATTATTAGCAACTATTGTTGCATTCACTTTGTATTAATCTTTTCGTTGAATACGAAAACATTTCAAGTCTTAACTTGAAAACATGGAAGCAAAGGTTCCTCCAATATTTTGGGTTATTCATATTATGTAATGCCCGGAGTAGGCAATTTTCTTATTAGTCCCCTCTATATTATTTTTAAATTTTACTCAAATATCCTATCTTTTCACTTTGCTTCGGGGATGGAAATAAATGACATTTTAATGTGGGTAGGTATCTTCAAAATTTCGGAGGGCAGACACTTTGAAAAGTGTAATGGTTTGACAAACCATCCACTGCTCAGTCCATTCTTGGTTAATTTCTAACCGGAATGTAATAATTGTAAATATCATGATATTGAGTGTTGTAGATTTAAGTAAAAATTTTCATACTGTAACCAATATTTTAAAAATATTTACGTGTGCTGATACTTGAATTTAATTTGTGTGTTATATATTTGATTCATAGTAGCAATGATAATCGAAATAATACTACTACTAATAATAATAACAATAAATGAAAACAGATATACAGTTATTGTGTTAGTTTTCAAGAATATTAGAAGTGGCTTTCAATGAAAGTAAATATTGAAAATGAATGTTTTCGATAACAGTAAGAAATTTAATTCATGTTACAATTAAAGTACAAGGCACTACATTAATAAATATTTTAGGTTACAATGATTACTTAATATACTTGTAACATTTTTGTGTTTAATGGTAAACAATGCCAGTAATTAGTTGTTCAATTATTAAATGTGATATTTTGAAAGAAAATAACAATAATTTTGTTTATGTTTTGTTGTGTTGGAAATTGTGGCACTTACATATTTTAACGATAACATATAATAATAAAATGAAAGACATTAATAAACTTTATTGAAATTATGGCCCAACCGTAATCCGAAATTCGTTTCGTATGGCCCACGTGTTCGTTACCGTACTTCCGAATGAACTTTAAAAATATTTCGTTACATCATCACAAGAAGACTTAAGTGATGTTAACCCTTTGAAGACCAGTGGAAGAAATTTGGTGACACTAGTGAAGTGATCAGTGTTGCAGGGTTCTATTTGTTTTTCTCTCTCCCTCAAAACAAATGTCCTGCCGAGCGCCAATGTAACCATACGGTTCAGCTCAGTCAATTTTAAGAAGAAATTTTTAACTTTTTGAATGAACCTCGCATAAAAGCACTCTCAAGAATTTTTCTCTCAGCCAACAAACGAATGTGCATATATGTATGTGGGTTTTGACTGCGACGGAAATCGCAAATTCCCCTCTCCTTCCCAAATAAGGAACTAAAATCCAGCACAATGGACAAACGTCGTCTCTAAAAATTCCAATGCATGGATTGTCATAGCTTCTGACATCACCTAACTGCGAAGCAAAGCGCACTTTTGCCTAGCAACAAGACGAGACGTAAAGAAAGAGAAGTTAGTGTTATTGAGACACCCGAAGAAGCCACCACGAATGGAGTAGCTGGTACGCATATACAGCAATAATGAAGTATTTGACACATACGTTCAGTAAACTCTTACTTAAAAACCAAAACGAACAATTAAAGTGCATGAGCAACGTTAGATAATATTTTAACATGCGTGAATAAAGTGGTTTTGGCAGTATGGAGCTGGAGAACGGCATACAATTCAATTCACCGCAAGGAAGATGAGATGAGAGCAACCCGCAACCTGCAGGACATCACCCCTGAATATCCAATACAGTTCCCCTTCCAGTGTCAAAGTGAACAGTGCTAGTGAAGGTGTATAATCAGCAATGTAACGAAACATAACCAATAATTCGTGGCGACCGCGTCAACCGCGTCTTCGATAATCAACGGGCCCAAATTAAAATTAAATCAATATATATATATATATCACAGTGATCAGTTATTCATTTGCAGTGTCATAAAAGTGATGTATTATATGTTCGTAAAGTTTTAGTGTTGTGAATTAAAAGCAAAAATCCAAAAGTTGAGTATCCTTTCAAAATAACAATCATAATCTAAATTTATATATGTTAATTTTAAGGAACAACTTAATTCATTTTTCTTTACAGCACAAGTGATTAGCGCCTATGCAACTTAATAATTCATACATTAATAAATTGCATTAGCGCTATAGAATACAATTGGAGTTAACTTTGTGCCGGTTTCCCGTAATGTTCTGACCGAACTCTGAACCTGTTGTCCAGCGGCTACATGGTCAGTTGCAATGGTCGATCAAACCCACTAGTTAATGCTAAAGAAGACATTCGAGCGGTGGAGAATCGAACCCCAGACCGTAGTAAAAGAGTAAGCCCACTTTGGGACCGTAGGACACGAACCACATACAGTAATAAAAGGGTTTATCCCGAAAGGGAGTGAGTAGAATTGAATTCAATACTCTAGTATATGGTTAATCCCTATGTGAGACGTACCTGGATCGAACCCAGTACTGTTATATATGGAAAACAGACAGGGACAGACGAGAATCGAACCCAGGACTGTAATATATGGTTTTCTCTCGCGGGAATGTACCAGGACTCGAACCCTAATACTGTAATAAATGGCTAAGCCCTTCACAGGGACCAAACTACTGTTATGGACGGCTTCTCCCGAACGGGAACCAACGAGAATTGAACCCAATACTGTAATAGTCTAAGAATAACATATGTCGTTCTGTACATTTTTTATTTATTTATCGTCCTCCACATTGGATCCGTCATATTCCATTTTGCAATTTTTACATTCAATTCGTACTCAGCGACCACGAAAATCTTTATCTACTTGCTTTCAGTTCCATAGCAGTTTTTTACATTTTGTCCGCCATTTTGAATTTTACACTTTTCGGTATCCGATTCATACATAGCGACGTCAAGTGTCTCTATATACCCAATTTTAGATCCATACTTTTTTTTTTTTTTTTTTTTTTTTTTTTGTAATTTGTTTCCTCCATTTTGATTTATAACATTTGATATTAGATTCGTATTCAGCTACCTTTCAAACCTATATATACCGCGTCTCAAAACAATTACATCATAGCTTCCTATTTTGTCGATGTTTTCTGGTGTTTCGGAGCGTGCCTTTTTCTGATTTTCAAATGGTCGCCACGCCCCCTACAGGCCCCATTCAGGCAAGATATTTCACATGTGAGGTATACTCGGTGTGACCTTTCCAACGATATATAACACATGCAGATCCCCGCGTACCACTTCATGTACTTCCCTAGTCTGTGTTCTTTCGTTTTTAATGTTCAGGGTGTCTATCGGTCACGGAAGTCATGAAATCACAAAACGGTCATGAAAATCAAGAAAAAGTCACGAAATTTAGCTTCATGGTCACGATTTTTTTTTTTTTTATCTCTACGAATATAAGTACAGACGAAATTTTTTGTATAAAACGTCAAAATTCACCGCCAAAAATGTCTATTGTCGGCTTTAGACGCTACCAAATCGCAAGCAAAGCACGCTTCTATCGCATGCATGAAAATGCGGTCACATTCAAATTCGCTCTTGAAACTGTCCTTCAGCTGGCACCATTGAGCAGTGGCGATGCAAATCGCATCGCATCGTGAAACCACCTACGGATTTAACCAGTTTATTCAACTGTAAGAAGATACAAACCTTTTATCATTGCAAGGAACAGCCTTTGAAAGTAGAGATAAGATAATGATAGGTGCTGAAGAATATATATATATATAGTGTTATTAGTTTTTGAATGTTATGAAATTTAATGGTTTGGTAAAGGAAAGGTCTAAAAAGTCACGAAATTTCATTTTGGAATTTTAATCGACACCCTGTTCATAGGTCAAGCGTTTTAATACTTTGCTCTGAAATAGGGTAGAAATGCCATTGTCGTTTAAGATAGTTTTGACGGTGGAAACTAGGTTTTGACGATGAAAACAGAAATATTTATTTAGGCCAGGAGTGAGTAACCTGCTACCTCCAGGGTCATAAAGTGCGACCTCATGAACCTATTGTGAAAAATGTTAAATTATATAAATATGAAATTTATTAGAAATATACTTCTGAAAAAGTAAATAAATGCTAGTTTCTCACTTTATCTTTTTAACATATTATAAGAGTTATATATTTCATTTAAATTATTAATGTAATTCTAATAACTGTAAAATATCCAGAAAAAATTAGGTATGTTCAAAACTATCATATGCGGCCCTCTTGGGAAATGGCCATTGTCAATGTGCCCTAAAAAAAATCCCATGTCTGATGTAAGGGATAAAAGTTATGGGGACTATACAATTATTTTTGCCAGGAAGCACGTGCAGGAATGTTATGCATGTTGCTTACAGCATATCGTTCAGAACTTTTGAGAAGCAAAGCCATGCCGCGTCCCATGATAGTCAGCGTGGTGAAATTGTGGGGTGTGCATCACAAGGACAGAATGCATCTCAAATCATCACTGACGCACTGTTAGCAGAAGTTTGGAATTAAATTAAATAAATCCTCGTCAAGGTCAGGAAGACTTAAGCAACAACCACAGCTCAGGATGAAGCACTGCTAGATGATGATGCCAGGAACAATCCAAAACGCCATAGATCCACCTTGCGTGACAAGGCTGTAAAATATACCTGTTCCCATGAAACCATCCGGCAAAGATTAACGGCAGATTGCCAGAGGATTGTTGTCCTGGCACAAAATATTCTCATACAGCGTGGTCCGGAAGTGGGCGTACCCCTAATTGGTGTTTTTTTGACGATTTTAGGTTTTACCCACATTTGTTTGGTAACATTGCTTGGCAACTGGACGAAAATGGTATCAAAGACACTCTTGTGATACAGCAGGATGGAGCACTAGCGCACTTCGCGATTCACGTGCGCAATTACCTGAATCAAAAGTTTCCTGGCTGCTGGATTGGAAGAGGTTGTGCGTCTTCACCAGCTCCCTTTGCCTGGCCTCCAAGAAGTCCCGATCTGACGACACCAGACAATGCTCTCTGGAGTTTCATAAAGCAACAAGTAAGAAACACTCGATATCACACAACGCAGGAATTACAAACAGCTGTGGAACGCGCGTTCACCCTCGTGACTCCGGAGTATTTCTGCAAAACATATGCGAGAACTTGGCGCAGAATTCAGCTGTGTTACGACATGGATGGTGATCATACCGATGTTTATGACTCTTAAGACTTCAAGGTAACTGTGTACAGACATTCTACCATAACTAATGTTATATTGTTGAAACTGAAGGGGGGGGGGGGTACGCCCACTTCCAGACCACACTGAAGAGTTGTACAAGGCGAGACAATTAGAATGTGAACAGTGGAACATTGAACTCGTACAGGCATACTGGCATCTAACTACAAGAGTGATGAAAAGGTATTTCTCTCCGATCAATGAGGAAGACTCATCCTCTATAGGTCGCAAAGGACAAGGTACGTGCCTCAACATGTAGTGGAGAGAGGGCAACTGGACGAATTGTAGCACACTTCTTTTGGGCTACATGACAACTGCTGGCCAAAGAAATTGATTTCAGTGCCGGGGAAATGACCAGTCAGGTTTATATTAATATCCTGGTGAGCACCTACAATTCTATCTTTTCAATTTTTCATACCAAGAGGAGTTTGTGTTTATGCACAACAACAATCCCGTGCATACATTCGAACATACCCAGGTATGGCTACAAAAACACCCAAAACTCATCTGCACGGACTGGCCTCCACCGCCTCCTGAACTCAACCCAATGGAACAACTATGGAATATCATGGTGCAGAAATGGTTGAAAACGCGAGGAGTTAGAAACCAGGCAGATCTAAAGGTTATGGCAGTATTATTGCAATACTCTCGGCCACTTTACTGCACTTGTTACAAGCATGCAGGAGTTACTGCATGGCGTAATTGCAGCACGCAGTGATTACACCAATTTAAAAGGGCTGTTTTGCTGTTTACATCTCTATTGACATTATAATCTGAGGAGGCACTTTAACCATTCATGTGAGTTTGGTCATTGACTAGCATCGTGACTGTGGAATTTTTTCTTTCCTCCCACTTCATCGTTCCACCACTTTATTCGGTCATCACTCACCTGCAATCGTAATCCCTTCTTTAGCTTTAGTTGAGTGATCTAAACTAGGGATTAATTTTTTATTTACTTATTATTTTTCATTTCATGCTCGTTCCTAGGGTTTATTATATTATTATTTAAAGCGACAGTTCGCATCATAGATTAGAATTAAATTGCACCTCCTTTATTTGAGTGTTATTCCCTTAGGTCAAAATCTCTGAACTTCCTTCAAGTAGACTACTCTTAAACAATCGAGTTTAGCTGTAGAGTTTGGGTACTCATTTTAGAGAGGTTTCATTGTATATAACAAATTTTCCTAACAATGTATTGTAACCGCTGCTGGAGTATGCTACTACTACAGAATTTTAAGCTACATTTCAGCTTTCTAAAGAAAGACACAATCCACCAGTTTAAGGGACGTCTTTTGCAGAGGTAGAGATTATGTATGTTTATCAGATTAACATAGTGACCTTAATTTCCAAGTATGGCCCTGTATTTTACATGTTCAACTTGCATTGCAGAATCAACTTCGGAAAACAGAGAAGATCCTTAGATTATTTGACGTTTTTCAGTAACAGGCAAAAAGTGAATACAAACTGATACTTTCAAATTTCTGTTTTAATAAAATATGCCAACAAAAATATATATTACAAGGAAAGAATTCTTGTACGAAATTAACTGTATACACTACATAAACCATAAATTATCGCATACATCAATAGAATTCCTCCATCTGACACCACTGTTATTGAAAAAAAAAACTACCTATTGCTAACTTTCATTGTGTATTTCATTATAGTTGCTCTTACACTTTTTTAAAAAATAAAAATTTAGCCTCTGTTTTTCTTCAAACAGTACATTCGGCGAAATATAACAGTTACAATTATTTATATGTGTGACACTCTGTATCATTACAATTCCAATTATCATAAAGTTGAATCTTCTAATAATAAAATTTACATGTAATAATGTACTATATGTCAAATGTTAAGAATGTTTACTGATCTCGACATACTTCGTAGTTATTAAAAATATTACAGAAACACTTTCCAAATAATATATCATCGGCAGTATGCCAAAAAACAAGGAACTATATACTACTGGTTTCGAAACCACACTGTGGTTTGAAAATTCACAGCATACTGAAAAATGAGAGAATCTTTCGCACTTAATTTCATTAAAAGAACTTACCCGACAACAGCTTTAACTTTACGCTATCTTTGTCATCAAAGAAAAAGGCAAATATTTATCTAGAAACAGAAATTAAGTGAAAATATTGATTCTTGCGTTATGGCGACGATATAGTACTTTGTTTCTTTAAGTGAAAGCAAATGATTCTCGCAATCATTCCGATGTTAATTTGTTGTCATCATTGTCAAGGATGGAAGATTAACAAAACTGAAATGCTAAATAGTGCGCCTCTTTTTATACTTATCAAAAAAAAAAAAAAAAAAAAAAAAAAAAAGTCAAATTATTACAACGATCTAAATATCAGTTTTGAAGCTTTCGTTAAAACAAACTGATATTCGTTATTATTCATATTGAGCAGGATGATGGTTTCCTTAATATATTGTAGTGCAATCTCAAGACTTTTTTTATTCAAAAACAGGACCATACCCTTGGAAGATATTTATTTTAAGAGATCATAAGTTGCCAACATTTCTCTTTTCCTTATTCGTGCTGGATGAAATTCAGTACATTCGAGAATTGTCATTCTATTTCTTAATAAGAAATATTTCTTTATAGAATCCTAGCTTGCTCTTTCTAACCTAATTTCTTCGTCCATTTACCCTTGATAATGCTGTCGAATTGATTAAAAGACATATTTCTTATATTCAATGGGAACTATGTTTATTAAATGTTTTTCGCTTACATCTTCTCGTGTAATGCATTTTTCAATTATTAACCAATTATCAATCCTCATTTTTAATCTATCCCTTCACTCTAACTCTAATTTCATATTATTATCCACATAAACTTGAACACCTTACTACTGCTCTACTGGTTTAAGTTGCCTTATCTAATTGAGGTAGAGCTGATTTCCAGCACAACACACGACGCACAATTTCCAAATTGTTATTTAATACATTTCGATAGTATATTCAAGTTATTATTATTGTCGAGACATGCATCTTGAGATTGTTACACTTAGGCGACGAATTACTTAACAATACGTAACATTTCGATGACAGTGACTAATTACTACATCGCAATTAGTAAGTAACATGGAGCATTTTTATGATTATCTACAATCTGGCCAATACAATTACAATTTTTAATTCGACGCTTCTGACAAATGCGAAAGCAGGTTTATTCAATTCGTTGTCATATAACAACTGTTTCGTTTCTCGTTTACGTCAATGAATTTCTCGCTCTCCTTTTGCACTAAGTACCCCCCCCCCCCCCGCTGTCGATTTTTTGGAACTCATTAATTATTTTCATCGAAAGAAAAAAGACAGTCTCTGTAGTATTAACTTCCTACAGAAGAAACCTCGCAAGGAAAAATTCCAAGAACTCTCTCTCATCGCAAGAACATACATATATGCTTGTGTATATGTGTGTGAGGCGGCTTTGATCAAATCACCCAGGACTCCTTATAGGGCGGAAAAGAAAGAAAATCGTTTCGCAGAGCATACCAGCAAGCGGTCTCATCGCTTATTTTAACCATTACATCAATCAGTACGTTGTAAGTGAAAATTGTGAATTTCCCTGCAGAGCCGCAGCACAAAGAAACTGGTGGCGAAGACAATTCATTTGGGTGACTGGACTTGAGCGAAGTGGAGTGCCTGACCGCACCCGAAACAGACCCAACCCCATCAGTGGAAATTTGGTGGATCCTATGCTAAACCAGCGAACTGCGTCTACTTAAGTGTGTGTGTTTAAGTATTTTCCTATAATTGTGACCGTCAAAAGAAAAAAACATTGTCAGATAATGTGTTTGAGAGAGAAAATTCTAAAGACGTCACCGTGGAAACGTTTATCCACTCGAAAAGCTGCAGTAGGACGGTCCAAGATTTCGACCCACAGGATCAGTTGTGTTCCCCTTCCACCCTGTGTAGCCGGCTAATGCAAAGAGTAGTGAACTCCAAGCTTAACATATCGAAGAGACCTCGCTGTGAGTATAACTATCATACAAATGCGAAAGCCACCTAATCAATGTTATCACTGGTCTGTAAAAATATCGAGCTCGAAAAAGTAGTATACCATTAATTTTTGTGAATTATCAAATAGTAAATTGTAATTATTTATGTTGTTGTACAATTTGCACTGATCTTAATTTGCAATTCCAATTATATTTATTATATAATACGTCGTTGGATTTCACTTACTTGCCAGACAAAATTCTTAGTACGCAAATTACGTGGAGTTAACTAAAACATTCGTTTAAATACCCATTAACGGTGCTTACATCGAAATACATCGTCCCCAGCTTTCGGTGGAAATTAAATGTAAGCATGGTACGAGAGTAGTTTTGTCGTGGCAAGCTGAGAAAAAAAAAAAAAGAAAGAAAAGAGTGTGACAAAGAGAGACGAAAGAAAGAAGAGTAGGATAAATATCGTACAGTGTTTCCAGTTTGCGTATTGCTTCTTTCGTTTACGTTAATAATAATAATAATAATAATAAAAACCCACAACGAAACGATCTCACAATCTTCAGAGAAGAATAGGTACACTATTATTATTTTCATATAATATATGAATAGGGCGCGCAGTCTTGGATTCGATTCTCTGTAGCTTTTTGGTATTGGCTCAGTATCGTGAAACTGCTTGAGCAAATCCTATATAACCAATGTACGCTTAAACGAAAACATAGTACTACTTCTATTTAGTAACAGTCAGAACCGAAACTGGAACACTTTAAATGTTTTTCTTTGTATTATGTCAAATGGAAAAATGAAAATGATTAATAAAATATTTTTCATAATAGTCAACTACGAATTCAGTTCAGTCTAATATAAATTAATCTTATACAATGAATACCATATTGTCTAATTTAGTAATCATATACAAAAAACGATTAATATGTTTGCTCCGGAATGTTATATACTTGTACAACCTTAGATCTGAAAAATGACATCGAAAAATAAAGATCATGTATTACACAAGGTTGTGACAATTTTGTTATAAAGTATCACAATCTCATACTTTACTCATGCACACATAGTTATACAATTCAGAGTATTTGTATATATATTTTTTTCTTCTTGATGATCCAAATATACATAAATAAAGACCTTGGAATAAATATTCACTTAGTAATTTTGATTGTTGAGCACTTTTTTACTCCCTCACTGAATAATATGATGAATATTTACATTTCTTCTAACCTTAAAAATGGTAAATATTTCTTAAGTAAACCTTGGAATACGAACGGAACTCATTCTAAAAACAGCAAATATACTCACTTATTCCCCTATCCCCAGTCCAGCTAGGTGGTCCCAGCAATGAGTTCAATATATTAATATAATTTACGAAATATTCCATTTTTCTATCGGAAGAAGTGAGCATAAAGATATTCCTTTTATTTCAAAGAAGATAACAAAATAAAATAAAATTCATTGTACTCGCAACAAGAATGAAGGATATCATTACAGATTCAATTGTTAGGTCCAATTCAATATTGGCGTAACTAAATATATAAGGAGGTGAGATGTTCCTGTA
This sequence comes from Thermobia domestica, assembly GCF_964235325.1. NCBI lineage: Eukaryota > Metazoa > Arthropoda > Insecta > Zygentoma > Lepismatidae > Thermobia > Thermobia domestica. Next base: position 30,436,423 of record NC_137454.1, read on the forward strand.
ATCAATTATAACTAAAGATTTTGTATCCAAGTATATAAGATGCCTAATATACTTCTTCGACACCATTTTCCATAATATCTTGGTATTCCTATGATATTACTGATCAAACTCTAATTTAATAAAATGAAAAGTACAGGTAAAGAAAACAAAGATTCAAAGTCAATTGATCGACCCACTAATCATTTTTTTTTCTATTTATAGCTAGATTTAATATGTCAGTATCTGAATGCCTGTCTGATTCTTAGAGTAATATCCTAAGTAGGAACATGTTTATTTACGAAGAATCATGTACCGTGGAAGTTACAAATTACCACGAATATAAAAACTTGAAAGTAATTTTTTTTTTTTTTTTTTTGGTAAAATAATTATATATGTGAAGTTTTTATGACTTCGAATTTGCCACGCTTGTATAGATCGTATCTCCCTGACAACTGACACTGCTTTCTTCAGAAAGAAAAATTGAAATGTAAAAATGGCACTATTTAGAAGTAAGAAATTCTAAAATTGTGAAGCGAACAGATTTCATTAATAAATGTAAATTTTTGCAATCTTTGTTAGCTTTGCTATCATTTGCATTTCATACTAGGGACTGTTTCTATCCGACCTTTTATTTTATCCACGCACGTTGCTATTTTCTTCTTTCATTATAAAATCATACTTCATATAGTTTCATATTTTTATGCCTGTACAATATTATTCTGCTTTAAAAACTAAACATCCTTCTATAGCCATTCCTACCACGAGGATTATGGTGTACCTGGATGATACTTGCCCAATGCATGACACCCATCACTATTGTATCTCGCTTTTAAGACCGAAGTTCGGAACTTTTAACATGATATCTTCTTGTCTTATTTCATTGAATCAGTACCGAAAAAGATCTGTGCACCAAGTCACACGCTTCAAGCTATGAGAAGCGCAATGATTCTGTGGTGAAATGAAATCAAATTTTTAGTTTCATTTTTTGAATTAAATTTTGTGTTTACGTTAGAATAATGAGAAATTACGCCGAACTAATTTGTTTGGTTTAGAAAAGGGTAATCATTTGTGTTTAATCTATTATGAAATACTATTTGATCGCAAATTCCTTCTCATTCGTTTGAAGTACGTATGAAAAATAAATGGGTACTTGTATCGTTTTATAGGTAACAAGAACAACTCAATCTGGTAATTGTCTATATTTTATAAATAACCGTACAGTTTACTAGGTAAGCTTTTTGATTATTATTGAATTATGTGTGCACTGACATCTTTAACCAAGTTGCTGAACAGGGTTTCAATGCGCAAAAAGAGGCACCTAACTATCCTATAAAGCTATCTATCAAGATCAATGCTGTTTCGTTATGTCGGTACATGTTATTATGTACTATACGTTTTTGTTCTGTTCAATATTGTTTTGTTTTAGTTCGTATCTTTCAAATACCGTAGTTTCGTTAGCTGAACGTGACGAATTGGTCGAAATTTTCTTGGCTTCATATAGCTAGACTTCACACACTCATTAGACTGCATTTTAACATAATAATAATAATAATAATAATAATAATAATAATAATAATAATAATAATAATAATAATAATAATAATAGAATCCTATTATATTTATTCATTCTGGAATACAAATTTCATGTACACATTACTTTTTGAGAGGAGGATATAATTGTTGTTAACAGAAACTTTAGGAATAAAAATGGTGTTGCTAATCTTTCTTGAGATTTTTTTTTTTTTTTTTTGGTAATAAATTGCCTTTAGAAATTCCTACATATTTCCTATGTATATCCAATTCTGGAAGTTGCCTGAATCACAGTTAGTAAATACCGATCTTTTTACCATGCCAGTTTCATGGGTATTTTATTACTTTGATGGGCTGGGAGTTCAGTCTATATTAGCACATTAATTCTCTAACTCAACAAATAACGAGAAATACTGATTAACGTTTAAAGTACCCGAATCCGATTAAGCAGTGCGTATTTAACTCCTGGCACTGCGACACCTATGACAAGAATTAGTGTTAATACGAGTAACACAATTTCTAAGAAGCGAATCATTTTGGAGCACTTATTTTCATTGAACTTCGTCTTAACTAGTAGCACATAGCGCTCATACAAGAAAGAAGGGGGACAGGTAGATTTTACCTTTCGAACTCTGGTAGCCTATTATACTGTAGACGACACTGAGAATAATAATAATTATTATTATTCATATAATTATTTTCAAATATTATGTCGAGAGCCTTCGCATTTTTGTGAAAATATAAATAAAAATTTTACCAAAACAAGTTTTCTTTGCTATAAAATAGAGCCGCTTCCTTCAACAGCAAATCGAGCAAAATTAAGCTCTCTCAACTTCTTTGGTATCAACTGCGAAGATACCACGTATTACTTTCTCCCCTACTATTAAAAACCGTTCTTTTGGTAATCAATATTCGAATTCTTAGAAATTCTGAATTGACGAACTTCTTTTTAAACTCGACATTAAAAAATGATATCCTTCATACTTGCGTTAATAAAAGAAATAAACTCTTGATCATAACAACATGTTAAAACATTCTTTACATATATAAATAAACAGTGCTATAAATCTTTGCCCGACTAAACTACATGTCTTTGGAACTATCACAGAACAGCACTTTGTGCAAAGCCTGAGTGAAATATGTATACATATATAAAACATGAATTCCTTCTATCACAACATACATAATTTCAACCACTCATACGCATCATTTTTAGGAAACTTTTTCTACTTTATTCTTGATAAAGAAAGATGGCCCAAGTATAGCTCCTGCCATAAGCGCTAATTTCAATAGAGTTGATATAGAAAACAGATCATCCAGCGATCGTAGTGAAGAAAGCATTCCTCCAGCCTGAACACACAAGAAATTATATGGCATCAATCCTGCATAGAAACGAAGTACAATATTAATAATAGTGACCATCACATGTTCATAACTTATAACAAAACATTTTATCACACAGAGTCTATCTTCTTAATTATGTAGAATGTGTTTTCAGTCCATTACTGGAACTATTATCAGTTTTATGGAATTAGCAAAGTGTTAAGAAGGATTTGTGACGTAGAAAGGTCCTTCTTTTCCTGTAGATGTTTTGCTAATATGAAAAACTTATCTTAAGGCAATTGTAAAAAAGCATAATTCTGAAACTATTAAAGAAAATTTTCTGTCAAAACTGTCTGACTATAGTATTTTCGGTGTTCACGTGATTTTCCTTCAATATATATATGTGCTTAAAGATTAGCGTTTTTATAGTTCTGTCTTAACACAAGATTTTCATCTGCAGGAAAGAAGTGTCTCTTCTACTTTATTAGAGCGAAGATCCTCTTTACTCAACAGAGGCGTTCGTTTATCCGGATACTCCTCCGAGATACCTGAACCGTTCTAAACCAAATTTGACATGGTGATTCGAGAGCGCGCGCTGAGTATTGTAAGGAGTCGCATGTCCAGATCGGACATACCATTGAGGAATAATCACCGAAAAACTGGATCTTCGAGATCCCTGAACCGTTCTTCAACAAGTTTGACACGGTGATTTGAGAGTGTGTGCTTACAACGGTACGTTTGTATATTTGTATATTTTCTTGATGTAATTTCATGAATATGATCAGAGGCGCAATAATTGAACAGAAATAGGTATATTGAAAAAGAAAAGAAAAGGTTTGTTGATTAGTTATTGATGTGGTTGTCGAGGCGCAATAATTAAGCAGAAATATGTATATTGAAAAAGAAAAGGTTTGTTGATTAGTTTTGTTGATATGGTTGTCAAGATGACAGAATTGTTATAAAGATAGATAGTTGATGTCAAGAAGAAATATATTTGAGATATGTGTGTGATGTATTGGTTTACAGCAGTCATCTTTTGGAAATAAAAGAAAACGTAAGATTCTAATATCGTATAAAAGGTCTTGCTGCTATTATTTATTTAATAATACTATAGATTTAAATATATTCTCGTTATATAAATTATATATAACGAGATAATACAAATCTATATTATTATTATTAAATAAATAATAGCAGCAAGACCTTTTATACGATATTAGAATCTTACGTTTTCTTTTATTTCCAAAAGATGACTGCTGTAATTATTATTAAATAAATAATAGCAGCAAGACTTTTTATACGATATTTGAAAGCTTACACTACTTTTATTCTGCAAGATGATTACACGTACTCACTATATTTGTCGAACAAATATATATTCGTGCCATCAGCTATATATCTTCATAACAACCATCTCATCTTGACAACCACATCAATAACTAACCAACAAACCTTTTTTCTTTTCTTTTTCAATATACCTATTTCTGTTCAATTATTGCGCCTCTGATCATATTCATGAAATTACATCAAGAAAATATACAAATATACAAACGTACCGTTGTATGCTAAGTGTCGTAAGTGGTCGCATGTCCTGATTGGACATGTAACCGTGCTGAGTTCAAGTCGCTGTTCGGGCGGCCATTTATTTGTAACCGGCAGGGTGTCAAGTCGCTGTTCGTGGCTCGTGGTACTACCAATAAGTGTCTTCCTGATACTTTAACTTACCTGGACAGGACGATGAAGGACCTCTCCAAAAAAAGGTTACAAACTGTTTCCAAATCGCTCGTCGGTCTCAATAATATGAGCATTAGGCGCCGAGAGGTTCGGGTGTCTCGTCTGGAAAACCTCACGGACGATCAGACGGTCATCCAGACCATAATGCACACAAACATCACTCATACCAACAACAAAAACACACTGGATTAAATAACACTATACTTATTTATTAGAACACCATTGTATAAAAAAAAATAGCGAAGAGGAATGGACACAACACTGAACACTAAAGATATATAATAATTTTCGTCGCTGAAATTACACTTTGCCCTTTTCAGGCAATATAGCCCTTTACATATATATATGATTATAATTCAGATATCACTACAAATGCTTCTCTCACACCATTGACACACTTGGGGGATTAGCACTGGGGAAAAGTTGTCTGGATCGTCCCACGATGAATCCAGTTGTTACACTGAACCGTCCTAAAACGTAGAGGTGATTCTTCAGCAAATTAAACAAAAAATTCTCCAAAGTAGAATGCTGATGTGGGCGGGCGCGTGTATAACATTTTAAACGCACAAGGTCTGCGGACCTGGGACTTCACTAGTTGGGGCTAGCCGTAAGAAAACGTCCTTCGCCGGCTAATAGCTTGTGCCCCTTAACACAACTTATATTTGAAGCTCGACGCGAGATGCGTGGTTACGGCTTCCAGACCTGGAGTCAAACTCTCTGAGCACCCAAGCTCAAGCTACGGGTTGCAATGATCAACTAAAAGTGTTGGCAGTTCATTTCAAAAATCACTCAGTTAACTCACCTGTACGCACATACAAACAGAATACGGAAAAGAATTTATGTTAATTTTAGTCAACTGCCTATAATGCACTAGACACGGCGATAACACTTGCGTGAGAAAGTACAGATAACGGACTGCAGAACAACGCAGTTGGTGCCACTTTGGTTGCTGGAACATCTGGTCAGCCCGTATTTCTCTAATCTATTATAATGTTTCCATAAGCGATTAAAGAAAGCACTTACTTCAGTTCCCAATAACTATAGAATATATACTGTGCATATAATAAGTCAGGGAGAAACACTGAAATGGTTAGTCACTAACTGAAATGTTCTCAGCAAAAGCAAGGTTTTAAATATATATATATGAAAAAATGATGAAAGACTTCTTTGTCCAATTGTGTGGGAAAGAAGCAATTCCCACCGAAGAAAGAACTTATGTGCGTTGCAGAATAAAGTATAAATCGAAAATAATGATCACTGTCTTCACGAAATATACAGAGTGTCCACAAAAAATCCTTCTATAACCTGGTAGCGGTTATAGACATACCATTGAAGAATAATCACCGAAAACGGGATGGCCGTAGATTTAACCTTGGAAAAGAATTTGGTGCGTGAAGTCTCATTGTAAACAATGGAAAATAAAATTTTCAGCATTAGAAATAGGGCGAAGCCCTTTTCATTTTGTTCTGCGACCATAATTTTCCAAAGCCATTACGCTTTTCGCTGATGCGCCAAATTCTACTATTTGTATGTCGTGTTCGTTCACGAAAACAATTGAGGGACTAAAAAATTATATGAATAACCAATAAAAGTCGATCACTTCGCTCCAAATTTGCAATTAATCCATACCTAGTATACCTGATTCGTGGTGACATTTCTCCTGGTGAACCAAATGCATTCTATGCAATTAAGATGATGGAACGTGATGGAAGATGAAAGAATTTTTTAAGCACGAATTTCATTGCACCTAAAGAATAATATCTATAATATTGTAAAAAACTATATATTATCAAGTCGATATGCGTACGAACATTAAAAGTGAGACCGTTTCTTGTATTCATCTTTGATGTATTCAACACATTATATATTATTGCCAGATATTTCTACTGCTTCTTTAAAGTAGGAAGAAGGTAGGTAAGTGAAAAATTAAAGTTTATTTTTAAAAATATCTTAATACCAGGGTAATTTCATAAATAATGCACACTAATTTTTTGTGACTTACACATTTATTGTTTGAAGAGGATCTCTTTACAGGCCTTCAATATAATCTCCCTTCTTGACAATGACGGAATCCCACGTTCGGGTAACTTCTATATTCCATTAAGGACGCCATCTTTGTGAAGCTGTTGAGTGTTTCGCGTAACGACTACATGAAGTTCTTCCAGATATGGAAAACGAGGTCCATGCATACGTTGTTTCAACTTCGAGAATACATCGTAGTCTGGTAGACTCGTCCGGACTGTAAGGAGCATGAGATAACGTTTCCCAACCATATTTACAAATGTTTTGACGCACAGCATTAGCGGTGTGCGGGTGAGCGTTGTGGAGAATCAGTAGATCTGCCCTGTGAGCAGCTCCGGTAGAGTTTTATGCATTTTTCTGTACAGTTTCAGCAGGAATAATACGCCAATATGCTGTTGTGACACTTCTTCCACATGGAACTCTGCCCGTTATGATAATGCCTTGGTAATCGTAAGTAAAAATCACCATTTCCTTAACCTTGGAGATGGAGCTTTCCACTCATTCGATTGTGATTTCAACTTTGGCTCACAGTCTCTGATCCACGTTTCATCAATAGCAATAATGCGACGCAGAAAGTCATTACCTTCAACGTTGAATCTTTGTTTCAGTACAGTTGCATCGTCCACATGTGTCAGTTGCTTCTGTTCAGCAGTCAAAAAGTGGAAGACCCATTGGGCAGAAATATTTCTCTTCTGCAAATCACTTGTCAGAATTAGTATACTGACGCAGATGGAATCCCTGTAATGTCAGAAAGTTCCTCACATGTCACACGGTAATCTTGTTCAAGTGCATCTGCCACAAACTGTACTCTTCTTTCGTCTACTGATGATTTTCTCCTCCCTGGCCTTACATCATCCTTTATGCTCACACGACCACTACGGAAACGAGTAGCCCAACGAGAAACGTGACTAGACCAACTTTAAAACACCCCTTTGGCCCTACTAAATCGATCGATAACTAATTGTACTTATCAGATAATTTACGACCAAATCCGTTCTTTCATTTTAATCTCAAATATGTCGGCAACTAACGATCAGCATGTGTCAAGACCAATTCAAAACACTCCTTTGGCCCCGGTTCACTGTTGTCTCACCACAAACTTCACATAAGGCACTGTGAATTTCTGTGGGGTTTTGACACGAAAAGTTTGAAACTTTATGTACAACCTCTGGTCTTCAATAGCAGTAGCGTAGCGTGGTATTCCGAAATGGGGATGCAAAAGTTAGTCACTTGTGCGATACAATACTACTAAAATCAGCAATACATAGCTATACTTATGGAAATATAGGGTGTAAGAATTTTGGGGGAGGCCCCCTAATTGGTGGCCTAGCGGGGCATACAGAAGCAAATGCGTGGATTACGTCAGAAGCCAATAAGCAATTGTCTCAGCTTCTTCTTACCACTACCGTGTGACAAGAAAACTCAGCCTCACTGTTGTATGAACATTGTTTCCAGTATAGTTCCCTTTATTTCTTTCTCGTGGGCAGCTTCTTTCTCCGCATACCATACTTCAATCTCGTTCTTTAAAAAGTCACCCCTAGAAATTTGTCATTTTGAGTCCGAAACTCAGACGCCCATTCGTGAATATGGGCCTGAGTGTATACGTATATCATTTGAAGATGTAAATAGAAAACACTTAAACCAACTCTGGGGGCCTGTTTCTGAGTATGTATTTCGTTGTCAAATATCCAGATACTGAAGGCAGGGGCGCAAATCTGTCTTCAACATTCGGGGAATGGGTAAGACCGTTCCCATTTTTTAAAGCGATGTTCAAAATATTTATGAAGTTGAAAAACAATGCTGTGGAGGAACAGAGTTGTCTTCAACATTTGGAGGAGGGCAGATTTGAGGGAAGATGGCATATTTGAGGCTTATTCTGGGGGGAGGGGTGATGAAACTCATATTACGGTAGATGAATCTGATTTCTGAGGTGAACCTGTTGTATATTATATACCAGGCGATGTAGATAAAATTGTGATACGTATCAAGTGTCGTGAACACATTCTGAAATCTAAATACATGCTATTTACGCATGCACAATGATCCACATTAAAATTTTAGGACACTTCTTTTGTAATAATATAAATAATGACTTCCCGAAAACTATGAAAGAAAATCAACTATGTATGGCGCAACAATACTCTTATTTGACCAAAATTATGATGATCACAATAGCGTTATAGGAATCGTTACAGGAATTAAACAAACAGTTGAAAATAGACTAACAATAATAAATGATAAGAAATATTTAAAAAAAAAAAAAACACGATTCTTTTTTAAAATGAAACAAGTCAAGGGAAACAATTTCATCCCACTTTCCTTTGTGGCATTCGGATACAAATCATCACAATTTCAAGTCGGGTGGAGGGGACATGTCTCCCTCATCTCCTCGGGATATGTGCTAATGACTGAAGGGCCCAAGCAATCTTTGCGAAGGGCGAGAATGCTGGCTCTCTTGGTCTACCAGATCGGTGACCATGATTCTACAGAATGCTTTATATTTATGCTTGTGTGTGTGAGCTCCCTCAAAGAGTTTCTGGCCACGCCACTGGACATACTATGTATTTATGATGAAGATTAATAGTTTGCCTTTAATTACGATTACAATTACGTAATGCATTTAATTACGATTAAAGCATAACTATTTTTATACTATTATTTACATAACCGACATGCTTCAAAAAGGCATTGAACTAGCCATTTCTGTTTTGTTCTCTTTCCTTGACGTTAGCGCTCGTACGCTCTGTACAGCAACTATAGCTTAGTTCAAAATAGATAGAGTTGGAAATACTTGAAGATATGCCAGCGTATAACTAAAGCAAAATGTAGAGTTCAAGGGGTGAAGGGAGTTAAGAAAGCAAGTAGTTACGCATGCGCACTCCACAGAAAGCAGACGAAAACCCCGTTTCTTGCAGTAGGCCTGGAAGCCCAAGGAACATAGCATACGACAAGAGGAAAGATAGAAAATGTGCATCTGAGTGACGCGCCTCGCTTATCAAAGTAAGGCGAGAGAGCACATCCAGAAGATTGCAGTGCAAATAATTGAGATAATTACAAGCAAACAATTTATATACAATGAAATACGTATTTTTTCTTATTAATAGGGGATGCCGGGCATACCGGCGTTCCCTTACGCTACGCCGCTGTTCAATAGACAGGTTACCCGAGACACCTGCCGCCTCCATTTCCAACACCTGTCACAACCATACTGTGTTCACTAAAAAGCGCACAAGCACACGTCCTACTGTCTCAAGACCTCAGCTTCAACTTACGAAATGTTTAGCTCGATTTCATCATCCACTCAGCAGAGTTCCCATAGTGTGCATTATTTATGAAATGACCCTCGTATTATGGAAAATTGAAAATTTTAATTCTACCATTATACGATAAGTAGAGGAAACAACTGTTTTTAAGGTGCTTCGTTTATCAACCAAAACTTATTACCCTGGTGTCCGGCCGTCCCGCAGACAAAAAAATCTCAAGAACTACTTATGGGTTACCATCACTTTTGGCCAGGGTGCAGAGGATCAGACGTTAGGGGACGAGTTCGCTGACGCAGGTGATCCATCCAATTGACCCGAAGATGCAGCCCCCCATGTATTCTTCTCATATTGGGGGAGCTATTTAGATTAATTACTCCTTGGTAATATGCAACCCAATTGTTCTTAAGTCACGTTGGTTACATATCATTCACTTTCAATATTCTAACCAAAATCCTTTATGTGCCTGTGACTCTGCTACTTGTTTCACACCGTATCCTCTATAGGTGCCAATCCAATGAAATTCAAATAATCAAAAGCGTTTGGACTGGACCGACTGGAAATCAAACATGTCTCCAGCCAATCCTGTCAGTGCGCTTACCACACTATTTACTCTTATAATTTCACCGAATTTTATCTCCCTACCACATTCCTTCTTACATATATACTCAAGCATGAATAGTTATTTCTTAATATTTCCAGGATATTTTCCGAAAAAACGATTTGACAACGATGACCACGATGTCAGGCAAGAAGTATTCAAGATTTTGAAAAAAAATATAAATGAAAAAATAAAATTTTAGTTTCGTCCCAAGGTTTATGCCCTCAGACTAAAGTAAACGGATGATTAATGAAATTGAATGATTGTAAAATTAAATTATCTCTGTGCCCTTTCACCGGGAATCCAACTAGACTATGTGCACCAAAGGCACACGCGCTAGCCACTAGACTAGCCAAGAAAGCATTGGGAAATTTATAGTTCGTGCATATCTTTAAGGTATGTTTTCATTAAAACAAAAACTCCTTTAATTTTTATCTATCCTCTTACTCCTTATCTATCAACTGATGAAGATAAGAGAACGCAACTAATACAGCTGAGAATACGTATACGCCGTGTTCACTGTTTGAGGCGATTCTAACGTAAACAAAGTACAGTTGTATCCTTCTGCCATTCTCTTTGAAAAATTTGCATGTAACTCTGTAGACATGGCAACGTTGAACTGAAGTAAATGACCAGCGATTGGTGACAAGACTTCATAATGACGTATATTTCTCGTTAATTTACTCCTCCTAATGATGTACAAAGATTTACCATTTACCATTTCTGGTTGCTGCGGTGCATTATACACTCTAAGATTTTGTCTATTTTCTGTGGATGTATCCCTTCTATGTTAAATTTCGGTGGGTTGGTTTTGATTAAAATAACTAGTAGTGAACGGTTTAGGGTCATGTAAAGCAAACAGCAGAGAGATAAGTACAAACTACCTTCAGGTTTTAAGAAGTTACGTTATTTAAACTCGAAAAAAATGCTTATAAAAACATAACTACACTGAAAACTGTCTACGTTGACCACCATTGGTTTCATTGAAAAGTGGCCAACTTACAGAAAATAAATGCATTTTCAAGCAGAAACTATTATACGAGGGTCATTCCATAAGTCACGGCTACAGTAACGAGAAAAGTTGCAGCAAAGGAAAGCCACTACATACGTTTGAAGATCTTGAAAGTGCTTTTCAATATCACTAACAGGTGGTGTCTGTGTGTAGCATCTTATGGCAGGGACAATAGGAAGATATATTATAACGACTCACCAAGGGTAGTCGTCAACCTGGTTCGTCTAAGTAAGATATACAAATATTGAGTGGTAGTATTTGTTTACATGTAAAAATTATCTTTAATAATTATATAGCATTATTCTCACCTTTTCTATTAGAATGATAACGTCGATGAACGTTGCTAAAATGGTTTATTAGCTGATATACTTTATAATATATTTTCCTTCAAACTGTCAAGCACACAAACTTGCTGACTAGGTATCCATAAAACATGTACATAGCAACAACTATCCCATAATAATCTCTTACATACCTTAAAAACATTCTTCTTCTGTTATTATTAAATTAACATTCTATGAAGTATAGTGCATATGTATGAGCACTTTCTGCCCAAGGTATAGGTAATTATTACCCTATCCAAAGTATTTTGTTATAATATACGTATGCATTTAGCACAACGAACACAAAGTACAAATGTACAACAAAAAAGTATAGTATGTACATGCATAGCCAACAGCTAACATCCTTTAAATAATCCCCACATTTTTGATTGCCGACGATGGAGATGGCGTTGAAGGATCGTACACATTGATCAATTACATACAGCCGACGTTATTCAAGTCTTCCCTCTCGTTGCCAAAGAAGCGTGGATGCCTATTTGAAGGATGTTTGCTCTTTGCTACGTAGGTACCATGCTTTTCTTTGTACTTTTGTGATCATTGTACAACATGCGCTCACAAAGAAACCAAATTTTCAAGAAAATTGCTAATCCCCTTTTTAAAAAATGTTATCGTGGTATAGTAATACTGGAAAGACCTATGTCTAATACAGTTTGAACCGGTTCCATGCAGTTGGTATCTGACTAGGCACAAATGTAGTGGTAGTAAACTTGCCGTATCGCCATGATTTAAATGACTCATCGTGTGTAAACAATGAAATAAAAGAAACAAATAAAAAAATTGACGTGTTGTGTAAAAGTTTCAAAAATGTCAAACTTCTTGATGTAAGTTGTGTGCCCCGAAACTATCATACTAATCACGGCCTCCATTTAAATCGTCTAGGGAAACTGTTTTTACGCAACGCACTGTATAATATCATTATGCCAAATAAGTTGAAAGCACAGTGCACAGCTTATAGTACGTTAATACCTATCAATTGTGGAAGTACATCAGCACTGGTAATAGACGGAAATGGAAGCGATTGTGAAGGTGATCAAATTTCGTCTGAACAAAGGAGACACAGTTCGACTTTCAACGGAGCGAATCGGGATGAGGGTGAAGTGTTAAAATTGACAGGAAACTCACACGTAAGCCATGATAAGGAGCCAGGAGTACTTTTGGCTACTGAAAGTGAAGAAATTGATCGAATATCGTTAATACAAGGTCCACATAATACAAATCACGGTACGAAAGAACCTGGACTGGATATTAACAGATCGCAGCAAGTATCCACAAATGGTATAGAACAAAACGATTTATCTAGTACAACTCAGCGAAAATCAAATAGAGCAAGAAAGGTTCCTACAAGGTATAATGATAATAGTTTTTTAATGCAAGTCCCAATAAAAATTCCAAGCACTTAGCCAATAGAGGTAACAGTGACTACAATGTAATAAATGTATATTACCAGAACGTGCAAGGTTTAGCTAGTAAACTTGATTTTTTTGATGTATTAGTTGAAGAGGATCTTAAAGGTATGCATGTCATTTGCTTTAGTGAACATTGGTTATCTGCTAATCAGATGAATATGGTACACTTAAATAACTATCAGTTGGCTACAAACTATTCACGCGCTAGTAGGCAACATGGTGGGGTATGTATATTTGTAGGTGACCATTTACGTTTTAAGGAAATAAATGTAAGTCAATTCGTTGTTGAATTGCATTTTGAAATAGTTGCTATTTCAATTGAAAACATGTGTATAATTTGCATCTATAGGTCATCAGCAGGAAATATTAATGTATTCTTTAGGAGTCTTGAAACTGCTCTTGAGTCTCTGTGTAAGAAATATAGTACGGTAATAATTTGTGGTGATACTAACATTGACTGGCTGGTTCAATCAAGAGAAAAAACAAAATGTCAAAATATATTAGATATGTTTGGGTTGCAGCCTCTTATCAGAGAACCAACTAGAGGGAAAACTGCGTTAGATCAAATAATAATAAGTAAACAATACACAGAGTCAGTTACCTCTTTGAATATCTTTAAGCCAGGCTTTTCTGACCACGATGCAATAATAGGGCAAATATACACATCTCAAATATTCGTACCTACTCAATCAGAAGTTATAACAAAAAGATGTTTCTCAAAAACTAATATTAATTACTTTCTACACTTGCTAGCACAAGAAACCTGGCACAAAATATATGAAATTGGTGATACGGATGGTAAATTTAACTTTTTTCTAGATACATTTCTCTTTCACTTCAATATTGCGTTTCCCAGAAAGAACTACAGTAAGGTTAGGTTGGGGAAACCATGGGTCACTATAGGAATTAGGACTTCTAAACTCAAACTACTTGAGTTATCAGAAAAACTAAAAACGTGTAAAGATGTAACACCTCAATTTATTGAATATGTAAAATACTATAGGAAGACATACAAAAGAGTCATACGAACAGCAAAACTTTTACACAGTACAAATTACATCTTAGCAGCGAGAAACAAAAGTAAAGCTATGTGGAAATTAATTAATGGTAAGATGAATAAGGTAAAAACAACAGGAATTGATGCAATAAAAGTAAACTCTCAAGTAGTATGTAACCCAGATAAGATTGCAAATCATTTTAATAAATATTTCTTAACTTTAGAAACATTTAACCCAATCAAAATAGCTCATCAAGAAAATAACTCTAAGCTACAGAGCGGAATAACTAAGTCGCTTTTCCTGAAACCAGCTACACCAGAGGAAATCTTACAAATAATAAAAAGCTTAAAAAGCTCCAGCTCTCCAGGTTGGGATGAAGTGCCATCCATGATTGTAAAGGAAAGTTCTCTTCTTATTGCACATCAACTCTGTCATATAATAAATCATTCATTTTTGACAGGAATTTTTCCTACGCGGCTTAAGTTAGCTAGAGTTACACCTGTGTATAAAAAGGGAAGTAAATTGGAGTTAAATAATTATCGTCCTATTTCAGTTTTGTCGTGCTTTTCTAAAATATTTGAGTTAGCAATGAAAGCACGACTAAATAACTTTTTCCTTTTAAATAATATAATATCCACAAGTCAACACGGGTTTCAAAGCCAGAAGTCAACCAACACTGCAATCTTTAATTTCATCTCTGATGTAGCAATGGATATAAATAAAGGAAAGCATGTAATTGGTATTTTTGTTGATTTATCTAAGGCGTTCGATTCTATAGACCATGGTATTTTGCTAGAAAAATTGTATTCTTATGGCATCAGAGGTGTGGCAAACAATTGGATAAAGTCGTATTTATCTGAACGTAGTCAAACTGTTGGCATCTGTAAAGAGGTAAATGGCAGAAGAACAATGTTTAAATCATCTTTAATGAAAGTAACAAAAGGAGTACCACAAGGATCAATATTGGGACCTCTTTTGTTTGTTGTATATATTAATGATTTGGTTAATAGTTTAGGCTGTGTGAAGTCAACATTGTATGCTGATGACATAAATGTTCTTGTCAGTGGAGACTCAGTAAATGAAGCAGAAAGGCTCACTACAAAGACGCTAACAAAAATTATTAGTTGGTTAAACATAAATAAATTAACTATGAATTTAGGAAAAACTAACATTGTCAAATTTCGATTCCCGGGCCAAAGAAATGAACTTGTACCAATAACTGTAGGCACTGTAGAATTATGTCAAACACCATCTATTAAATTTCTAGGAGTATATGTTAATGAAGATTTAACATGGAATACTCATGTTGAATACATTAATACTAAACTCAGTTCACTCTGCTTTGCATTCCGTAGGTTGCAAGGTAGTTTGTGCAAGGAAGCTGTCATGTCCTTATACTATAGCAAAGTTTTTTCAATAATAAACTATGGTGTTATATTTTGGGGGAATTCGAGAATAAGTGCTACTACATTCCGAATACAGAAAAAAATTATTAGAATAATGTTAAGTATGCCTGAACGATCCTCATGTAAAAATATTTTTAAAAAGTATAAATTATTGACATTACCTAGTTTATATATATATCGCACAATTATGTATGTAATCGAGCACAAGGATTTATTTACTTTAGCTAATACGATTCACTCATACAATACTAGGCAGAATTGTAATATGTATACTATCCAACAGAATTATGCAAATTTTAGCAAAACTGTGTATATGAATTGTATAAAATTATATAACAAATTACCAGCAAAGTATAAGAACATTAACGAAAAACGGATATTCAGAAATACTCTGTTAGAATTATTGTTGGAAAAAAGCTATTACTCTGTGGAAACTTATCTTACTGATAATATATAGAGAATGTAAATCATATCTGACAACTGTAATGCTTAATTGAGGATTGTCCTCATTTGTAAGCTATAAACAGGCAAATAAATATGAATATGACTAAGCTTGCAACAGATGCAGGCAGTGTAAATTTGTCGTACGAAACACGCGCATGGAAATAGAACAACGTTCTAACATTTAGGTTTCGTTAGTAAATTGGATATAATTAAAAAAAAAAGAAAGAAAAAGAAAAGAAAAGAAACGAAACGAAATATTACAGATGATACTGACAGTGTATGGTGGTGCAGAATTATGAATAACCTAAGTGTATTAATGATATAACCATTTCAAATGTCAACCCAAAAATGTTTAGGACGATCAGAAGTCAGAACGTCCACGAACGTCAAGGAATGAGAAAACTGTGGAGAAACTTCGTGCACTAGTGAGAGCTAACAGACGTGTAACCATGCTGCAACCGTCTGTCATGCTTCAGATAAGCAAAGGAAGTTGTAGGTTAATTTTAACCAGAGAGAGGAAATAAGGACGCTGTACATTTGTTTTGAAAAATCCCTCCATTTTGACAGAACAGCAAAAAGATAATAGGAAAGAGGTTGTGAGGATTTAGTAGGTACTGCAATACATAATTTCTTAAAGTGCATCGGGAGGGAGACGAAACTTGGCGGTTAATATAAACCACAGTGCTAAATCACCACCATATCCTACAGACTTGTCGAATAATGACTTCTTTTTGTTTTTCCTAAGCTCCAGATGGCAATGAAAGGGTAGGGGATTGCAAATGTCGCAGACATTAAATAAAATGTTACGCTTGTTTTACCAACACTTACTGCCAGTGACTATCATCAGTGCTTCGAAGATCTGTACCACCGCTGAACAAAGTATATTGCCTCCTCTAGCGATTATTTTGAAGACGATAAATTGAAGGTAAATATCTGTTGTGTTTCGCAAAACAAATAAGTTCGTTTTCTTCGTGGGGGCACCTTGTATTAAAGCCTAACCAAGCGATGAATTCCTATGTACGTATCTTTCGATTGATCCCTGCCGTTAGCTCCTACACACAGATGATATTTGTTGGTACCATTGATAAACACCTTTCTGTGAACTTCAAACGCACATAGTGGGGCTTCCTATTGTTGCACTTCTTTTGGTAGTTGCAGCATAGTTGCTAAGACCCTCGTAGATTATGACATACATTTCTTCAGCAATAATTATTCATTATCTACGCATTGGTTTGTGTCGCGTAAATTGTATGTAGAAAAAAATACTTTTGCGCTATAAAACACTGTATGTAATATGGTCAGCGTACTGCCTTTGACGAGGAAGATTTGGGTCGACACTCATGTGTTTCGGATTCCACATTTAACTGTAAATCCACGTTTGATACAGCTTCAGTGTTGAAAAAGAACGTTCTATCTTAAGTTTCCTACTTTCATATTGGTTTATATGTTGTAATTTTGACATGCTAATTATGTTATATAGAAAGAGTGAAGAAAAGCACTAGATCGAGAATCGAACACATCTCCGGCTTACTGTGCCGATGCGTTAACCATTACCCTACCCAGTCCACTCCCTTAGCCATACATTCTATCATTCTTAAAAACGGTGCTCAATCATTCAGACCACATGGACTGCTTCACACTGTGTATGACTGAATTCGCACTTATATAGGAATTGGTGTAATATAAAATCTGTCATTTCCTCCATTTATCATATATAATGCTGATTACCTACAAATCGATAAGCATGTTCTTTATTCTTTTTTCTCTGTCATCTTTCACGAAAGTAGAGATAAGATCGTCAGTTCCAGGAATACTCGAAGTATTTATGCTGTCCCACTTACACCCATTTCACTTCGCGAAACATCAAGAACGGTCTTTAGTTCTGGATTTACGAACAGATACGAGGGCGGTGTGAAAAGTTCTCGGCCTGACAATGAAAGACTGCGAATTTCAGTCCAAAAATTATTTTATTTTTCGACATAATCTCCCTTAACTTCAATACGGTTGGTCCAGCGTTTCTCTAACATCAGTATTCCTTCCCGGAAGTGAGAGTCTGGAAGATTATGAAAATAGTAATCAACGACCCTCTCAACTTCTTCATTCGATGTGAAGCGCTTCCCAGAAAGAAATGTCTTCAAGTTTGGGAACAGATAGATGTCCGATGGTGGTGCCAAATCAGGAGAATATGGGGATGGCCGAGCAAATCGTACCCCAAATTCCGCAGTTTTCCCATCGCTAACGCACCCTTGTGCACACGTGCGTTGTCCTGGTGAAAGATGATTTTTTTCTTCTTCAAGCCAGTCCTCTTCTCGCGAATTTTGGTATTCAGCTGGTCAAGAAGGTTGGAGTAATATTCGCCTGTAATTGTTCTCCCTTTTGCAAGGTAATCAATTAACAGGATTCCTTTCACATTTCAAAACACACTGGCCATGACCTTTCCGGCCGATACGATCGTCTTCGCTTTCTTCAGCGCTGCACCACTGGCTTCCACCCACTGCCTGGACTGCTGTTTCCATTTCTGGCGTGTAGTGGTGAACCCATGTCTCATTCATTGTCACAAATCGCCGCACAAAATCGGTCGGATCCCTTTTGAATCGGTCCAAAGATTGCTGCGAAAATAGTTTTCGCATTTGCTTTTGGTCAGCAACTGCAAATGCGGCACCCATTTTGCGCAGAGCTTTCGCATCCCTAGTTCTTTGTGTAAGATGTTTCACTCCCGTTCATCCGATATCCCCACACTCTCAGCTATCTCACTCACATTCATTTGTCTGTCGTCCAACACGATATCATGCACTTTTTCGATTGTTTCCGGTGTGGTTGCAATTTTCGGCCTTCCTTCACGTGGGTTATCTTCGAGGGATATGCGACCATGTTTAAATTCAGCTGCTCACTTTCTAACGATTGACATGGAAGAAGCAGAGTCCCCGTAAACTTTTGTCAACTTCGGATGCATTTCTGCAGGGGTTAATACATCCAAAACGAAAAATTTGATTACCGCACGATATTCAAGTTTATCCATTTTCACAACTAGCACGCAAGATGTCTAACTGAACAATGCCTGCACACAAACTACTTGAGAGAACAAGTTGACACTTGTTATACGAACAACTGAAAAGCGCCCCCAGGAAAGAACAATAAAATTTTGCTGATTGGAGTGCCATCTATGGGTCACACCGAGAACTTTTCACCCCGCCCTCGTATATATACACCCTATTAATGGGTTTTGCCCACAAAGGTGTACGAATGAGTTATTTCTTTCTTTTCTTTATTACATTTTGCAAAATGAGTTCGAATCGCATTTGTTATAAATCTGCTGCAGATAGTCTCTAGAAATAATCAAAACGTATTTCCCACACTCCCTGTAGTCCAAACCTGGCTTCATGTCATTCTTTTTCTATTCCAATCTTTTTTTCATCAAAGCCAGGAATGACAAAGTCATCAAGGCTTGAAGTCATCGAACAAGTCAGCAAGGAGCAAGTACAGAAGGACCTTTCCAAAAATAGCTTCCAGTATGTCTTTGACGATTGGAAAAACCGCTGGGACAAATGCATCACTGGGAATTACTTTGAGAAAGACAGACCATCACGCATATGAGGATGAATAAATGTGTGTTGAATCGCGTTCGTACATTGACTGATTTTCTTAAAGTCACTTGAAAAAATGAAAACTTTAACGTTAAACGATTATGTCTTTTAGGCTAAATATGTCTTTTAGGCTAAATGTCTTAGGCTAAATGTCTTTTAGGCTAAATGTCTTTTAGGCTAAATATGTCTTTTAGGCTAAACGATGTGAATGGTTATGAAGTAACTGGTGAAACGAAAATGTGGGAAGAAATGGGAGAACCCTGAGAAAGCCCACGGACACGATCTTGTTTACGACAAACTAACATGGTCTGAGACTGAACCAGGAACACCCAAACCAGAGGTGAGCGCTCTACCACCGAGCCACCGTGCTCTCTTTATGTGACTGGAGAGTATTAGATAATAACTTTATTTTCTTATTGTAAAGTTCTGCGCTTAAATGACAACGATGAACTTATTTACTATCAGTGAAAACATTCTTAATATGTGTGTGATTTAAATGCTGGTATACTGGAACATAGCTCGATCTACCTCCTTTAATAAACGCATATACTATATTTTCCACATCATCAGTAAAACTTTAAATATTAAAATAAACAAAAATTGTAGCAGGCTGTTGCGTTTAGTCGAAAAATAAAAATATGTAAAATGTTTGTTAATAAAATCTCTGTTTTAAAATAGCAATAGGTTCGTGAGATACTCGTAACGGGTTGACCTTGGCGATACCTGTGGTGGAAGTGCGCGAGCTTCCGCTGTGTGTCGCTAGTTGTCGCTGCAGCCAGCTGCTTGCTGCTCAGCCAGCGGACGGCGTATTTTCACCTAGGTACTGAAGGAGTAGAGTTCGAAACATGATAATGGGAATTGTGAAATGGAGGTGGTGATATTTAAATTACGAAGACAGGAAGCAATTGGATTATGGCTATAAGGAGACTGAAGCAGAATTCTGACCACTATATTGCTCAGGAAGAAAAACAGGTTTGGAGACTAAAGAAAAAAAAAAAAGGAAAATAAGAAAGGAAAGAAAATGAATGAAATAGTTTCTGGTATGTATGGTTATTTGTTAAATTAAAATTAAGTTGCTTCCATTTCACTTTCCTTACTGTCTTGTATGAGAAAAGAAAAGAAAAAAAAAGAAATAAAGGAAAGAAAGTTTGAATTGGTCATCTTACGTAACCAGTAAATGCCTTGGTTGGACTATTTGCGAGAAACCTTTTGATGTTTGCTTTTAACTATAAATTTAAATTACAGTAGCTAACCTTGGTCACTCATATTGGGTAGAGAATTCCTATATTATTTAACGTTTCGAAAAGAATACTTTATTGCGTTTAAAGTGGGGATTTTATATCTAAAGATTCTAGTGTTAAACAAATCCTTGAAAAAAAAAAAGTAATGAATGTTACTTTGCACATTGGATGTTCTATTTGATTTACTTCAAAGGAGGACTTTCGTTATTATATTTCGTACATGTTATTTGTTACTGAATTACACAAAATAAAGTTTGTTAGTTGTTATTTGAAATTGGGTTTTGCAGTGATTTGGAACAGATGATAACCTATTCTACCCTTCTATGGTAACTATCGCGCTCACTCGATGTGTGGACGTTAATTGTCAGTACTGGTTGTTTTATTTTTCGGGAATTATTTTGCAGTAAGGGAATTTAATGCTATTTACATACCTAGTGGGTAAAACAGCTAGAACTGGGGATTGGCGGATACATGGAATTATATACGTGTATTTCATTACGCAACAAGGCCTATAACAGAATTTGGACAAGTTACGACCTTAAGACTGAAAGCACTTCCAAACACATTTCCTTCGCATTATCGAAAACTTTCTGCATGGTGGCTAGACAATCAGTTGATAATAGTGAACCATACTACTTCAGTTGACACATTCATTTATCATCCATTGAAGTATCTTATATGTAGTATTTAAAAAAATGGTCGTATATGTAGTATCTTATATGTAGTATATATATAAAAAAAAAACTCGTATACTTCTTACCTACGAGTACAGTTACAAAGAACAGAGGTAGTGGTACACCCACAATTGGTGACGCCATATTTATAAACCAATTTGGTGTCATTGGAAATAACCTTAGGAACAGAAGGAAATAAGGAAGACGATGCTCATTTTCTTGAACCTGAAATTAAAAGATCAATAGAATTTACATAATATACGCTAACAAGTTTTCAAGATAAATAGTTTATATATATATATATATATATATATATATATATATATATATATATATATATATATATATATATATATATATATATATATATATATATATAGGGTAATGGAAGTAAATATCGAACGCCCCTAAATATCGAACACCTTGGTCATTTCGTTAAGAAATAAGAAAACCAAAAACGTTGCGTACTATCTGAAATTTGTGAACACACCCTTCCAAACCTGGCCTTATAAAAATCAATAGCTCGATACGTTTCGATATTAGCGAACGCGGGAAAGTTTCTAGTCTTTAGTTTTGGTGGGAAATTGGAGAAATCGCTATATTTTTTGTAAGGTGCAGCACCGCAGTAATAATCTTTTTCCCTTGTGTGATGGTGTCATTATAAGGTATCCTTTTAATAATACGATGTGTTAATATCAATATATGTATATTTATTTGTTATAAAGTTACTTTTCAGCTATCATCTTATTTGAAGGGAAAAGAAAATAATGTTCGATATTCGAGATCCATTTCGTAATATCGAAATGCCGTTCGATAAAAGAAGTTCCTTTAAGGAAAAGTCTTCTTTTGTATCGAACATTATTGTAATCGGAAGGGCTATTGGTGATTTAAATATTAATTTAACTAAGTTGTTGATTTCTTTTGCACTGAATACCGAGTTTTACACTGAATTGTAAGACATCCACCTTGTATCTGATAGTTCATGGGTTCAAACCGTTATAAAAATATTTCGATTTACCATTTTTAGTAATGTTTCGTCAAAGAGAGCCTATCTAATCGAGGTCTTACGTCGTGCTGATCGCATTATTTCACACTTCTAACCCGGGCTCTTCTTCTCAATGTATAGGCTAGTAACCCAGTTGAAGTTAATCATAAATAATTGTTTACATTTTTGTTGAGTATCCTTAACTACTGCTCAGGATTTGACAATGGGCAAAATTAAGAAACCCAACAAGGAAGGTGTCCCCAAAATCAGAATCAAACCTGTCAGAAAATGAAACCATTCCATTATTCGTTATCTGCCTTGACAAGCTGTGCAGCAGCTTGATGTCCCAAAGGTAGGCATCGAGAACCTTCCAGGTTCCTATCACAACTTTAAACGATAAATTAACTGGGCGTCAGAAGACTAAGATTGCTCTTGGCCGGAAGCCGTTCCTGAGCCCACAAGAATGAGAGGGAATTTCTGAATGGGTAATGAACATGGCAAAGAGAGGATTTCCGTTTAAGAAAAGTAATTTACTGGACACTGTTCAGGAAATTGTACAGTCTTTAGGAAGAAGCACATCGTTCAAGCATGGAAGACCAGGAAAAATTTGATTCAGGTGTTTTATGGGAAGACATCCTTGTCTATCTCAGAAGAAGGTTGAAACTACTAGCAAGGGCAGGGCTGCGGTTTTGGAAGAGAGAATGCGCAGCTGGTTTGCTGAACTTTAGAGCTATCTTGAATCTGAGGGATTAAGTGTAATAATGGAAGACCCAAGAAGGATCCTCAACGCAGACAAAACAAACTTTCTGTTCCACATGGTTTCAGGAAAGTACCTTGCTGTGAGAGAAGTACAGCGTCAAATTACAGCAACATCTAAAGAAAAAGAGGGCATAACAGTACTTGGCAATTTCTGTGCTGACGGGTGTTGCGCCCAAACCATGATTATCTACAGCAATATACGACATAAGCAAATTATGAAGAAGAATGTACCTGAGCTATGGATCTATGAAAAAACAGAAACTGGCTGAATGAAGACTACAACATTTTTGACTTACCTCCAACGGTTTAGTTTATGGCTAGACACTGAGAAAATCACACTTCCTGTTATTCTCTTTCTTGATGGGCACAGGAATCATCTATCACTTCAAGTCAGTGGATATTGTCACGATCATCAAATACTGGTGTATTGTCTTTTCCCCAATGCCACTCATCTTCTGTAACCAGCAGATGTAGGCGTATTTTCACCCTTGAAACGAGCATTGAAGAATGTTCTTTAGGACTAGAAAATCAAAACTCTCGGTAACGAAGGTAAATTTTGCACCCCAATTGAAGAAAGTTTGTAATGATGCCGTCAAACCAGAAATTGTGAAAAGCGCATTTCGTAAGTGTGGCCTTTATCCATTGAGTCCTGCTGCTGTGGACTATACGAAGTGTGTGGACGATATTCGGAAGATCCCAGTGGGAAAACGATAGCAAGAGAGTGACTAGAGTACCCCTTCATTTTCTCAACAAAAGTTTCCTACTCCTCATCATAAACTGAAGTTCGTGCTTCATGATCTGGAAGAATGCATGCCTCCTCGTGTTCTTAATATGTTCCGTGACAAACTAAGACGTGACGAAGAGGAACAGAGTGATGGTGATTCAGATTTGGATGCTTATTGGAAAAGTGTTAAAACCCGGTACAGTGTGACACATGAAACTAAATTGGCTGATAAAAACTAAACAACAAATGATTGAAGCTCAGAAGAAGAAAACGAAGAGTAAGAAAGTGATAATCGTGAATTCACATGGCATAATAAACGCTTAAATGTGTACGCACCTTCACCCAAGAAGGATCTTCTAGGTGCCATCATTTCGGAAACTGGAGTAAAAATTCACAAGTCGAAATATTGCATAAAGATGAGATTGCTTCGGAATTATTATGCTCGCCTTCCTCAAGTAGTAGTGACAATTTTTTAAAGAGTTTCTCGAACTTCCTGAAGCCACGGAGAAACCCCAACAATTTAGGCTGAAGAAAGTGTATGCAATATCTTGCGAGGAATGCCGGAAAGAACCGAATAAGAAGAAAGGCAACCAAAAAGATTAACGTAAGATGCTCCTCTCTGTGCTGAATAGTGACGATATGAAACAAACATTTTGTAGCTTAGAACATTTTAATATGTATTCCTCTTTGTGTCTGCTATTTTAGTTTATATTTGAGTTATTGCAATGTGTTTACAATGAAACTACATCCATATTATCCTTAAAGTGAACTTGTTTAAAAATAAAATATTCTGTTTCTATATTTAAACCCCGCTCTTCAATATGTAAAACAGCCTGTTCGATAATTAAAACCTCGTTGATCGATATATAACAAAACCCGTTCGATACATGAAGTAATACAACTTTGCTATTTAAATGTTCTTCAAATTTCAAAATTGTTAATTATAATTGTCATAAAAGGTTGGTTTCAACCAATAAATAACACCTTCACAGTTTTATCGCTAAAACAGTGCTCTGTTCCTCACTGATAGAAAATAATGATTAAATATTCATAGGAATGTCCTTAAGTGTTCGATATATAGTGCCATAACCCTATATATTGCAAGGATCCCCACATCACAACAGACGCACGTGTCAACTCAACACGTGTTATTATTTACAAACAACATAGCAGACAGCAAGCCAACGCGGAAGGACACCGAGGAACACCGAAAGCAGACGGACCTCACGAAAGCACCCGAGGAGGACAAATAAAAGGAGGAACACCGAGGGACCCAGCATCAGTCGTCCAACTGATCAAATCACCTACACCACCCTGAGGTCGCACTGGACTAGGGGACACCCATCCTTCCCGAGGTCGCACTGGACTAGGGAACCTTTCAACAACAAAGCCTTGCGAAGCTGCCTTGAGCTGAGGGGGCTATCCTTCCAAACCCATCGAACCGGCAGGTGCCTTGGAGACTGCCTTGAGAGAAGGGGCACCGTGCAAAACACCTATACTCATCAACTTGGACATTAACAAGGAAACAGCATTATTATCTTTGTAATCAAAGGCGTATTGTATTTATCAAAATTTATAATAAATTGGTGAAGGGATAAACTCTCGGACCATTATTGACTCTACCAAAAACATTACATGGTGATAGGCACCGGAGTTTTGTACGGGGCGCTCTTTTTATTAACTTTTTTAACAGGCACAAGGTCAGTATCAGAATCTATTTTATCTAGGTTTTACTATCAAAATTCTAAATTTAATTATCAAATATTTCTCTCTTCCTTTCCTTAAGTGCGATTTATGCCGGAAACTAGATCGGGTAAACAGACATATAGATCAGGAGAGAATAACACAAATATGACAGAGGGTGCATCCAATTTATCCTTTAATATGCCACATTTAACGAAGTATGCGGGACACGTGCACGAGGACCCGGACAGGTGTTTTATGCTATTCGACCATATGGCAGCAATGCAGGCATGGTCACCGGCTAAGAAGAAGGAAATTCTACCAATATATTTACAAGACACGGCACTAGATCTCGTATTACAGCTTAAAAATCAAAATCAATTTGACACAATGACATATGACAATCTAAAATCTAAGTTAGTAGCTTTATGTAGACCAAAGGTCCCATCATACAAAGCAGAGCAGGAATTATTCGAGGTACAGCAAGGAATGGACGAGCCAATAGACTCGTACTTTTTACGTAAACTTCGAGCAATAAGGCAGTTATTACCGGAAGCGACTGAAGAACAAAAGATTCACCATTTATCTTTGGGTTTGCAGAGGGATTTCCTTAATAAGATAGCATTAGAAAGGTTTGCAACGGTAGAAGCGCTACAGAATAAATTAAACACACTGGAAGCAGCTAATGACCTTTTAAGGAAAAGAGAACACGCAGAGCTATCACAAAAATTACATATGTTATACGGCCAGAATAATATACCTAACCTGCATAATACATCCTATGGCCTATCAACCGAGCCAAAGTCAATATATCATGGACAACAGTTATACCATCATACCTATCCTGTGCAGATGCAACCAGTTACACAACCAATGAACACCTATATACCTGGATATCAACAACAAAATAATATTTCCATGGCAATTCCTCAACCCAACCATCAAGAAATTCAAACCTCAAGCCAGGAACCTAAGACCGTTCCCCACCCAGAGCAAAATCCTCCACAAAGTGACCTGTCTACCTTGGCCAATAAAATGGCAGAATTGTCGCTAGTGATAGCCCAGACGAATTATAGAAGCCATCCGAGGAATAGGAAACAGGGAAACAGGAGGAGAAATAACAATAACAACGGGAAGAACAATCAGCAGAATACGGAAGACCAAATTTTGGTGTGCGCAATATGCCGGAAGCGAGGCCATGGGGCATCTAATTGCTACAAGCGTCAAAAAAACGCATAAGGCAGCCCCTTGACAAGGGGGCCGATAGTTACCATCACACGGAACGAGGAGACCCAAAAGAAACCGACACAAATTACGAAATTCCTGTAACAAACGAACAATCAGAACAATTGGCAGAAAGACGGGAAAATATTGCATTAGAGGACGAAAATAACAGGTCGCATTTAACAATTAAAACTAAATTAGGCCTTCAAAATGCGATAATTGATACAGGAAGTACTGTTTCCCTATGGCCCACCCAAATCGTTCCCCCTGGAACAGATATAATTCCATTTCAGACAATAATAAAAGGAATTTCAGGCAATAACATTCATTTGAACCAAATAGCATTAATAAAATTTAAAATAGGACAGACCACATTCACTCATTACTTTAGAGTAATTGACAAGACAATGCCAATAATCATAGGAATCGATTTTCTCCAACGTTCGCATTCCACCATAGATTTAAACAAGAACACAATCTCGTTTTTTAAACGACCGAGGAAACCGCAATTACCAGTTCAAAGTACAGAGAATACATTGTCAGCTTTAACAACTCAGATAATATCGCAGACGGATCACAATTGTTTATATCTGACTAAGCAAATAACTTTGCCTCCAAGATCGCATACATATGTACAAGTAGCAGGAAAGAAAAAAATAGCTGACAGAGAATTCCTATATGTATCATTGCTTCCTGGATTACGCGAGAAATATAACTTAAATGCCCTCGATCAAAAGATAGAAACAAGCAAAATGGTAATGTTAATTTCTAATCCAAATGGCAAGAGCGTAACTATGAAGAGAAACACGCCAGTGGCGGCTCTTGAGGAAGGGCACGAAATTTCTTTTAACGCCCTAGAAGAACCAGATTTCTTTGAAAAGGCATATCAATTCAAAACGAAAGAGGAAACAGAAGAACGTTTAAAATACACAAAAACACTTTTCAATAAAGAGCTCTTTGACGTCAACCCCGACCTGGACAGAAAACAAAAGCAAGCAGTTTATGATTTGTTATTTAAATATAGAGACGTTTTTACATATGCTCCTGATGATATCGGATATTTTAGGGGATATGTTCATAAAATAAGAATTTCTAAGTCTGCCGTATTCCACGACCGCTCCCCACCTATTCCATTACATACTAGAAGTCAAATTGATAAGCAAATTCAAGACCTTATTAAAGCAAACATAATCAGGCCAACTGACAATAATGAATTCTCTTCTCCACTTCTTGTGCTCAAGAAGCCTAATACGAAGGAATTTCGAATAGTTCTCAACCTGCAAAAGTGTAACACTTATACCAAGTATCTGTCGGTACCATTTCAAGCAACAGAGGACGTTCTAAACTCTATAAAGGGGAAAACTTACATAAGCACTGCCGATCTTTCCAATTCCTACTTCCAAATCTTGTTGCATCCTAAGAGCCGTAAATATATGACTTTTGAGCTCAATCATAATAGAAAGTCATACGAATTTTTGAGATGCACAATGGGGGCCAAAACAAGTTCCCAAAGTCTTAGTGTTGCCACGAGAATGATTTTGGAGGGACTACCAGATAGAATTACAAATTTTGCTGACGATCTTGTTACTAGTTCGTATAATTTTCCACAGCACTTGCAGGATTTGGAGTTATTATTCCAGAAGCTTAGGAAACACGATTTTCGAGCATCACCTAAGAAGACCCATATTGGCTATCAGGAACTTAATGTATTAGGACACCTTGTTAGTGGAGAATCTATTAAAATATCTCCAAAAATAGCTAAAAAGATACGAAATTTCAAGAGACCTACTACAAAGCGGATTCTCAAAAGCTTTATAGGCCTATGCTCATATCTTAGGGCCCACATTAAAGACTTTACGTTAAAAATTGAGCCTTTCCAACAATTAGTAACATCCAAATCTAAATTTAAATGGACAGAGAATCACGATGTTCTCTTTGAACAATTAAAAGAAGACATACTAAACGCTCCATCACTTGCTCACTTTGACGACTCGCTAGAAATTCGCGTCTATAGCGATTGCAGTCAAACTCAAGCAGGAGGACTACTCGCCTGCTATGACCCAAAAACTGACACTGAGAAGGTGGTTGCTTATTGTTCCCGGAGGCTAACGAAAAGTGAAGAGAAAGCAAGCACATGGCAAAAAGAGTTGTACGCTCTTATATACACATTGCGCAAATTTCGCTATTTTCTACTAAATAGAAAATTTAACCTATACGTAGACGCAAAGTGTATCGCGACGATGAATAACCAGCCGGACAAAGTCGGGAAGTACACAAGATATAAGTTATTTCTAGCCGATTATGATTTCGATATACAATATTTGCCTGGATCCAAACACCCAGCAGATATAATCAGTAGGCTAGAACAGGCCCAAGATATTAAGAAAGAAGGCGAAAAAGTAGAAAATGACGAAGAAAAAGGGGAGGACTATTATGCTTTTAAATCAAACAGCCTTCATGTTAATACTATAGAAGCAGGAAATAAGGAGCCTTTACCGAATATCGCAAGAGAGCAGCGCAAAGATGAAAATTACAAGGACATCATATCCGTTTTAGAAGGAAGGGAGCCGGAAAAGATTTCCACAGTCAGATCAGCAAGATTTTTTTGTCTTAAAAACGGCATCTTATATCGAAAACAAAACCACCCCGATTATGGATTACTACATCTTTTATGCATACCGAAGTCCTTAGCTAATTTGTGGTTCACAACCTTCCACCGCCAGGCGACCAATCCGCATTTTGGATTTTCAAAATCATACAAGACCGCTATCAAGAAATTTTATATGCCATATCTGAAAAACTATCTTGCTAATAAGATACGCATGTGTACTGATTGCCAACATCTGAAGAAACTAGCACAGAAGAAACAAGCCGAACTCTTACATCACCCGGTGGGCGAGATAGCAACAACATGGATATATGACGAGTTAGGACCCCTACCAAGCAGAGAAGGAAGAAATAAGTACATACTAGTAGCCACGGAATTAGCCACACGATATGTCATTGCAAAGACAGTAGACGCCATAAACGCGGAAAACATAGAGAAATTTTTGGAACATGAAATTATCCTCAAATTTGGAGCTTTTACAACATTATATTGGGACCGACACCCAGTACATGGAGCAACTCGTTTACAAAATTTGGCGCAGAAGTACGATTTCGTCTATAAGTATTCACCCGCATATAACCATGCTTCCATAGGGTTAGTAGAGCAAACTAATAAAATCATACAGAATTGTCTAAAGTTTTTCGTGCAAGAACACCACACGGATTGGGAAAGATGGTTACCGCACGTTATATTTGGTATCAATACGTACGTACAAGGAGGGACCAAATATTCTGCAAGTTTCTTGTTGTTTGGTTATGAACCCAGGACCCCGCCAGAATGTACGCTCGAATCAAGACAACACATACAAATTGACAGAAATAAACTAGCGGCCATCAGGAAGAAAGTACGAGACAACCTGGAACAGGCATATAATAAACAAAAGCAGTTTTACGATAAGCGCCATAGACAGACAACTTATAATCCAGGGGACCTTGTATTGGTATATTATCCCACAAGGAAAATAGGCTTACCCGAACATTTCACAGTTCACTACGACGGCCCGGCACGCATCCTGGAGAAGATTAATTCAAATTTATATCGAGTAGAATTACCGTCTAAATTCAAGGACAGAATTCAAGACATTGCGGTGGATCGTTTAAAACCATTTCACGAAGACCAAACTGAGGGAACAGAAGATTAAAAAGAAAAAGGCACAAATCCAAGAAGAAGAATTTAACAAAATTCCACGTACTCACCCGGAACAGAAGAGGACCTACAACAACAACAACAACAACAACAAAAAAAAAAAAAAAAAAAAAAAAAAAAAAAGATGCACTGACATAAATCCGTACTTCTTGATTTCAACTATAAACTATATCTCATTTTGTTATTTAACTTCGTTACAATTTGAGCTTCCGTTCTCGCAAAATGCAAGATCAACATTTTTTCCTCTTCCTTTTGTTTTAGTTTCAAAAGTCATTAATACTTGCAAGGTCGAAATACAATGCTTTCTTGTCTTCAACATCACTTCTTCTCCTTATACAGGATGTTCATAAGATCAGGCTTTTGATAACATTATACAGAGTGACCAGAAATTCACATACTCTATTTTTTCTTTTTTTAAGAAAAGAAGCTATTAAATTCCAAAGCTGATTCTTCTCTTTTCATTCGTTCTAGTAATAATTAAATTGTGCCTCGCCTTTCGTAAGCCCCGCTACAAAACAAAACTTAACCAATTGGCTAAACATACCTTCACCATTAGGAAGACTCAATTCACTGGCGCCTACTCCACTAATACTACGAAAGAGACTTCACTAATATAGACTACCCATACCGGATGTGACCGATCTTTAATAAACTGATATATTTATTCATCACAGTGATGACACTTCTACCCACTTTGAGGGAAATGATAAACTGTTTTTGATCCTGCTTAGTTGGGAAGGAACTACAGTGTTATTACCATTATGTGTATATTTCACAACAAGTTTTTTCAAAGTGCTATTGGTGTATTATAGTGTTTATAGTGTTTTCTTGTGTATAAACAGTATCCCAAGTGTTTCAGCGTTGGTGCAGTTACCTTTACTAATTACAATTATGTACTTTCTCAAAATAATCTTCCAGATTATTTTTTTTCCAGTGTGGGGGGTGCAAGGATCCCCACATCACAACAGACGCACGTGTCAACTCAACACGTGTTATTATTTACAAACAACATAGCAGACAGCAAGCCAACGCGGAAGGACACCGAGGAACACCGAAAGCAGACGGACCTCACGAAAGCACCCGAGGAGGACAAATAAAAGGAGGAACACCGAGGGACCCAGCATCAGTCGTCCAACTGATCAAATCACCTACACCACCCTGAGGTCGCACTGGACTAGGGGACACCCATCCTTCCCGAGGTCGCACTGGACTAGGGATCCTTTCAACAACAAAGCCTTGCGAAGCTGCCTTGAGCTGAGGGGGCTATCCTTCCAAACCCATCGAACCGGCAGGTGCCTTGGAGACTGCCTTGAGAGAAGGGGCACCGTGCAAAACACCTATACTCATCAACTTGGACATTAACAAGGAAACAGCATTATTATCTTTGTAATCAAAGGCGTATTGTATTTATCAAAATTTATAATAAATTGGTGAAGAGATAAACTCTCGGACCATTATTGACTCTACCAAAAACATTACAATATATATATAAGGTGTTTCAAAAAGAATGACCTGATTTTAGAAGTCCATATGTATTGATAAAAACATACTACAAAAATGGAATAAATTGCAAACCACTCACAAAATCTTAAAGTTCTAGCTGTGCTATTACAAATGCTCTGTGTGACCATCAATAGCAGCACGAACAACATCTAGTCGATACCTAAATTCGTTATAAACTTTACACAATGTATCTGCGTTTACAACAGTTATCTTGCACAAGCATCCTGTCTCTTCAGATTGGCGATACCAACGACGAATGATTTTGGGTGGAGGCAACGTGCTGGACCAAAATCACTGACTCAGTCTTTGCAAACTGCAGTACACAAAACGTCTTCTGTTGAGCGGGCGCCATCTTACTTATGATTGGCTGCAAACTGAGAAAACGAACTGACTGATATCTAACGGCGATTTTCTGAAACTCTAGGTCACGCCCATCAAACAACTCATTTCCTTGCCGGCACGTCCTATGTTCCGTAATTATTATTCTCTTCCAAAATCAGGCCATTCTTTTTAAAATATGGTGTACATATATGATTTAAAAAAAAAAACTACTTATAGCCTAACTAAATTGATTTTTACTAAACCTTTCAGGAGTTTTAATTCTGACATTTTCTTCAGAAAGGGAAAAAAAGAAAATATGGTAGGCATTAGGTGTGCTAGCTGCTCAGTTCATTCTTTTCTGAAGAAGAAAACTATCACCGATCTGAAGCTCATTAAAAAAAAATAAAAAGACATTGGGAAAGACAGATTTAATTCAAACTTTATTAACCAACCCTCGTATATAAAAGGAACAATCTTGAAGCTTTCTTCACCAGTTTGGTATTTTGTACGTTTGTGTTGGTAAGCCTCGCTTCGATTTTCACGGCCATATATGGTCGAGGAACAAGGACTGTTCACGTGATAATAACGCGCTCAGTGAATGTTCCTTTGAGTCTGATTTTCGGGACAATCACTTCCCACCTACGCATTTCCATAACCAAAAGCTTATTGGACAATAATTCTGGTCCCGACGCTAGGAGTGAAAATCGGGATTTTCCCGGTTGACCATATACAAGCCTTGGTTTGCTAACTAGAAGGCTCAGTGTGTGTTTGGTACGCGTGTATGCTTGTCTCTTTGAAGAGCACCCACGAAGGCGAGTGGGGTGCATTACTTTTCAAGAGTAATATACCGGAGTGCTCCCCTTGGAAGGGTCGAGCTTTGCGCATGGAATTGTATTTTTTATAAGTGAAAATTTATTTTTTTTGTAATTTATCGCCAGTTACATTCTACGCATCCGTAGAGAATAAATACTTCAACAGTGCATAGAGATCTCAAGTGAAGTGGTTCATATGTACGTGCGCTTACCTCTATTAGCGGAAAATTAAATTGGGACCTCGAAATTAACCTACGCAGCTCCGAGCTTATCCTGGCCTTAGCCTAAAAACTTTCTGTGGATTTGTTGTCTAGTGGATTCAACCCCAGGACCCGAGTGATATCAGATGACCGATCGAAGATTGACTGTGAGTAAACGAAACATTATTTGTTAGCAAATTTAAATAGCCACCTCGTCGTTAAAGGAAATCAAATGAGATTAAAAATGAAAGGTTAAAACGATTAAAGAATGCCAGACAAAAGTTGTTTGTAATCTTTTAGTGTCATTTTAATTGTATACTTCATATTCAGTAATATTATATTTTTGCACAGTTTAGCCAGGTTTTGTGATTTATATTGCAAGGTAGTTCTCGTTCGTTAATCTTTGTGCTAAACTTAATCACTTACACATATTTCTATATAACGGTACTTATGTTTTGTTGACCCCTGTACCCAGCTTCGGTTTCAATAAGATAGAAGTACGGATGTGATCGTGATCTGCCGTAGTAAAGCTAGGATGAATGCAAATGAATGTTTAGGTTTATAGGATTTTAACAGCGGCAGAAAAACGCGATTACAAAACATCAGTTATAAAACTGTAAATCAATCCCTCTTGTAAACTTTATTTTCGTACCTTGACTGTTGCCAGCTTGCTTAAAACTGTAAGATGATGTCAGTTTAAAAACAACTAGACGATAACACTGAATATTTTAAGGATAATGATTTTGGAACCCGTATATGAATTAAACTATTCTTCGGTTAGCTAGGGATTTCGCCTTCAGACTTCTGCATTTACTCGGCCTAACACTTGTCATATTTCTAACATATCCCTAATCTTAAGGGATTTCAAGATATCCCTAATCTTAAGGGATTATAACAATTGCAACCTCCACCCTTTTTCTTTTCTTCTAAGGGAAACATCAAAAAATACTGAAACACGTCTTTAATTAGCATGTCTCTAATGTTACATGATTTCGAAATATGGCCATCCAATAATAACAATTGCAACTCCATCTTTTTCACTTCCCTTCTAGGGAAAATAGTAATAATAATAATAAAAAGTGAAACACGTGTTTTATATGAGAAGTTCAAATACCAAATTTTATGTTTCTAACCTTAATAGATTCCGAGATATGAATATCATATTATAATAATTCTAATTCCTACTCTTTTCCATTCTCACTCCGTCTTCTTCCCTTCTAGGTCTAATATTAAAAAAGAAACCGCTGAAACACGTGTATCATTATTTTAAATGAAAAGTTCATATACCAAATTTCACGTCTCTAATCTCCAGAGTTACGAGATACGTCCATATTAAGGTAATAACTGCCATTTTCTTTTACCAGCCGAATTTCCAAAAATTCTTCTTAGTGGGACCTTACGTCACAAATCCTATCCCTGCCCAAATTTTAAAGTTTCTAGCTTAAGCGGTTTGGCCGGGGTGTTGATCAGTCAGGACTTTTTAAATACAAAGTTAAATGTTTCTTCTGTAATCACTATAAATGATTAATATTCGTCAAACTTCATTCTAAACTCTAATAGCTTTCCCTTGTCAGTGTTAAAGAGAGTGATTTTCTCGTAGGTAGGATTTAAAAGTGTTCAATTTGTGGTTTTAGTTTACGTAAGTTTTAATGATAAATATTTAGTTACAATAAATGTTTTAATAGGCCTGAAACAGTAGAATCCTCGTTAAATTACTACCTGCGTCAAGAGTTGATTTTAACAAAAATGTTCCTTCGTTTGTACCACACAGAGTATATCTCGTTTGGTTTCAAAAAAATCCAAATCCAAGATAACTTACCCACCATTCAGAAGGATAAAAAACATAATTTTCCAATTTATCTGCATATTAGATTTTTATTTATTTATTTATTTAAGATTGACGGGATTTTTTCTTTGTTTAACGTCCCATGATTATGCACCAAGGCTAAGGGAGACAGCGATGAAATGGATGATAATGCTAGAATATCGAAAGTTGGAGAACTCCAAGAAAACTCACGCACACGGTGTCTGTTCACCACAAAGTCCACTTGGCTGAAGCTGGAATCAAACCAGGGACCCCACGTGCCACAGGTGAGCGCTCTACCACTGAGCCATCTTGGCCTCTGATTGATTGGAATTATTAGTGGCGACAAGCGTGCTACCAAAAACAGGGAAATCGAAGAAAATTAATGATAAAGTGAAAATCTTACTTAAATAAAAAAAAAAGGTTTAAAACTTTGATAATGAATGTACTGTGATACTTGAATCGGCACCAATAATCTAGGAGTGAGTCAACCTTATGGTGCGCTAAACTTAGAAAGAGTGGGTGACCGTCCTGAAAGTGTGGAATAATGATAGGCATAGTTTCAAAAGTGACAAATAAGT
This sequence comes from Thermobia domestica, assembly GCF_964235325.1. Lineage (NCBI taxonomy): Eukaryota > Metazoa > Arthropoda > Insecta > Zygentoma > Lepismatidae > Thermobia > Thermobia domestica. The sequence goes on from NC_137454.1 coordinate 30,472,331, forward strand.
CGCAGCATGCTCCGAAGAGGAGCAACATATTACGGAACTGACAATTTTGTCACTTCCTAGTTCATTTGAACATTGGCGACAGTGACAGACATGCATCACCATACGGATTTTTTTTTTAAAGTCTCCAATAAACTTCGATGGAATTGAAAGAGTGAAAAGAGTTTGATTCGATCGGAAATGGGTATCCGGCTTACCGTTTCGGTTCACTAACCATTACGCTTTTCAGTCCGTTTTCTGATCACAAAATATTTTCATTCGAGGTCGGTTTTCAGACATTCAGACAATAGAACAAAACAGTATCTGATAGTTATATTACACAATAAACGGAAGGAAAAAAGGTTTTTCTTTTTTCTATTATATTCTCTATAGAGATAATTTAGTGAAATTCAAGAAAAGGAAAATGTTTGATTCTTGAAACACTTGGGACACTTTTCTCTTCTTGTATCTCATTAAATTTTCACCTATTCAGGATATGATACGAGAAAAATCGGCTGTTTCCTCCATTTACCATAGAATTTCGATGGGTTTGATCCTTGTTATTTAAGAACCCTTTTAACAGAACGCTATTCTAAATACCATTTCTAGTTAAGTTTAGAGGACATACACATGAAATTAAAAGAAAATAACGGGTGTCGAACAGTTTGCTATTAATTATTCACAGTTCAAGCACTCATTACTAATTCAAATCCTCTCTATATTATTAATTTTTTTGTTCTTTCTTATATACTGATTCTCTTCTTTTAACTAAATTACGTTGCAACTTTCATATAAAATAGCATTAAGTTCTATGCCAGCGCCCATACACAGCATAACATAAAAATTAACAAACAGAAACATTTAACAAATTAAATGATATAACTAACTTTACAACGCTAATATTTTGTGAAGTGATACACTGATAGTTGATAAACTAAAAGTTTTTTCTGAGTGAGTGATAGGATTTTTTATTGATCCACATATCATGACTTACGTTTGATAATGTCAGTTATGGACTATGGACCTATAGATATAGAGGATTTTATTTGAATAAGGGCCTATGTAGCAAACTTGAGATTTTACAGACTATTTATTTATTTATTTATTGTCTCATTTCATTTTACAGATTCTGTTCTCTTACTTGGTTTGTATGGATATAGGCTTATCCCTATTTGTCGTATATTTTGGTAAGTTTTGAGTGGACATGAGTTCACATTCAAACATTTGTCATTTATGCAATAAAACCTATTTTAAAGTAAATGCTACATAAGCCCTTATCCAAATCAATCTTTCATGTGTGAGTTTTAATATATTATCATTTACTCTTGGTATCTTCATAGCTGACAATAGTAAAACTGAAAAAATATCATTTTAAAAAGCAAATAACATTAAAGTTTATTTAAATATAAGTAGATACAGTATATATGCACAAAATTACGAGTGAATGTATTACATTACTCTTAAAAGTTAATTACGCATAGTTGTGAAAAATTAACTTAATTTTTTTCTGTCCAATAATGGCCTTTAATTACTATCTAAACAGTACATTTTTTGGAATACTTTTAATTGCGGTTTAAACAGGTTTTATTACATGTTTTACAGAATGCGTTCTTCGCACGGGGAGAATATGTTACATTTTAAACATAAAGGACACCAAAAATGTCACCAATCAACTTGGGGACTTCCAAAACAATGAATGCGACACTAATATAGGTCATTTTCAATTATTTTCACATGTCACCCTCTCTCACTAATGGCGGCTGAATGTGGACTGAAACGACATCGGAAGTGTCACTGTTCATCTCAGCGAGCGCGAAAACTATGGATTCAGCACTAATATCGGTCATTTTTGACCATTTTTAAATATCTCGCCCTCCCCTAAGTTGCACCGTTAAAGTGAAATGATAAAAACCACCCCAGGTTCGAACATCATCTATGTTGAAAATGTGATCAAGATTGGTCGGGTGGTTCATGAGTTATTAAGTCACAAAGGTAGTCACTTTCATTTTTTTATTTGTATGTATATATATATATATATATATATATATATATATATATATATATATATATATATATATATATACCCTGTTTCAAAAAGAATATACGTATTACGAAGAATTATTTTGTCCAAACTATCGATAGCTGCGCCTCGGCTCGGCTATTGGAGAAACGAATACATAGTCTAGTTTATATTAATAGCCGCTAGATGTCAGTTGTCTTCTGTTTTGCTTGGTAACTGTCACATGTTTAAAATAGTCTATCAGATTCAGCAAAATTTAACATCACGAAAAGGGAGTAGCTGCAACACACTTTAAATTGTTCCGTATAGTGTCAACAGTAGAAAAAGGCATGTTGCCCACTCTGAAAGAGTAGCTTTCTTAAAATGGCGGCCAAAAACAAAATGGTGGCGTAAATTCTTAAAACCGCCATAAGTCTCGCAAATAATATCCATTTTATTAACTTTTTGTTTCTATTCCATGGTTTTGTGGACCATAGTATCTATCAGTGCAATGTAAAACATGGTTCAAATATGTTTTATGGTCATTATATAATAATTTGAAAGTAGAAACTAAAAATTGTTGTTATAATAACTCATTTCGACAATTAAATTCCATGATATTAACAGATTTTTCTCCCGAGATTAAAGATGGAAGCAGGAGGGAGGTACATTATCTGTTTAGCATCTGTTTTTGATCTCACTGAACGAAAGGATGTGAATGCTGCCTGGGATAGACTGAAATATGCTGCAAAAGCCAGAGGAAATCATCATATGTACCAGTGTGATTACTGTACCAGTTGCAGATATTAGATAACACCGAAAATGTTACCAGGACTTTACACATAAACAAAAGATTCAGAAAATGTTAGAAAAAAAAATTCAATCACAAGATGTGGGACCACGTCGCAAAACAAGTAGGACATGTGTATCAAATATTCTGCCAAAAGTGTGTATTCTTTGAGAGAACAAAGTATGTAAAAGGAGCAAAAGCACATTAATCACTCTCTGACAATTGTGAGCTGGGAGTAAATAACGCAGTTCGCTCAACAGCAAATGAACATCTGAGTTTAAAGACTGAACAAGCAGAATTAGCTATGAAAATATTAGGTATTGCTATTAAAGACAGTGTCACGCGAAGCTAAGTATCATTTCACTTGTTACAGAAATTTTGTTAGGATAATACACAAACATAATGAAGCAGAGCCAAGCAGTGACAGTTTGGAAATGAACTGTGGAAATGTTGCATTTGTTAAAGTTTCAAAGTTAGGAGAAGACTTAGTCAAGAATTATCGAGCTATTTTTTTTCAACGATTTGTCAAAGTTATGGAACAAGAAATTTAAAAATTAGGAGAAAAAAATTCTCGAGAAAAAGTAATTTTATGAGGCAAATTTAATTACACAACAAGAACTTAGTATTTGTTAGTACTGAACATTGAAAAACATTAGTGTACCCAGTTTCGTTAAGCACTGAGAAGTTAGTTATAGAAAATGATAAACTGCAACAGGAATTGTACAATTTACGTAACATTCAAGCAGAAAATACAACAATGAATCTTAAAGCTCTAAATCTAAGAAAAGATATTTCAAATGTTAGTAAGAGGCTACCATACCCAGCAACAGAAGACGACTTGTATCCTGAATGCATTTCTCTGTATGTACCACCAAGATTAGATACATTTGTTACATTTATACTTAGGACACACCTGATTCCGATAAATGCAGTGCAGTGCGGTTTTGCGTTTAAAGTACTCTTTGGCCCAGGACTTCGTGCATAATGTTCCTCGAGGTAAAATTAAACCCCCTAAAAGTATTTTACTCCCATCTGCAGTAAAAGCTCTGTGTAACAACACAGAAATTGTACGGCTCCTGAATAGTCAATGTCATGGTATCATCTATGAAATCATTAAAGAACTAGAAACAGAATATACACTAAATGTTATATCTAAACAAAAACAAGAACATGTGGTACTTCCTGATAAATTTCTGGTGTCAATGAATACAGAGAGAGAGGTGTTGCCCTACTAATTGCAGATATCACTGATAATTTAGAACAAACATTAACAAGTGGTGGCACATCACATCGTGTAAATTCAATAATTGCTATGCTACAAACTGGCGAATCACTGTTCAAGGCAAAAATAAGTCTTGTCTTCAAGAACCTGGAATTTCATCAATAACTGCCACAGGAACTAAACAACCATCTAATACTCCAATCGAACCCCTCAAAAACGGGCAAAGAAATCATTACCTGAAGATTTGACGACGAGGGAAATGCCAGGATACTGCAGTGGCTTCCACCAGGTAAATTGACACACATTCTAAATTTATGGAATTCTACTATCTACAAAGCAGTTTCAAGTCTGTAGAGAGTACAGTACATGTTGTGGATTATCAACCGTTGCCTGAAGACTAACCCAAGTCTCCTGGTACCAGGCTGGAGAGGGTTTTTCATCACACTACGGGATCGGGTAGTTGTCATAAAAACGGAAATTGGTCATCTAGATACTGTTTATTTGCCAACCATTGACATAAGAACAGCCTATGATGTTTTGTGTTCAGGATGAGCAATAAAAGACCAAATGAAGTTATCCGCTGTGGTTTGTGTTTTCGATCAAGCATTTTATACTAAAGCATGTGAGGTGTACTGGAAGCACAAGGACTAGTTCAGGAACATAGTGCTGATGATGAGAGGATTCCACCTACTGATGATGCTGTTATTTATAATTGGTTATAGGTTTGAAGCTGACAATGCAATAAGTGGGAAAAACTACAAACGAGCTATTCGAATGAATAAAGCAGTTCATGAGTTATTAGGTTCCTAGCTAATACAGGAAGAAGGAAATTTTCAGAGTTCAGTTAGATAATAGAAAGTTGTTCGTTACATGTGGAAGTGACTGCTGGAAAATTGAAAAGACAATGTTTCATTAGTAGAAGAACTGTGCAGTACACAAGAAGATGGTGACACTAGGGTGTTTCTGTATGCCAGCTCCCTTCAACAATCATTTGTTATTCATGCCGATGACACAAATGAGCTTGTTCTATTGCTCTACCACTCTATGTATATTAAGAATTCTGGATATATCTATATGGGAAAAGTGGAAACAGAACATTGTCACTGCTATAACCAATTGCCTACCTACTGATATCACACTTTGAGACTTTCTTCTGGCATTACCAGGGCTTCATGTCATATCTGGTTGTGATAGAGTGTTAACCTTGTGATTGAGTGTCCTTTCCTTTTGTGGGAAAGGAAAGGTGTCTATTTTAAAGATTGACATTAAATCAAGCACATATTTTTAAATACTCTACAACGGTTGGGTTCAGAATGGGACGTCGATGAAGAAACTTTTTTGTTGTCAGTAGAATGTGTTTGAAAATTGGACACCAAGGACAAGAGCGCAAAAGCCACAACGGCACAACCTTCATTGTGTTATAGGGCGCACTGTTCATCCAGAAGGATTCCATTATATCGTTCTTCATTCAGATTGCATATTAGGACAGCAAATTTCCAAACTGCTGTATGGAAAAGAGCATTACAACAAGAACTTGACACACCATCTCCAGATGGCCATGGGTGGAACATTAATGGCTCAACTATCATCATACAATGGATTGATTGCAAACCAGCTCTGGAAGAAATACTGTAGTTCGCATCATGCAGCTGTATGAGGAAATGCAAGAAAAACAGCCGCTCCTGTGTGAACGCTGGTATTTCGTGTACTGATTTCTGCAAGATTCACTATGAAACATGATAAATGATGTAGATTCTAGCTGTGATGAATACACTAGTAGTAACAGTGAAGAAAATTAAGAGACATTACACTAGACATAGCTTATCGCGATAAAAACTATATTTAATATATTATTTTGCATTGCTGATTATACTAAAATAAAGGTGCTGCTAATGTGGTACACACATTTGTAAAATACTATATTCAGAGACTATATCTACGTCAAGCATATTAGCTATGTTAAGAACGATATTTAATTTACACACAATCCCGCAATATGTAGGAGAATTAAATAAACGTAGAGTTTTAGGGTAAATGTATTGTTTTGTCCATTGTGTTTTGTTAAATTTATGCACTTTACATACAATAAAGGCAGTTTATGCATTTTAAATCAAAATTAATATTCCTTAAATCCGAAAACCATGTGTTTGAACCTCAAAACTTTGAAAACACATGTTATGTGAGAGAATTATGATGGTTTTAAGAATTGAAGCCACCATTTTGTTTTTGGCCGCCATATTGGGAAAGCTACCGATTCAGAGTGGGCAACATGCATTTTTTTCACTGCTGCGACTATGTTGTACGACTTTATACTGGTTGTAGCTCCTCCCTCTTTGTGATGTTATTTTCTCATTTTTGGTGGTCTATCTGACAAACTAAAACGGCTACTCCGCAGCAGAAATCATTTTGTGTTCTCGAGTTTGCGAAGTGCAATTCCGTGATTACAGTGCACAGACGTTTCAGGTTGAGATACCAAATTGATCCTCCGAATGGGTGGAACATTCGCAGATGGTATCGACAGTTTGTAGATACAAAATGTGTATGTGAAGGAAAGAATCCTGGCCGCCCTCGTGTTCCTGAAGAAAATGTTGCACGAATTCAAACTGCTTTCCAACGTAGTCCTTCAAAATCAAATCAAAATTCTCCCATATTTTTAATGAATTCGATTGGCATATTATCTATCCCGGTTGCCTTTCCATTCCTAATCTCAGATATATCCTTTTCAAACTCATCCCGAAGAATACTAAATCCTTTGTCATCCTCGCCTACTTCATTTTACTTCAACATTTAGGCTACACGGTCTATCCCTACTCTCATATAAGTCTTCAACGTATTCTTTACATCTTCCATGACCTCATTTCTCTCGGTGACTACCTTCCCATTCTTATTTTCTACTACCATCGTAATACCCCTTGTACATTTCCTCATATTTCCCATCTCTTTCTAATTCTTCTGTCCTCGCATTTTCTTTCGTAAAACTCTTCCCTCGCTCTGTCTGTTTCTCTCGGTAATACATTTCGGTCGCCAGGTCGCCACTGGCGATTAGAAATTCAGAGCTGGCAATCAGGTTCAGTAAGAATAATTTCTGCCTAAACTCACAGGGATGCGCAGCTTCTGTTTCGCACGAAAATAATTGTCACTGAATGAGAGAAAACACGGAATGTGAAGTATTCACAACATTATAATTCGCCCCTCCTTTCTCACCCTCAATTGAATTTGCTGATAATTTCCATCAATGCCCCTTCAATTAAGGACTTTGATCCGAAAACTGCAATCGACAATTGGTACTTTAGTGCAGAGAGAGAAAAAATGAAATATTTTGAGTTTTACGTCCCACGGTTGTGCCGGTTAGGCTAAAGGAGACTGTGATAATGAGAAATGAGTGAAATGAAGAAAGTGGGAGGAAACGGGAGAACCCCGAGAAAACCCACAAGCACGGTGTTTGCCCACCACAAAGTCCACACGGCGCGAGCTGGGATCGAATTAGGGACCCTAAGCACTGGAGGAGAACGCTCTACCATTGAGCCTCCGCGCCCCCCTAGTGCAGAGAGAGTTGAGTTAAATTGAGTTAATTTTGGGTTTAACGTCCCTTTCAGCAGCGAGGTTATCACGTTTGTGCACTGAGAGGGTGTGTTACACAAACACAAAGTCTTAAGGTAAGATATTTTTTAACATGTATATGAATTGTCCAATTCAAAATTGATTATCCCGAATATAATTGTCTGGTTTTGAAATTTTATGCCCTGGCTCTTTCATTGTCAAACCAAAGGCCATGGAGGGCGGCAGGGGGCTCAGAATTTGTACGTGAGAGATAATGGCGACCATCATTTTTGGATTGGCGAGTGCGTTTGACTTTGAAATTTTGTGCCATATACATGAGAGTTGTGATTTAAAGTTTTTACTTCAACCAAGCGAAACGAGTAATCAATGCTAGTGATCTTATAATGTATGACACTCACTTGTATACGGAGTCGCGGTTGCTCAGTGGTACAGCGCACCTTATGACAGCCCTGGGTTCGATCCTTACCTGTCCCTGTTCGGGTTAAGCCAATTTATAACAGTATGAGGTTCGATTCCCAATTGTTTCTGTTTGGACTAAGCCAATTTATGAGTGTAAGGGTTTGTTCGATTCTGGTTTTCAGTAATTAATAGTCAAATGATAGAGAACAGGAATACCAGTTAATAGGGAGAGAAACCCACACTCATAAATTGGCTTAGTCCAAACAGAAACAAATGGGAATCGAACCTCATACTGTTATAAATTGGCTTAACCCGAATAGGGACAGGTAAGGATCGAACCCAGGACTGTCATAAATTGCCTTAGCCCAAAACAGGGACATATGGTCATCGACGCCCGCACTGTCATAACCTATAAGGTCTTTGATTTGATTTCAGCTCTCGGCAAGTGAACTTTATGGTGGACAAACCTTATATACGTGGGTTTTCTCATGGTTCTCAGTTTCCTCCTACTTTCGTCATTGCACCACTATCTTGTTTCTTATCATCACCGTCTCTCTTAGCCTTGGTGCATAGTCGTGCAACGTTAAACTAAAAAAAAAAAGTACTTACATACATAAGTATTTAGTGCCTTAACTAGAAAAGTATACTTCATTTTACTGAAACAAAAACATAATAATTTTTTCTAGTTCCTAGACAGTCCATTTACTGTACAGTGACAGAGAATAGCTTTTGCATTAAGTAAAAAGACTATAAAATAATGAAATGTAAAAATTAAAAATTTATCACCCGTATGTGATAACTAATATAATATTCAAAATAAATAATTTTTTCCATACCTTGAAGAATAACACTACAATATTCATTAATTTTTGTACTTGAAGCTACTGAGGATGAGACAAGTATTAACTCTGGAAATTATTTCGCTGAAATAAATAAAACTGGCACTGTAAAGTTAGTCATATCATTCAGATAACAAAAACATGCCAGATTTTTCTATACTTCATTGTAACAAACTATTCTGAATCATCTCATTACCTTTTCTTGCAAAAAACGGATCCTTTCCAGAAAATAATGCTCTAGAACTTCTTGTCCTATATATCTGGACAAAAGGTAACAGTTTGTAGCCCCAACCGCTGTTAGGATGCAACATAAGGGAAATCCTATCGAAACTCCAAATAATGCTCCCGCTAACACGTTCTGAAAAACAAATACACTTAACACTATGAGATGAGAACCACTGAAAACATAATTTGAAGCTGAAAAATAAAATACAATGCCACAGATTAAAGGGAGCAGAATTTTCAATTGTTTTCACCAGGGGCGGATCCAGGGGGGGCATCGCCCCCCAGTTGAGGAAACTTTCTTATTTTATATATATAAATAAAACTCATCCCAAAGTTTGGAGCCCTTAAAAGCAGCAGTATGACAACCCACCGCCCCTGGTTTTCACTACATATACAACAATAAGAGTAAAAGGTCACGGAAATTGATTTAAAAGGGCAAATATAGCAAAACAGAAAGACCAAATACTTCCAGTGGAAAAAAAAAAACGGATAAATATAGGAAGATAAAAAGACAAAATAATCCCAATGCGGAAACACATACACAGCAAATATATGTACTAATATGATAATTAAGATCAACATCACACTGGGACTGGAAGCACTAAAGAAAGTAGTTTAGCTTTTAAGAGTAATGTCTCGTCATCATAATTTAGAAGAAATTGAGAGAGAGAAAAAAAATTCTAAAATAGAAAGTATGGTCATATGTGGCAGTTCGCAATTTTAAAAATAATTGTAGAACGTTAAGAAGGCGTGACCAGATCAAATTCAGAGTAAATATCAGTAGAGTAGTAAGCACTAGAGAGAGATACATGGATGCAAGGAAACTATTTTTCGAGAAACCTAAACCATAGAATTGTAATATAAAATAATGGAAAATTTGGAAGAAAAATATGACATTTGTGGTTTTACGTATCACAATCATGCCCTTAGGCTAAAGGAAACGGATGAATAATGAAACTAAATGGTTATAAAAGAACTGGTGAAGCAAAAGATGAAATGAAATCTTTCAGTTTTACGTCCCACGATTATGCCGGCTAGGCTAAAGAAGACGGTGATGATAAGAAATTATGTAATCGCGTAATGAATAAAGTAGGAGAAAACGGGAGAACCCCAAAGAAACCCCCACACACGGTGTTTGTCCACCACAACGTTCATTTGCTGCGAGCTGGAATCGAACCAGAGACCCCGAACACCAGAGGTGAATGCTCTACCACTGAGCCATCACGGTCCCCTGGGTAAATTGAGAATGCGGGAAGAAACAGGAGAACTGGAAAAGCCACGGACACAGCCTTACCCACCAGAACCTTTTCCCATCATAATTGGTGTTAATGTTGTAGTAGCAGGAAGAATGAGGAAGAGGTGACCATTTTCAATTAGTTTTTATTTATAACTATCTCGAAATTGGAAACATCAAATATGCGTGGGACTCAATTTTATCTCTATTGATATGGTGCTGGAAGCTATAATTCCATTCCCAGACAGATCAAAAAAACGCAATGTACGGCAAAGACATTAGAAAGAAATGTAATCAAAAGTCAGAAGGCTAGTACTCACCTCAAAAAACAAAATATTCTTCCAAGTCTAAGTAGCGCTTTCGGAAGATCCTTCTTATATCTTGAGCTTAAATCCAATTCGAAGAGGTTCCAAAACATGGAGGAGAATATGAATAGGTAAAAATGGTTAAGGATTTAAAAATGTGAATTACTAATCTTCCGAAAGCTCTACCTAGAGTTGGAAGAATATTTTGTTTTTTTCTTTGTAGTGAGTACTAGTCTTTTGCTTACATTTCTTTCTAAACATGATCACCGTTCGCAATAATGTGATATGCAAAGACATTGTTTGAATTGCAGGGATTCCACCTGCATTCTGACGCATCTTTATGTGGGTAAAGCGACTTTGTGATAAGATTCCTTCTATATAGTAGGAAAAAAAAAAGAATCCCGAGCGGGAATGGAAAATAAAGAAACGAGCGAAAACATACTCATAAATACTATAAAATCTCTGGCTAACTACTCATGAAGATAGGGAGAAGTAAGGAGAAAACTATTAGTGAGTATATTGCTGAGTTGAGTCTATTGTTTTTACATCATTATTCCTAGAACTATTCTGACAAAGCTTATACACACTGTATTTTTACTCGTAGGCTGTGAGGGAAGAAGCAATGAAAGAAATTCAGCACAAAACCATTATATAAAACAAAATATACTATAAGGACTTTCGCTAAAGATTTCATCAAATAGGGATGGGAAAAAGTAGGAAAGAAAGAGAGATAAAAGAGAAGTATTTGTAAAGGCATAGTTGATTACATGTTAAAAGTTCTATAGTTATTTTCTTTTGTACGAGGAAGGATCAGAAACTAAGTTTACAAGGCCTGGAGTTTCGTCTGTTATAGAGGAATAAAGAGTGTGCGGTAATTTTAACATATGGAGTTGGCAACTTGCGGTTTCAACCACCCGCTACCTGCGGTGCTAATTGTATGTAAATGCAAATGCAAATGGCGACTCGTTTGGAAAACTGGTCTCGGAAAGAAATTCGCTCAATTATTCGATTTCTGTGGGCGAAAAATGTCACCACAGCCGAAATCCACCGGTAGTTGATAGAGGTTTACGGAATGGCTGTCATGTCTCGTCAGCATGTCGCAGAATGGTGTCGAAAGTGCGGCTGGTAGAGAAAACGTCACTGACGAGGGGTCAGTGTAAAAACAATATACTCAACTCACCAATACACTCACTAATAATATTCAGTCCTATGAAGGTAGTCTCATTCACTCCAGCTGCCAGAGTTTCTTGCGGTCTAGAAAGCAAACAGGGAAAGCCTCTTGTCTGACATGCTTCTCAACATATTTGTCACACTCAACCTAGCACGGCATCAAGCACTTTCGTTGGGACATCATCTACCAGTCTCCCTACAGTACGGACCTCGCTCCAAGCGACTTTTACCTGTTCCTGCTCTTGAAGGAGCACCACAGAGACTGTCGGAGGATTTAGATTTCTGGGCTTTCGACATCTAAGGCCACTTAGCCCATCACGTTTGAGGGATGACGTCCCTCGGCGAGCACACTATCCGGGGAAAGGGAAGGAAGAAAGGATTGGCAAAGGAAGGAAGCGGCCTGGGACCACCCCGGTATTTGCCTGGTGTGAATAAGGAAAACCTCATTCAGGGTGACTGGTCTGAATCAAACCCGGGACCGCTCGCACTATGGCCCGTTAGCAGTTACGCTACGCGGGGCTAAACAGAGGCTCTCGCTTCGCTTTAGACGGAAAGGTGAAACACTTCGTGACAAGGTGATTGAGCACGCAAGGACAGGATTATTACCAGGAGGGAATCTTCAAACTCATCCTACGATGCGACGAGTGCCTCAACTAATATGGAGACTATGTCGAAAAATAACTATCTGTTGGCTGTATTGGTTGTATGAAATAATATATCCATGTTTCACTGCAGGCTTTGTAACCGTACTTTCTGATCATCCCTTCATGCACAGTAAATACACACGCTTCAATTTGAGGATGATACAACAGTGTTGGTATACAATGAGAAAAAATTATAACCGGATGTAAATAAAATCCAATTGGTGCTAAGCAACCAATTCAATATGAAAATCAACAAGAGCAAAACGAAAGTTATGAGATGTGAAAAAAAATCCAAAATTGAAGATACTTGGTGGTGAAGAAATTATGTAATTTAGCATGTAAAATAGGTGCAAAATCCAGGAACTCAGGCGAAGCAGACATTTGAAGAAAGAAATTTTTAGCCGAAAACATCGACATAGAACAGAAAAAAAGGCTGATGAAAGCATATGTGTGGAGTGTGAAGCACGCACAGTAGAAGAGGAAAAACGAAAACCTTAGACACGTGGTACTATAGAAAGATGTTATAAACTTGGTGAATGGTTAAGGTATTAGCCGAAAGACTATTGGAAACGCTAAGAGAAAAGTAAGGTATACAGAAAGTTCTTCGCTGTACATCCGACCATTTTGATTCGGTGCTGCTACCTGGTGTATCATGCTGAAACTATGGGTTTACTGGCGGAAGCATTGTTGTGTCTGACCTTGTAGGTGTGTGACTGTTATCTAGGCGACAAAAATCAAGCGGTATTGAGAGGCTTACGTAATGGCCCTTTTCCATGTTAGGTTTTCGTACATACCCATTGTAAGTGTTGGGAGAATGTGTTAACACCCGGGGTGACTACTGCGAAAGATATTATGGTCCGTTACATACAACGGGTTCCCCGTGCGAAACATTCACCCACCAAAACCACCACGAGAAGGACTGCAAGCAAAGTGACACCCGCAGTAGTAAAGGGGGTCCGTCGATTGGCGTGCCAAGAAAATCCTCCGACATCACATGATGTGGACCACAAATTCCACCTCGCATCGTCAACTGTAAACAAAACAATTCGCAAGCGGCTCGGGTTGAAGTGTGTGCAGAAGGCCCGTGTACATCACTTGCTACCGCATCACATAAAACGAACGCAGAACGTAAAACGAACTACAGGAAACTGTACGAAAAGTACCTGGCGGGTTCCAAATGGAAGAAAACTGTCACAATGGATGAATCATGTCCATCTCATTGCTGGTGGTCCATTCGGGCGATCACATACCGTGAAATTGACGGCAAGGGGCGCTGAAACTTTGTTCGTCAGTGCAGGGAAAGTTTCCCTCGTGGCTTTATGTTTGTTACGGGAATCGCATATTAGGGTAAGTTGTTGATACACAAGGTGGACAAAAACGTGAAGGTGAATGCAAGATACTTCCCCGTATTCTTTCTGACACATATCTATCGGAGAAACATTGTATGGAATGGACGCAAACAATATGATGTTCCATATGGACAAGACTTCGAGTCATACCGCCACATCACTACGTTTTTACCACAAAATGGCAGAGGAGTTAGGAATTCGTGTCATTCCGTTTGGAGACATTCCTGTAAAATGTCCATATGCCAGTCCCTTGAATTTTGCGCATTTGGACTGTTGAAACGACATCTTCAACATTGTCGCCCGCCCATCCTGGATGGTCTATGGAAAGCGTGTAGGGAGGAGTGGGACAGAATTCCCATGCCTGTCCTGTGTAGGAGCTTGCTGCAATGGAAACTGCGATGCCGTGTGATAGTCCACAAGAACATGATAGGTAGTGGCGGCGCGGCATGTCTTAAGGTGAGTACCCGTCAAAAATGGTCGGATATAAAGCGAACAACCTTCTGTAATGAAAACTATTTCGAAAAGAACAGTGTCACTGGCCACATTATTAGACATGGAGTAATCACGCTATTAGCTATGGAGGGAATGCCAGAAGGAAAAGTACCTAGAGGAAAGCCAGGTTGGAATATACACACCAAATAATACAAGGTGTAAAGAAAAATTACTGGAAAATGAACAGTCTTGTTCAGAATAGGGAAAAGCAGAAAACTACGTCAAACCAACCAAAACACTGTTGATCTGATAAGAATGTCTTTATTATTTTCTAGTCATTTTCTTTTCCATGTCCACTTCAGGATTTTTTTGATTCTGCTACATTTTCAAAAATTCATGTCAACTCAAATTTCGTTATTAAACAGAATTATATTACTTTTTATTTTATTCATATTTAATTTCATATACGTATCTTACCAATAATACTGAACCTGGAATGGCAAATGTTTGCTTATATATGTAAGCACTAGAGAATAGTATCACCACATATACCCAGTTTACTTCGTAATAGCGGTGGAGGGTATCTGATAAAGTTCGGAGCTCATTTAAATTGCTAGGGAATTTCAGCTCGATCTAAAAAAGAAAGAAAAAAAATACTTAACGAAATGATCTAAACACAGTAAAAGTCATTTAGTATTAGGTATGTAACAAGGAGAGTAAATATAACACGGAAATAAATCAAAATAATAATATGAACACCAACATCAAACAATAAACACCAACATAAAACATCAACAATAACAAAGAAAGCTGAATATGATGGCCAGTGCTCATAAAATTCCATAAAAACCTCTTTTTAAAAAGAGGAAAATAATACCACCGAACTCCGGAAGATGACTCCTTATATCAGCGTTTCCCAACCGGTGTGCCCCGGTACACTGGTGTGTCGTGAATGGTCCGCTGGTGTGCCGCGAGGAAATAGAAACAAAATTATTAACTCTATAGCAATCATATTGCAAGACATAAGGAAAAATGTATATTTGTATTTCACATTACTATGAACCTCTACTATGAATCTACAATTTTATGTTTCATACCGTATTACTTTTCTGTACATTTTTAATGTTGAAAACAGTATTTGTTACTATTGTTATGACCATTATTGCTTCTTTATTGTTGCAGGCTATTTCGTAACTTGAAATTTTAAAATATTCAATCCTTTCGACAAAGCAAACATGCATACAAATTACCTACATTTGTGATTTAAAAGTAAAAGAGATTTGCTTGTTCGTTTGCTATTTAGTAATCTTCCTTCTTAGTAAAAGCTAAGTACAGTTTTCGAAAAAGAAAGTGTATTTTTAAAAATCTGAGTCCTATATCTCACTGCAACTGTTTTCAAATTTTAAATTAGAATGAAAAATAAGCATAATGATATACCACGGGTGAAAACCAGTGATCGAGCTTTCTTCGCAGATCAGTAATTACAGAAAAAAATACCACGATATTTTATATTTTCAAATAATAATGTCTATAAGTGTGCCGCGAGAATTCAAGTTACAACCGTAGTGTGCCGCAAGTTGAAAAAGGTTGGGAAACGCTGCCTTATATCAAAAATAAAAGATAAACTTATAATAAACATGGGTCGAGAAAGGCTTCCTTTCAGTTATAAACTGCCGAAAATGCGAAAAATAACTTTTTAAAACACCCTAACTCGAAACCTACGGAGCCTATCGCAAGCAGATTAAGGAATTATACAGGAACTACGGTATGCTCTAAGTATCCATGTTTCAAAATAATATCAAGATAGAAGTTAAGATACGGGAATATACTATTCTAATTACGCATTCGTTTCACTAGTACCGGAGGATAATTAGATAGAACGTACAATTTCATGTAATTGCTTGACCCACTTGCGATACTTTTCACGCTAAGGCGTTTTAAAGAGAGATTTTTCGCATCTTCGACGATTTATAACTGAAAAGCGTTTTCTGGCCCATGTTCATTAGATTTTTTATTCCTTCATTTGATATAAGAACACACCTTTCACACATCTGCTACTGATCCTGAGAATAGACATACAAGAGCAACATAATCAATAATTTCTAAATATACTAAAAACACTTTCTCTTAAGTTAGAAACTACTTAAATTGAACCCTTCTTTCGAAGTTATTCAGAAAAGATAATTTACGGGGAAGAATCCAATTTTAACCCTTACCTTACTTATTTATTTTATTTTATTATTTTTATTAATATTATTTAGTTTTCTATTCTTTTTCTTATACCTTTTCCCAGTTAGTTGGGGTTGGCTTTTCCGATTCCTGTCGTCCTTCCTCCTTTATTGGCATATCCACTATGACACATGACAGCATAATGCATCATATATATTGTTCTTCACACTTTTTCTTTGGTCGGCCTCGCGCTCGTTTCCCGTTCAGTTTAACAGCATCCACTCGGTGAGTTAGTATTCCAAAGATCTTTTACATGACCAAACCATTCGAGATTTTCTACTACTGTTCTTACCTTTATTGAGTTGATTTTAGTTTAGCGTCCCTTTCAGCAGCGAGGCTATACGAGACGTGGACCTACTGATTAACGTGGAATCCGAACCATAAGGTCCCGCCGGGAATCGAACCCGGGTCTCCCACTCTTACCTTTATTGTTCGTGGAATCACTTCATTCTTAATTTTGTTTTTCCGTGTCACTCCATACATGCAACTTTTCTTCTTCGTTGTCCAACATTCCGCTCCGTATAATACGACAGGTCTCACTACTTGTTTCCTCGACTTTTCCTTTAAGGCATACTGGTACCCTATGGTCACACAATACTCCTGCTGCTTCTCTACATTTTGTACAACCGCTGCTAATTCTGCTGTTTACATCTCCCATTCCTACAATTTCCTGTAGTACTTGAATTTCTTCTTCATTACCACCTCTTCTTCGTCTAGTAGTATTCTTGTATTTTCAATTACATTTTTGCTGTATGGGCTATGTAGAAGTTCTGTCTTTGTTTTACTAATTCTAAGCTCTTTGTTCTAAAATGCTTCTCTTCAGGCATCTAATTTCTCTTGCAGTGCTCCCTTGATCTCACCAGCACGACGTCGCCCGCATATAGCATATTTCAAGGTACTAACTCTTTGTAAGCTCGTTCATCACGATTGCAACAAGGTATGGACTAAGACTAGATCCCTAATGAAGTCCCACTTTCACTGTGAATTCTTCTGTTATTCCACACATGGTTCTCACTCCTGTCCTACGTCCATCATACATATCTTGAACTATACAGATGTATGTGCTCGAAACACTTTTTTCTTCACTGCTCAGCTCACCAAATAAGATTCCATGGCACTTTATCATACGGTTTCTCTAGATCGATGAAAACCATATATAGGACCTTTTGGTATTCTCTGTACTTTTTCATTAGCATTCTAAGTGCAAAAATTGCATTTGTTGTCTACTGCCCTGACATAAAACCAAATTGGTTCTCTAGTATTTTGTTCTCTTCCCTCAACCTTGCTTCTATCACTCTGTCCCGGAGATTCATTACATGACTATAAGTTTTATTTTCCCTATAACTGCCACATTTTTGCACATTTCCTCTGTTTTTAAAAGCCGGCACAACATCGTTGTTTCTCCATTCTTTTGGCATATTTCCTGTTTCCAATATTCTATTAAAAAGTCGAGTAAACCACTGCATTTGTTCTTCACCTAAACTTTTCCATGATTCGGTTGGGATATTAACTATATAACCACAAGCAGGCTCTCTTCTTTATGGCATACATTCAATACAACTTGTACAAAAAATAGCGGTAGAGAAAGAGAGGGAAATTATACACGAAAGCCAGGAAAGTGGAAAGCAATGATTGAATATTTCAAAGGATTCCTAGACAATGTATAAAATCAGTGTGCTCTTTATATCTAGTCTCAGAAGTAATTAAAAGCTAAGAGACAACTTTAAAAGTTTCAAGATCTTCAAAACAGGAACCAATTAAACCAGAGGAACAAAGGAAATACACATCAATTTTCAAATCAAAATATTATCACGTGTTAAATCAGATATACAACACTCACATTCAAATTGAAAAAGTAGCTTTTAGATTAACAATCAAATGAAGTATAATAATATTTGAGTTAGCTCTAGTACACACCTTTTCATTCTCTTCTACAAGAGTTGGGGCCAGACGATACGTCAATATGTAGAGCCCCCAAGTAGCAAAAGACAAAATCGGAACTAGGAACCATACACGGCTCATATTATTTCTTCCGGTACTCAGTTATTTCAATCCACAGAAGCGTAAACATATTCTGAAAGAGAAACAAATGGAATCATAATAGAAGAAAACAAATCTCAATTTACTACTGGAAATTCATAAAACACTCCCATATCACTTAACTCTTTGAAGCACGGCGGTACTTATATTGTACCACCCCTTTAGATAACATTTTAGTAACGCCGTGCTGGAAAGAGTTAACGAAAGTCTAACTGACATAAGCACCTCACATTCGACACAAATTGAACTTGTGTGTTCAAGTGTGTGTGCGTGTTTCTCTATTCCTGAGTAACTTCAGTAAAATTTCAAATCTGATGAAACATGATGTGCGTTCTCTGACGTTTATCCTACCATGTCTATTGCATTTGTGTTAAATTGTCTCGGCAGAGACAAGCAAGCACACGAAGTTATCGAGAAAGTGTATTTTCTTTCAAAACGGGTACAACTGTTTGTCATGCAAATGACGACTTTTAATGGATGTCCTGGTATTAAGAAAAGTGCTAAGCATTGAGTGATAATTATACTTTGATTAAAGACAGTTGGAAAGGTTATTCTGCATTAAATAATGGTAAATGGAGAGCTCCCTCGTCGCTATATGATTAGCCACATCTATATGTCTTCGGCGCGGGACACCCAGGTTCGATTCCCAGCGGGAGCTCATTTGGTTTGGATCTCACGTAAAGCTGTAGGTCCACGTCTAATATAGTCTAGATGCTGAAAGGGATGCTAAATTCTAATCCAACTAATGGTTTACGGTTTAACTGGAATTAATGTTAAACTGAAATTAACTGCAATTAATGTTAATCACTTGTGCAATTTTGTTGACCGTGCAGACGAACCATATTCTCAAAACATCAAGAATTAATGGCGTCACTTACCAAGAAGTTTTAAGTTTCACATATGGCTCGAAGGGAATGATGTTACAGCTTGGATATTGTTCATAGAAGATAACATTTTGTACTGAAGCTTACAGAAAGGTAGTACTTTGAACAGGTGAAAAGATTTCTTTGGCAAATTGTCAAAAACCCAAATATTTACTATACATTGAATATTCTAAGTACCTTGATCTATTTATTAATATTTTATGCAACCAATTTCTTTTATATTTAATGAACTTTCCACTTAATGCACTGTAAAGAGATAATCGAATCAGCTTTTGCTATCACTTGTATGTGCCCTAGAGGTGCATATATACAGAAAGGGAAAGTAAAAGATGCCACCAAAAAGTACAGAAAGTGCTCAAGTTCAAGAAATACACATAACAATACAGTGTGGAGTTCTTGTGAACTATTCATTGTTGGCGGAAAGTTTTTTTCTTCTTTTCCATTTTTCTTTTATTCACATCAAAGGATTACACCGAAAAGTTTACAGAAATAAAAATAAGCTTTTCATTGTTGCATTGTTATGTTCTCGATGATTTGGCATTATAAATACTGGTTTTAAAAAATATTAATACAGTAATGTTAAACTTACAGTTAAACAGAATTTTCCAAGAATTGTACTATATATTTTACATTATGCTTTATTATGCTTTTAAAATTAGTTTCTTCTGGACCCTTAGACAACCACAACCATGTTCAAGGTACCAGCCATATGTGTAAATTGCTATTATGCTTTTTATGCTTTTGGGTTGCCCTAGTTATGCCCCTCAGTTCAGTATCAACCACTATAGAGTAACAATTTTGGTAGTACTAGTTTGTATAAAACACCTGTATAATTCAATCTGTAGAAGTTTGCTTTTATTTTTTCTGGACAGTGTAGGAAGGTGGCTATGTTCGTTTACTTTAATGACTGGGATTACAGGGTATATCATCACAGAAAAAGCTTCTCGAAAGACCTTCAATCTTAGAAGGGTTGTATCTCTTGCTTTTATTACAAGAAAATATGATATAATGGTTAGGTATTTTTAAGTTTTTATAATTTTTTTCGTATGTTTTTCAGGAGTATAAAAATACACTGGAACCACCACGATTTCTGACCGATTCGATTCCTGAGGAACTTTTTTTTTTTTTTTAAAAAAAAAAACACTTACGGAACTGTTTTGAACACAATTTCTTAGGAATAGATTCATTGTATGAATTGACTAAAGTAAAACTTTACACGGTTGTCCAACCATAAAATAAGTTGTGTTACAAGCCATATGGTTTGTGCCGAGTATCGATATTAAGAATAACTTCAAGTTGCTGGGCAGTGAATGGAATGAGTAACGTAGTAATTGCTTCACAAGTAAGGTAAGCCGGTTAATTCGGGCTTTATTTCCGACCTAGTCGTAGTTTACTTTACTCTGAATTTCATCTGTTTTAAGTTTGCATACACGGGGGAATTTTTCTTGTTTAATTCTACTGTGCGGAAAGTTCTGGAACGGTCCAATATCTCGTGAAATATATAGATCAGTAAAACAAACAAAAACACATGTTAAATAGTTTTGAAAAAGCTATGTCAGCACCTCGGACTTCAGAGTCCAGTACGCTAACCGTATGGTCAGCGTCAATTCATTCTAAGTGATCAAGCATGTGCCACTCGACCATCTCCAAAAAAATCTAATTTTTTCATGAATGTTTATCCTATATAAGAGTACTTCAAAACCACAATTAATTATTTTTCCCAACATCGCATGGCGACGCAGTGGTTGCCACCATTTTGCGTTTTCTCGATTTTAAGCGTTTACGTTGTTTTGAATATCTTAGCATGTATTTGTCCTACCAAATTAAAAACTGCTGGACGTCTCTAACTTGTGCAGAGTTAAAATTTTGATCTCTTAACATTTTTGCCTAAAAACACTTAAAAGGGGTGAAATCAGGGCCTACAGTAGCAACATTTTTGGATATTGAGGACATGTTTGGGAAGAGGAAGCAACTGACGTAGAGTTCTGAATTTGTGTGTGCATGTAGTCCGGAGTCATAAGTTTATACTTAAAAATTTGTAGATCTGTAGCTGCTCCCAAAAGTCTGACAAAAAAAAAAAAAAAAAAAAAAAAAAAAAAAAAAAATTAATCGTAAAGTTGGGGAATTATGCCAATTTGGCACATTTCACTGTCCAATATCTCCAATGGGCCTGGATAAAAAAATCTGAAATTTTTGGGAATAGTTACTCCTTTAGTACACCATAACACACAACAAAGCTCGTTTTGTGTTTTTGAGCGGAAGGGGGTCAAAATATTAAGGA
Organism: Thermobia domestica; assembly: GCF_964235325.1. NCBI lineage: Eukaryota > Metazoa > Arthropoda > Insecta > Zygentoma > Lepismatidae > Thermobia > Thermobia domestica. Next base: position 30,493,910 of record NC_137454.1, read on the forward strand.
ATGATGTTATACTCTAAGAGGTGTTTTGTTCACAAATTCAACTGAAAATTCGCTGTTGTGACGTAAAATAAAGTAGACTGTTGTCCTTTCGTTTGATCTACAGTGTTTATAGAAAATGAGTGTTCACTGACTGTGGAATGTAAATAATTAATTGTGGTTTTGAAGCACTCTTATATAGGATAAATATTCATGAAAAAATTAGATTTTTTTTGGAGATAGTCGAGCAGCACATGCTTGATCACAGAATGGATTGACGCTGACCATACGGTTAGCGTACTGGACTGTGGAGTCCGAGGTTCTGACATAGCTTTTTCAAAACTATTTAACATGTGTTTTTGTTTGTTTTACTGATCTATATATTTTACGAGATATTGGACCGTTCCGGGACTTTCCGCACCCTGCATATGAAACTCTCTTTTTTTTCGGTGTAGATTGACAAACAGTCGACATAAAAATGGTACTCTTTCGGTTAAAAAGATTTCAGACCGATAAGGAATATTGTTGCTTTATCATCAGCAAACGTTCTTTTAAAAAAATCTCTGTACAAAACACTCTGCCGTATATGAGGCATGTGCATTTTCACGCGAAGGCAACGAGATGGTTTAAAATATTTCAAATTGAAACATATGAAAATGTATTATTTAAAACGCAAAATTCAAACTTAATTCATAACAAACATATTGTAACTTTGTAGACTATTTTCTCACTGACCTACAACTCTTATTGACAGTTTATTATTATTTAATTAATGCTGCTATATAGCTATGGAATAACGTACTTAAAATCACAGTTTATTATTATTATTATTATTGGAAATGTGTGTGGGAAAGGAAGAGAAAAATTACCTCAGGCCAACCTTGGACACATTACCACATTATAAAGATTTATTAATAACAATCTCGAATTTATCTGCAAACGCAACTTTAAAATTTGGTGCTGGTCTAGTTTTGGCGCACCACATTTTGGAAGATTTATAGGTAAAATTTAATACTTTGCAAAAGACATGTTTATAAGGAACAAATTTCGGAGCAGTTTTACTATACGGATCCACAGATTGTAAAATGTACGAAAAAATGTGGGGAAGTCTTTAATTTGCCCATTTTATGACGAGAACAGAACCCAACCCCTGCGGGGCTTCTAACCCGTTCCTACTCCTACTGCTACCCCTACTCCTATTACTACTTATATATGGATACCTATAGTAAAACTGCACGCAAATTTCTGCAGGCGACATAATTACATACAAATACAGCTGCATTTTAGGTTTACAACTCTAAGGTTACTAGTATAAAAGCATTACAAGTCCTTTACCACGGATAAAATAAGTGAGCGTAATTATATGAAGGATGACTATTAGATGCTATTTTCCACCGGCGATATATTTCTGTTCAATGTACATGTATTTTTTATGTTTACAAGTGGAGCGTTACACGTATCATTGCCAATACTCACTATCCTCGCTTACGTGCCTGCTCCTGTGACGCACAAACGCGCGGGTCTACCAGCTTCACTTTGGGCTGCCCCGGTTAGATAGCATTCGTGCTTTTTAGTTGCCACCTAGCACATGCTGGTTTGGTTTGTTTTTTGCATCGTAGTTTTTTATGTTAAACATCCGAAAGCCGTATTTATACCCAAATCGTGAAAGAACTAAATTTTCAACAATTACTTCGGTGGTTCCCTTAAATTTTGTCTATACCAAGTGAAATATTTTCATGTCGCCCAGCGGAAACCTTTTAGGGGACAATAACAAGGAAATCAGACAAAGGGACAATGTTTAGCAGCAGGGTCCAGCTATTTTTCTAAAAAATAAAAATAAAAAAGTCACAATTTCGGTAGTTTCTGTTAACATTGGTTTAGTTTTGGTTAGGTTAAATTATTTTATGTAAGATTATATTATCATAGGAGCCCGGCATAATTTTCGAAAAAATAATACAATTTCGCTTATTTCTATTAATATTGGTTTAGTTTAGGGTAGTTCAGGTTAGTTTAAGTAGGTTTAGTTTAGGTTAGATTAGATTTGGTTAGGTAATATTAGGTCTAATCACTTGCATCTTCCATTTCTCCCGTAAATTTTGTATTTTTTACGTACTTCTGGGCCCCGTCTGCTAAACATTTACCAAAGACTTACAATGTTTTTAATAATTCTTTCTAGTGGTACGGAAAATTCAATTATTGATTGTCTTACAAAAAGTAATTTACCTTCATCCGTTGCTAAAGTTCATCGTTGTTAATAGTGTACACAATCAACTACTCATCCATATCTCTAGCATTTATAGTAAGTTCTAACTGTCGGTAACTAGTTCGCTAACTTCTTTCAAATTACAATCAACTATTTATCCTTGGTTCGTATCCTTCAAACTTCACTACCGTGACGATGACAACATAAGCTGTGTCATAGTACTATGTAACGAAGTCTCTAGTATACGATTTCTCCACTGTGTACTTTTGTACATCTTAATTTGGGCTGAATTAATAGCATGTATTATGCTTTATAAAAATCCTACTGAAATTGTCCAAGATTTGAATTTATTTTCTATCTCATATCAATACTATTTGGATAAAGTGCACAATGTTACTTGATTGTTAGAAAAGTAGACTGTTAAGTTTCTATGCTATGACAAAGAATGACGACATAAAACAGGTGATTTTATCCATGGTTGCCAATCGCTGAGAATTTAAAAATCGTGCAACAATTTAAATTTATCGTATTTAGTTTTAAGAACTGTATTTCACTTGCTTTTGCTTAACCCTGAACGTACACACTTATTTTCTTACTCACAAAGTACATACTGGGGTTTGTAGGACCCCAATCATATTTCTCTAAATTATGGAGTTTCTTTTTATTTAATGAACTCATACATTTTTACACAATATATCTATCAACAATGCTCCAACATTTTACTGAAAATAATATTTCTAATGCCATTCTTGTAGTTACTGTATTATTTTGAAAAAAAGATGCAAATTTATAAAATAATTCTCTCTTTAAAATACATACTGGGGTCTGTGGGACCCCAACAGCAGTAAATGTTATCACCTTTCTGACAATTATGAAACTAAACTTTGTGATGCTTTGTTGTAAGTAGCATACCTTCCATATCATCTTCACTCTCCAATAATGCATGTCGTATAGATTTCAAATCCATTTTATCAAAATGTTTTTTTTTTTAAACACTTAGTTAAAGTACACACTGGGGTATGCTGGACCCCAATCAACGCAAGAGCGAAAATAACGTCTAATTCCAACAATGAGTCTCACTAAACTGGCTAGACTGCTATTACTCCGCATAGAGAGTGTTACAAACTTAATTTACATTAGTAGCCCAAACTGCAAAAATAAATAGAATTGTTATAGTATTGAAATGAATATGCCTAGGGGTCCCACAGACCCCAGTGTATACGTGCAGGGTTAATATAAAGGACTAAAGAATACTTATTGAAATGTGTGTCAGCTGTAGAAAGAAGACTTACATGTCATGCTACTAGTTACAGTGGTCTGATAATGGAAATAATTGTGAATGTGGGAGATGGCTGAGAAAGTGAGAGGAAATGAACACTGGCGTCTTTGGCGGGGGGACGAGGAGAAAGTGTCCCTCCCCCAATATTTTGAAATACAAAATATTCAATATTCTATTCTAATTTAATTTATTTACTAACGACAGAATAACACATAAATAATAATTAACTAACTAACTCTATGGCCTATGGAACCCGGAGGTTCAATGCCGCGTTCACAAAAGCTCTCCACTGACTTCTATCCTTAGCTAACTGCATCTAGTTTCTACTTTGTATTCCGATCTCTGCGAGATCCATCTTAATATTGTCCTCCCATCTGCGCCTAGGTCTTCCTAATGGTCGTTTTCCCGAATGGTCTTCCAGTCAAGACTTTGAAAGCGTTTCTACTTTCTTCCATTGTAGCTGCATGACCCGCCCACCTAAGCCTCCTAGACTTGACGACCCTAACAATGTTGGGTAAACCGTATAAATTATGTAGTTCCTCGTTATGAAGTTTCCGCCATTCCCCATTCCCGTTCCACTTGGGTCCGAATATTCGTCTCAGGATCTTGTTCTCAAATACTTTCAGTCTATGTTCTTCCCTCAGAATAAGTGACAATGTTTCGCAGCCATACAAAACAACAGGCATGATTATGGTTTTGTATATTTTAAGCTTCAAATTCCTCGACAGAATTCGCGACGACAAGAGATTTTGAACCGAATAGTAACACGAATTCCCTGCTTTTAGTCGACATTTAATTTCTTCGTGGATATGATTTTCCTCTGTTAATATTGATCCTAGATATTTGAAACTATCCACTTTATCAAAAGTATTATTTAATTATTATTATATTTATTTGGAATATAATATTCAGACTGTGAAACGATTATAACCGAGTTCTTGATATGTCTCAGGGTGTCCGTGAAGATATGCATAAAGGTAACAAATGCAATCGAAGGTAATAAACAGAGTGGGCTAGGTACTACCATTTAAATCACTTTCTTTGATGTCTCCCCCAAATTTTACGCGCCAGAGACGCCAGTAGAAATGAAAGAACCCGAGAAAACCCACGGCCGATGTCCACGTCAAACTCACATTGTATGGGATCAAACCGGAGCCCTTCACATCAGATGAGAGGTTGCGAGGAATAAATTTTGAGATAAAATCTGTTCTTTGGACGCTGAATCAGTATGAAAAGACAGTTTCTCGTTTTTTTCTTGCAGTTACTACCACCTAGGGACCAATATTGAAAACGAGAGTTGTCCTATTATTGATACTTTCTTTTTCAGTACAGAATAGTAAAGATTGCGGCGAAACTTATACCTGGGACTCTGAATGCGTATAAAAAATATCTCTTATCAGTTTTGGTGTATGGCAGTGGTTCCCAACCTTGTTTACCTGGCAACCCCTTCGTGAATGCTGTACATTTCAAGCCCCGACCCCTTGCATGCCGCTCGTTTATTATTTGACATTTCACTTGCAGTATTGAGTAATCACATCTTCAATAATAATAATAATAATAATAATAATAATAATAATAATAATAATAATAATAATAATAATAATAATAATAATAATAATAATAATTCGTCAATTTATATTTACATCCAGCAAAATTTCTGCATATCGTTGTAGTAGTATTAGTAGGGAAAAGAGCGTACAGGATACTTTTTCTGATCGGTACAACTTTATAGGTCATTGTACTCTTCCCACAGAATTTGGTTGGATTTAATTGGCCTGTCCTTTTTAAATTAAATAAAAGCAGGATAAGAGTGGCGAAAGAAGCCTTTAGGAGGAAGAAAAATCTATTTTGTAGGACCTTGATATAAAGAGATGAAAAAAAAAAAAGACTCATAAAATGGTTTGTGTGGAGTATTGTACTGTATGTTTCAGAAACATGGACATTGCGCAAAAATGATGAAAAACCACTGGAAGCTTTCGAAATGTGGGAGTGGAGAAGAATGGAGAGAATTAGTTGGGTCGAGCGTAAAACTAACGAGAGGGTGTTAGAAATGGTGGGAGAGAAAAGAACAATTTTATATATTATTAAGAAGAGGAAGAGAAACTGGTTGGGGCATTGACTACTGGTTGGAAACTGTATCATGAGGGATATGCTAGAGAGTATAGTAGTAGGAAACAGAGGGGGAAGGGGGACGAAGGAGACTACAATTGATGGACGATATCAAAACAGAAAAATCATACGTGAAGGCGAAGAGGTTAGCTGAAAACCGTGGAGCATGGAAGCTTCTCAGTTGCGACAAGTAACCTACCAATAACGGCAGAATACCTATGATGATGACTATGATAAATTTTCAAATAGGAGATGAGACGAGACGAAACTTATTTCCGAAGATCGGAACGAAACTTCTACAAAAAATTAGGAATCGAGAAACGTGATTTTTTTCTCTCGTTTCGTCACGTGGACAAATACTAATTCTAATTTTTGTAGTGAAAACAAATGTCTTCCAAAAGAAATCGAGACAACTTTTTTTTTTCTCGAAACGTGACAATTCCGATCAATCGAGTCGTATGATCACCCTATCTTGGAAGTATGCCTGGAAGAAACACTGCATTCATGGTTTTGTAGTTACCCCATTCGCGGAACAATGGCTACTTCCATACTGCCTACTCCATTTACATACTTCTCCCTTTCCTTCCGTTCTCTACTTGGTTCTTTCTACCGCTTCTGTGAATGTAAAGGCATGGTTGAACGCCATATATTATCCAGTTGGTATTGTCTCTAATTGACGAAAGTATTTTCTTTTCTAGCAACTGTAAAACTTTCGTCCTTCTACCGTTTCTCGATTAATTACTTGCAAATTGAATTCAGGGTCATTATACTCCGGGGCTAAGACAGGCCCGTAAATAAGGGTATGACAGGGGGCTGAGCAACTTGTAACACCTTCAGCCTCCCTTGAAACTAATAATTGTTTGGTTCGTACGTATGTATGAATATAAGGTAAACTTAAGTGAGATCCCCAAAATGACTCATCCCTCTGACTTAGTGTTCTCCCTAGGACCTGGATCAAGGTCGTTTAAAAAATAAGTTTCATACTAGTGCTGTCAAAATTATTCAAATATTTTTTTCGAATGTTCATTATTCAAATAATGTTTGTATTCGTATTCGAATATTTGGGTCGATCTGCAACTACAAATTTAATTAATTTCGTCCAAGATATACACAGTTAATTTTCAAACAAAACTAGTACACACATGATTTACTTGAATTTTAGTAAAGCCTTTAACAAAATAAATCATAGTATATTTTTAAATAAATTATCATCATATGGATTAACAACATTTTTAAAATTTAATTAAATCGTGCTTATCCAGAAGGAAATATTATGTCCAATTAAAACAATCAAAATCATCAGAATACGTAGCTACCTTGGGAGTACCACAAGGATCAAATCTGGGTCCATTATTTTTTTCTATTGTATATTAATGACTTATAGTTCTCAAGAAAATATTCCGAATACCTTATGTATGCAGACGATGTAAAATTATATAAAGTAAGATGTATTACAGATACAATAGAACTGCAAGATCTTCATTTAGTATATAAATGGAATGTAGAAAATAAGCTTAACCTCAATATTTAAAAATGTGCATTTATGATTACGTCAAGAGTGAAAAATGTATTAATTATTATTCATATACCCTTAATGGTGAAAAATGGAAGAAATTACCACATGTAAAGATTTACGGGTAAAAATTACATGTAATTTATCATTTGTTAAGCTTATCACTTAAGTGGTTCTTAACGCCTATAGACAGCTTGGTTTCAGAAATTTAAATGATGCTGTAGCTATTTCCATGTTGTATAATAGCTTGGTTTGGACCAAAATAGGATGTGCATGCGTTGTTTGGACGCCATATTATAAATCTCTTGAGAAGAAAATAGAAAGTATTCAAAAGAAATTCTTAAGGTATCTCTATTTTAAAACAATGGGAGCTTCCGCTATAAGAAAGAAAATATCGTATGAAACCCTTCTAAATAAATTTAACTATGTTAGTTTGAGTAACAAACGTGAGTTTTGTCAACAACTAATTCTTTACAAAATTATGAATTATTATGTTGACAATAGTGATTTCTTACAAAAAAAAAAAAAAAAAAAAAAAAATCGGACTCAATGCAGGCTCGTATCCATGGGGGGTTAGGGAGCCACCCTTCCTAAATTTTTACTGGCCTCCCCAAAATTTTCACGATAAGCTTGCAAATAACTATATAATATGGTGATAAACTATAATATGGTTGGATCGGGCCTTCCTAACTTCTACCGCCCCCTCCCCCTACATTTTTGGGCTGGCAACCGGCTTGATTCAATGCTAGACCAGGCTATCTATGCAAGCGACATCTGTTAACTGTAGATGTTCCAAGAATTGAAATGTATAAAGGCTCTCCATTATATAGAATGTGCAATAGGGTTAATAGCATATCAGTATTAAACAAAGATCTTGATTTAGCATTACCTCTGTCTCTGTATACAAATAAGTTTAAAAAATATATTGTATTAGGGCATGAATACATGTGTTTGCATACCCATGCGTAAAGCAATTATTTGTCTTTTAATAGTTTCTTTACTTGTAATACTCTTAACATTTAATGGTTTTATGCTCTTACGATAGTTATTATTGTTGTTGTCAGATTTTTACAGGTATTTACTTAGTATTCTAATATATTCACTATTGTATGTATAGTAATATAAATATTATATGAACTATCTAAATTATGTACCTTCAGTAATCAGGGTTGAAAAAACACGTTTTTTTTAAAAAAAAAGAACGTTTTTTATGTTTAAAACGTTTTTAACGTTTAAAACAAAGTACTTTGTTTTAAAGCAAAAAAACACGTTTAAAATGTTTATTTTGTTTAAAACAATAATCTAAATAGGCATATATATTCCATTTTTACACGCTCACAGGTATTGCTTGCCATTTATATTCAACCGTTAGATCAAATTTCGGGAACTTCCCTAATCTCGATCCGTCCAAATGTTCAATTCCGGAGAAAGAAATCGGGATTTTCCCGGTTAGTTTCTTTGTGTTACGTTCTAATGGTCGTCTGCATTCTTAATCTTTAAACGCCCATTGACACAACTGCTGTATCAGGGCTTTAAACCTCAATGGCTCAGTCCCTAATTAAGGCTGGAAGATGGTTTTGAAACCAATTTATTCCTGAAGGATGCAGCTTTCCGCTGGTGTGCATTTTATCTATGTGGGAGTACCACGTAGCGGTGGGAGGAGGGTAAATATCGTGTTCTTTTGTTTCTTTTTAAACGGTTTTTTGGGAGCCATTTCCCCTCTTGGGGGATAGATTCATAAAAACTGGTACGTGAAGCAATGAAGTAGGCCACTACATGGTAATATCGTGTATTTGTATTTCTTGCTTATATGGGGGAGCAGGGAGGGGGCAAAGTTAGACAATTTTTGGAGTTTCAGTTTGACATTTATTTGACAATTTGACATTTATTTTTACAACAAACATCAATAACTCAGCCCCTAATTAAGCTAGAAAGATGATTTGGTACCAAAGTATTCCTGAGGAAGGAAGTCTTCCGCTAGTATGCATTTTATTTGCGATGGGCACGAGTCGAGCTAAAACTCGAAGCAAATCCGAGTCGAGTTTGGAGTCGAGTCAAAGGTAATTTTCTCGAGAAGAGTTTCGAGCCAAGTTACTGTTTTGAGGTCGAGTTTCGAGTCGAGTCGAGTTTGATAAACGGCTCGCTCTTTTAGCTCGTTTTAACTCGATTTGAAATCATGGCCTGATTAGACTGGCAAGCGAAAGTCATAAGAAATGTAAGCAGTAATATGGAACATTTTTAATGTTGCTTAGAAGATGGGACACTGCTCGCATTTCGTCTCGTCTCGATTAACAAGACGACTATGGATTTTTATAACGAGACAGCCTCAAATGTGAGCACCAATGTAAACACCGGTATATACTATAGTCCTTACCACCAAGGCTGAGACCTGCACGATCTAACTTTTAAGCCGAAGCAGAAGCCCAACCCAGGTAGTGATGTTAACTGGCTCAGTTCGGTTCAACTGAGGAGCAGCTCGAGTCTGCTTGGTTGGGTGAGCTGTTTGCTCGGTTCGATAGTGAATGAGCTGTGAGCCGAGCCGCTAGAGCCGTTGAGTCCCGAGCCGAGTAGGTTTGAACATGTTTGGCCGACGCAGTCTAACATTTAACGATTTTTGGTTCGAGCCTGGATACTTGCTCCTCCGGAACTGAAACCCAGAACCTCGTGTCCTTGCCTCCTTGACTTCACCTTTTCCGAGGTCAGCAGTCAACTAGATTTTAGTATTCAGATACAAACCGCCTATCATTCATGTTTATACACGCTGGTGTTATAATAATAATAATAATAATAATAATAATAATAATAATAATAATAATAATAATAATAATAATAATAATAATAATAATAATAATAATAATAAGTTGTAGTAATAGTAAGTATCATTGATAATAATTATATTGTGTATGTAGGATACTTGAAGAAAGTACTTGAAACTACACACAGCATTTGGCTCGATTTGGCTCGACTCGACTCAAAACTCGAGTCGAGTTGGAGGAAATTTTTCGAGCCGAGTTCTCGAGTCGCGCTCAATGATTCGGTTTCGAGTCGAGTCGAGTTTCAATGAAAACTCGCTCGTGCCCATCCCTACATTTTATGTATGTAGAGGGTATTTATGTACGGCCGAGAGAGGGAGGATGAAGTTCGTTTTTTAAATTTTTCATTAATTTTTTCATCAGATTTTGGAGGCCATTACTCCCCCTTTGTGATACATTCACAAAAATTAGTGTATGAAGCAATGAAGTACCGGTAGTCCCTTACATGATAGTAACCTGTATATGTACTTGTGTTTATAGAGGAAGAGGGGGTCAAATTTGGCTAATTTACATTTAGTTTCAGAACGGTTCCATATAAGGCAAGATATATTTTACTGAAGTGGTCTAGAAGCATAATTCTTGTTCGTATACATGAGGTGTGCAGCAAAAATGATTTGCATATGGACGTGGTACTGTCGTGGTGAAGGGGAGAGAATGTCTAATTCAATGAATGTTTTTCTGCGCATTTTTTATAATACTTCCTACATAAAACGAATTCATTACGCAAGGAGGCAGCAGTGGCTACCATTTCTTATATTATTGTCACAAGTATGTGGCCTACACATTAGCATCATTTTGTCAGCGCAGGTGACTGCAAGAGTTGCCAGGGCCCCGCAAAGTCAATACTTTTATATTTTTTAATTATTTTTATGTGTGTTCGTTTCTACAAATACGGAGGGAATTTCACGAATGTTACCTCGTTGGAATCCGTGGTCTATAAGCTTTCCAACGGTGTATAAATCATGACTCTGTGATAATCAGGAGGGTCACCAGAGCCTCGAACGTGAGAGTCTACCATTTTGTTAAAATCCCTGGCGGGCGTCTAAAGGTTAATTGTGCTGTTATGCAGATAGAGATGTATCTTGAAAACTGTTTTGTTAAAAATGTAATTGCTCCATGTAGGCTAGTCATTGCTCTTTTCTAAGCGTTGAGTTGTATTGTATTATTTGTCAGAGTATTTCTTCTAGCTTATGATGAAAATGATAGTGACCAAAAAATACTCAAGTTTTGAATTTGTGAATTTGGATCTTAGAATAGTGTATAGTGTGTTTAACCTCAGTTTTTCTTAGAAATTAAGAAATGTTCAAATACTTCACTTGAATTTCTGTTGGTTTAGTTATACGCACACTGATGTACAGAATTTCGTCAGTAATTGTTGTTATATAAGAATATAACTTTGCTTGTAATTTACTTCATGCACAAATCCTGTGGAGGATGGGTTGTTTGTTACAAAATTAAATTAGCTTCTTCAATCTGATATTTTAATTGTTTTAAACATGTCCAACCACCATCGAAAAAAAAAATACGTTTAAAACAATTTGTTTAAAACGTTTAAAACAAACTGAATAAAATAACAGCCCTCGTTTAAAACATGTTTTAAACACTTGTTTTAAACATTTTGTTTTAAACATATCAACCCGGCTAGTAACATATGTTTGATATTATTAATTTTATAAAACGTTGTCTATATGAGAGACTAAATTACAAAATGTCTTTGATTACAAAGAGTAAATAGTGTCTTTCTTCTTATTGACCAGATGAAGAGAGATTGGTGTTTTGCACGGTTCTCCTTCTCTCAAACAGTCTCCAAGGCACCTGCAGGTTCTGTCGAGTCTTGAAGGAAAGCCTCCTCAGCCCAAGGCAGCTTCGTGAGGCTTGGTTGTAGTGAGGATCCCTAGTCCAATGTGACCTCGGGTTAAGGAAAGATGTACCCCTAGTCCAATACGACCTCGGAGCAGGTGTTGGTTAGTTGATCAGTGGTTAGACTGATACCAGGTCCTCCTCAGGCTGCGCTTTTATAGAAGGCCTCTTGGTGGTTCGTTCCTCCTCGGGCTCCGCCGTCTTGATTTCGTGTCTTCCGTGTTGAGTTCTCATCTGTTTCATTGTTTGTAATCAATAACACGTGTTGTATTGATATGTGCTTCTGCTATGATGTGGGGATCCTTACAATATATATATCCTGTAGTTTAGAAGTAATACTGTATGTGCGTAAAAAAGCATGTGTCTCACCGTTTGGCAACCAATGGCATACCTTTCAACGCCACAAAAATTCGTTGTTTTCTATTTTCTCGAAAACTGCTCATGAGAATTTACCGTCAATCGTGTTATTTTGTTCAGCTCAATCTGGTCTATTGATTGATCGATTGTCTTCTGTTCGGATAATATTTTAGTTAAACGTGGAAACTAAAAGCAAGGGTTGATGATAATTTTAGGCTATATACTAATTAACCACACTATGTATTGTCATCAGGAGCACATCACGGGGAGTCTACCGGCTCTGGATCCCCCAAAAACTTCCTACCTCAACATATATTTGTACACTTTCTTAGTAAAAATCTACTTGTTTACCAGCGAAATGATAGATGTAGCATTAAAATTTGATCTTACACGTTATCTGTACTTTTTTCTCTTATAAAAACATTCTAGTTTTATTATCTTTTCCAAACGTATATGTGAAAGTATTTTACAATTGCTTCTCATCTTTTTGGGTGTAAAATAATATCCGTGCAATACTATATAGACGTAGTGGCTTCTAGTATTGGATCTCCCCCCCCCCTCCCCAACAAAAAATTCTGGATGCGCAACTAATTGTCATCTTGCTAGTACCATCATGAAGAGCTTAAAGAGTGTATGTTTTTAGAATGAGTTTCAGCTCATTAAATGTTATGAGTCTCGTATAGCATCAATTCTTAGGTTTAAAAAGAAATAAGATTTTCTCGGTTTTCTCAAATATTACTCATGAGGTTTTACTCATGCATATCATTTTCTTCAGTTCAATAACATCTATAATTGTCAGAGCCGGAACTGGGAAATTTGCCGCCCCATGTAATGGCATCATTTGCCGCCTCCTCTTTCTCCAGAAAGAACAAATCTTAAAAGGTCACAATTTTAAGTACGAGCTACGAAGGTGAGGGAAAGAGCTCTCGCACTCAGAAAGGTCTAAACACTACAAATATAATCTCGTTGTGTCTGTTTGTTTCTTTAAATAATCTATTATGTTAGTGAAAGATAAAACAAACACACTTACAGATGAAATATGGTAATCCTTTTTATAGAATTCAATTGAGAGCTTCAATCTCAATATATCCGTTTGCAATTCCAGTGCAACTAGCTCTTTTCTCTTTATTTCTTGATTTTTCTCCTACATCTATCAAAAATTTAAAAAAAAAAAACTTGTTTCCACCTTCAATCATCAATTATAACTTCAATTATAAGACTAGTTTTCATATCAAAACAGTAATAATCAGTGGCGTATTTAGGATTTTGTTTCGGGGAGCTATGCACAATACTTGAATAAGCGCACACACACACACACACACACACACACACATATATATATATATATATATATATATATATATATATATATATATATATATATATATATATATATATATATATATATATATATATATATATATATATATATATATTTCATTTTCACCTTTTAAAAACCCAAACACATAATTAAGAGCATCATTGGAGAACCAGGATAGGTAAATGTCCATCTGACCTTGAGAATTAAGTATATTTTAATTGATTGTCTACTCTTAATAGTGGGAAAAATCATGAGACTCGTGTGTCGGTGAAGGATCTTACCCCCCCTTCCCCAGGCAAATCTGAAATGACGCTCATGAAAACAAACGTCGAATATTTATAATCTCATTTCAACATAATTGACTTCATTCTAGAAAAAAAAATCAGTAATTCAGTTTTATCTGTGTACGTTTTTACCTGAAAGAAAATGTTGAGAGAAGTTGAAGCTGAAATTTCCTGATTGCAGGTTTAATTGTAAGAATTGCAGACTGATGAATCTTGTGTGATATGATACACACAAAAATTGAGCAGTAAATTTAAGCTTTTATTCTATTCATAGAAGAAAGAGGAAGTATCCTTTTGGCGTACCTTATATATAGGGCTACTAATTTTCCCCTCTTGATTTTCTTTAATTCAAGCATTTACCTTTTTTTATGTATATGTAACTAAACGATGTAGATATTCCTTTGCTATAATAACTAAAGTCCCGTTATGTTGATATCCGTGCAAGTTGGTGTGGAACATCTGTTTCGCTTATCAGCTTCTCTTAGGTTTGGTGCTACTGACGACGGCCAACTTGAATCACAAAACGGTCGAAGGTATAATAGGAGAAACGAAAAAAAGTAACAACTAAGAAAAGGAAACAGAAGAGTAGAATGGACGAAAGAAAGGAAAAAAGAATGCAGTTCTTACATGGAATGAAATTCGACAAATACAGTATAATTTCTGAACAGAGAGCATAAGAAAATGGGAAGTCAATGAAATTCTTAGAAATGGTAAGAATGATTATTATTATATGTGGAATGCGAAAAACTAACCAATTTATTTCGGGGGGCTTGAGCCCGATAGCATCCCTAAATACCTCACTGGTGATAACTAACTAAATGCTAGTGTTCGAGAATTGAGTTCTTGTATTTGACAACAACCAAGCAATTAATCTTGGGATTTGTTTAACCATTTGCTTTAGCATTGTCCATGTGGTCTTAAATTAATGCGACCTAAATATGATTTATGAATGTAGAATTCAAATAGAAAGTCAGCTTAGTAAATTTAACTACCATCATCATGAAGTACGTTTCCAACAAGAAATATTTTTTTAAAATAATATAATTAAGTCAGATTTTGCCGCCCCTCGAAACGTCGCCCCGTGCAAATGCACGTGTTGCTCATGTGGTAGAGCCGGCCCTGATGATAGTATATAAATTATCTTTTTTGTTATTGTTGTTAAACTAACAATATTGAAGTATTTATATTTTTCATTTTTTTCTTTTACTTTCCATAGATATTTTCAAAATACTAACATCAACAATTTTAAACATATATTGAATACATTTTACAATTGGAATGGTTCAGTATCTGCCCCCACCCTCTCTCTCTCTCTATGAAATGAAATGAAATCTCTAAGTTTTACGTCCCACGTATATGTCGGCTAGGTTAAAGGAGACGGTGATGATGAGAAATGAATGAAATGGTGGAATGAAAGTTAGAGGAAACGAGAGAACGTCGAGAAAACCCACGCACACGGTGTTTATCCATCACAAAGTTCACTTGACGCGAGCTGGGATCGAGCCAAGGACCCCATGCACCAAAGGTAAACGCTCTACTACTTTTTTTTTTAAGTTAACTGCTTTACCGAACGTGTCTTATTAACTTGCTTTCTTACTTATTACTATACTAGGTTTCTACTTTACTTGGGTTTTACTCGTTTAACTTTCTTCCAGTAACCTAGAACGACAGGAACACGAACACAGAAACATAGAGGACAGTTAAAATTCCAAAGGTTCTCCCATCGGGAATCAAACCCGGAACCACATACACAAAAGCCATCGCGGCCCCCTCTCTTTCTCTAATCCATGTATGTGAGCACGCTTGTGTATAGTTTAGTTATGTGTAAAACACAGTTTTAAATACATGGTTATAACAGTCAAACCGTGTTCGTAGTTTAAGGGAAATTTCCCTAATCTAGGGAAATTACATAGGTAAATTTAGGAAAAGGGGAAAAAGGGAATTTTTGCGATAAAACGTCAAAATACAGGGAAATTTTCGCGTTGACTGATTGACCAACATAAATACGTTAATTTTTCTTTGATCTTTAGAAATGAATCAATATAATAGAAATAGTTTTTTTGTGTGTGTTTAGTAGCATAGTTTGGACCCATTGTTGGCTGGGTGTATTTGTGTGTATTTTTTGTTTTTAAAAAAGTGAAGAAAGAAGTAAAAAAAATAGAAGCAAAAAGCAAATGAATAAAATAAATGTGGTTGGCACTTCCTTTAATATAGCTATATTAATCTTATCACAAAATTTCTGTCATAGGAATTGGACACTCGACAAACTAGGGAAAATTTGATTAGAAAAGGGAAAATTTTGTTAGTTGAGGGAAATTTTCTTAAGGAAGCCTACGGACAAAGGTCAAACCTCGTGCTAGGATTAAAAGATCGAGCAGCAGTGATGTCAACCTATGGGGAAAATTCCATATCGTAGGAGTTTTTGACCTTATTTTCTCGTAAAGGAATAATAAGCAGCATATATGGGATTTTTCGAGAAGAACGAAATTTACGGCTTATTCATTTAGATATTGCAAAAAGTGACTAACACAAAGAAATTTAATTTTTAATATTACAGCATACTTTTAATTAGTATAACGTGGGGAAATCACACGTAAAATGGGATTTTTTGCCTCTCGACATGGGATTTCATATTGTTTTAGGTTGGCATCACTGGCGAGCAGTCGCATGTTAGATTCCCTTAAGGACACTTGGTTGAAACGGTGTAACAATTTTTTCACAGCTGTCATACTGATTGAGGTTTTGCCGGATATTTCTCATTCACACTAGGCAAATGCATAGATAGTACCTAACATACAACCCCTGGGCTGCTTCCCTTCCATCTTCTCCCTTCCCAGGATAGTGTTCTCGCCGAGGAACGTCACCCTTCATGCGTGACGAGTCTAAGGCCGACAATCCCTAAAAATTTGTATAAATAATTAAAATAAAGGGTTAAAAGATAACTTCTTTCGAATACTTGATTGCTGAACTCAGAAAATTAAGCCTTCTCTTCTTTCTCTTTGTAAGTGAAACTTAGTGTATAAATTGGAGCAATTCTCACAATTGTTCGTCTTCACCCTTTTATCTTATTATATACGTTTAGTACATAAACCGTCGTCTGCAATAAAAGCATAACTCCTACCATCTGCTGGCCAAATACACAACTACACAGTCTGTTTTATGAGTACGTACACAAGTCGGCTTTGCGCAGGGCTTTACCGCCAAGATATTGGCAGATACCGCGGTGCAGATCGAGCGCGAAGATGCTTGTATTCACGAGTGCGGTGCAGTGAGAAAGTGGATGTTTCTTTTTTCCCTTGTGCCATTATAAATTGTAATCAACACGTACTTTGTTTATTTATCGTGACCTTGGCAACTACGTAAGTATATACAAAACATGTTCAATTTCTTTGCGTTTTAGATGCGATTTTTTTCTTATTATTATTTCTTAAGAATTATGAAGCTGATTTAATACAAGTTGATCATTCTTTCTAACTCTCGCAAGGTTTCGAACCAAGAACTATCCAGAAAAATTTGAAGCATTCGTTATTTACACGTATTTCGTGAAAACATGTTTACAATTTTGAAACGAAATCATGTAATAGGTATTAAAATATTTCTATTAAGTTTTGTCACAAGGATTTAACGCAACATGTTGTTTAACACATTCCAACATTGAACAAAATTAACACTTTTCTCTCTGTAGTTTCGCTATGTATCACTACTCAAAAATAACAAAACGTACAATAAAATTAGCAAGACGATAATGATAGTGTGATATCGTTGCAAATAGAATGTGCTTGGTTTAATCTACTATATTAGTTATCGTCACAAGTATTTCTTTCTCAGTGGCGTATCTAGCTCGAGCCTAGTCCCCCCCAGTATATTGAATGACAAAAATAATTTAAGCTATTATTTATATATTTTTGAAAGTTTATAGTAAATTCATGATATTTCTAGCACAGTCTGGGTTCTGGCTGTCCCCCCCCCCCAGTTTTTACCTTCTAGATCCGCCTATGTTATTTCTGTTAGATTTCCATAAAGCAAATGCAGGAATAGTATGCTAAATTGAGGACGATATTGCTTCCTTCTGCACATAAATATCTAGACAATGAAATGAAATGAAATATTTCAGTTTAACTTCCCACGATTATGCACATTAGGCTAAGGGAGGCGGTTGATTAAGGCAAATGAATGATGATGGAAGAATTGGTGAAATGAGAGAGTGGGAGGAAACGGAAGTACCCTGAGAAAACATGATGTTATCCACTACAACCTTACTTGGCCGGAGATCGAACCAGGGGCCCTACGCACCGAAAGTAAGCGCTGTACCATAGCCGCCGTGCACCCCACACACAAATTTAGAAACAAATTTCTAGTTAAGTTGTCCTTACTTGACATGCTTTTGTCTTAGCGGTTTCTGGTTTTAAACCCTACTTCAACAATATACAGGATGTCTCAAAAGTTTCCTGGCATAGAGTACGGTAACTCTGTTATTATCAGAGTTGCTACAAAATGTAAGAGGAAATATCGTGTCCAAATACGATGTTTTCAATCTAAAGTTTTTTTTTTTTTTACATCGAAAGAGCCGTTTAGGCTATACACTTTATGCGCCCAATATTAAATGAAAACGCAACGTTGCAATTTACCTGGACCCAATCATAAGTAAATGAAGTTACTGTTTTTTACGCTAACATGCCAATGGCCAGCCTTATTTCAAACATGCCCCCATTCACTTTATGTTGTGGATCCAGGTAAATGGCAACGTTGCATTTTCATTTAACATTGGGCGCATAAAGAGTGTACAGCCCAAACGACTCGTCTGATTTAAAAAATTCTTTCACTTTAGATTAAAAACACCATATTTGAAGACGGTTTCTCCTCTTACATTTTGTTGTAACTCTGATAATAACATAGTTACCCTATGTCAGGGAACTTTTGAGACACCCTGTATTAAGGAGAAATATAATTACCATGTATTAATGTCTACAAAAATCGTGAATATCCTAAAACAATATGAGGTTCGGTAATTGACCTACCATCTCACTTTTGATTAAATTCTGTGTACGCTTCTGTTTCGTCTTCAAATGTTGTGAAATGTTAACTATAAAAGGTAATTACGCAAGAATTTATTTCGGGAGGGCTTCAAAGCTTTTTTTTGGGGGGGGGAACAAATTCAGTATGAGGATTAATTATATTTAAATTTGTAAAATCACCTCAAAATTTAGATTTTTACAGAAAAGAGAAAATTTCGTGGGTCCAGACTCCCAGGACCCGCCTCCACATATGTCCCTGACTGTAAGAACAAAACATGGTATATTTAAAAACTGAAACAATTCTCGTCTTCCCAAGGTAAATGACAGCCCCCCAAATTCTCCTGATATGTGATGTCACAGCAATAAATGTACACTTTTAGTTTACGTTAATAGGTCATATATCCAATAGTGCCCCTCCTCTTTCATTGTGCAATCTTGATTAAAAGTACCGTTATTGTGTAAAGTATGGGCTTCCTTTACATTTTATTTTTTTAAGTTGTAAATTGGCTTAGAAGTCTCATTCCGAATCTGAACTGTGTATTTTGACGTAACTCTGAGATACAGTTGAAGCCCCTTCCAAATAGATTTCTGGTCCTGGTTACGCCACTGACATTGAAAAAGACTTCCATTTTATTTATTTACCGGCATTTATAATCGTAAGCCCGTTATATATGAGGGATGATGTCCCTCGGCGAATACAGTATCTGGGAAGGAGGAGAAGGAAGGAAGCGACCTGGGACCTGTATGCGAGGTACCATCCTCGCGTTTGTCTAGTGTGTATGAGGAAAACAGACGAAAAATCTCACTCAGGATGGCTGGACTGAAAAAGCTGTTGTACCTTTAGACTGAGTGTTTCCACCGGTAATCGAAGCCAGGACCGATCACATCAAAGCCGAGAGCAAAAGCAGCTGCGCTAAGCGGGGCCACTGAAAAAGACTTGTTAAAACGAAGGTTTTGGTTCGGAAGCTGAAGACCTTTCGTAGATCTTTCTGAAAACCTTTTGTGATCTCTCTTCGTTCTTGATTTGAATTTAGATCATTGGTCAGCAACGAGTAGTTGCAGACAGTTGTATACAGGACAACACAAGTAGTTTAAAGTGCGATTTTTGCCACTGTAGTCCACTTGATGCTGTCCAGCCCCCGGGATTCAGGCCTGTACCTCGTGCGGCCAGTAGCCATGAGAATAACGAGGAAGGCTTTTCCTTTCTTGAAATGCAGTGTTATAAACAGTATAGAAAGTAAACAAACTAGATCTAAATTAAACTGTTCAGTTAAGAAGTAGATAAAGAAAAGGAAATGTCATTAATATTTTTACATCATTATTAATAATAACAGAAATAATAAACTCTGCTAAAGACAATAAAGAGGATCAGGCGATTCTAGTATGGGATATTAGTGGTTGTTTTTCTACATATCTTGTTTATTATGGGCAACAATGTTTCCTTGCTATTGTGCACATTGCATAGACGCTAGGAAATGTTGCACATTTTAAACGAGATATGGATATCCACCTTAAAATCATCGTTACCCACGAGGATTGACTTCATTAACCAGCCATCTTACTCAAGCTATCTATTGCAATAGACAGAATTCAAAAGTTCGATATCGTGTGAAGTAACGGACGGACGTAGTAACAGTACAAACTTTTAAATTCTAATGATACGAGGGAATTATAGCGACTCAGTACGCTAGAGTTTTCATAAGGTGTTATAGATTTCTTAATTGAATTCAGGTAACATGCTTTGGTCAAAGGCTAAATTAGATTTAAGTAGAATGACATCCTATGTATGACCATACTAAATCATTTTGTTTTCGTATATCATATGTTTTTTTTTTTTTAAATCAATTACAAGGATAGTGTAAATCACACGCACTTGATCCGATCTTAGCCAAATTCTAGGGCGCGCCCACGAGGGCGGCCCACCGAATACGAAATGAAATTAAATATTTCGGTTTACGTCCCATGGTTATTGCCGGCTAGGCTATAGAAAACAGAGAAATTAAAGCAATTTTGGAATGAATAAAGTGCGAGGAAACTGGAGAATCCAGAGAAAACTCACACACAGTATTTGTCCACCACAAAGTCCACTTGGCGCTAGCTGAGATCGAGCCAGTGACTTCGGGCATTAGAGGTGAACGCTCTACCACTGAGCCAACCACAGGAAACGAACCCCCCCTAAGAAAACTTCGGAACTCGACATATATTTGTGCAATTTCTTATTAACACTATACATTTATTTTTTTTTTTCAGAGAAATTATCAATGCAGCATGAAGATTTGATCTTATACTTCTTCTTTCTAATAAAAATAATCTACTTTTATCATTTTTTTCCTGATAATATATGTTTCTGTACTTAACAATTTCTTATCATCTTTTGGGGTGTAGAACAACCCTATTCAAAACTACATAGATATAGTATTTCATACTATTGGTCCCCCCCACCAAAAAAAAATGGACCCCTCCCATTAAAAATTTCTGTGTGTGTAGCTCAGCAAATTTAGGGTGTTGACAGACCTTCAATGCACTTAGTACGCACATTCAATATTATACTGTAAAGATCTCTAGTTCCCGAGTCATTGGTCATCGAAGTAGGGATTTGGACTTAGTTTTTTACTAAATGTCCTAACTCCGAAATTTGATGGCCAGTAACTCAGGAACCAAAACTGTTCCGGTACACACCATATTTTTAAAAAATATTTCTACCAAGGTCGTCAAGATATTCCATCATTTCAAATATGGCCAAGCTAAGTTATTCGCCATGGTACTTGGGGGTTTGAACTTTGTAATTTGTTTCAAATAAATCAAATAAAGTAGGTACTAAAGTAATCATTAATTGAATACAGCTAGGGATGCGCACGAGACGAGTCGAGACAGGATTTTCCTGACAAAATTCGAGTCGAGACACGGCTCTTCCAATGGAGAAATATACATTTTTCAAGTCGAGACAGTTTTATAGCACATTTTCGAGACAAGACAGCCACAAATCTTGTCTCGTGCGCATCCCTAAACGCAGTTCATGAAACTCATTTTATCTTGACGAAATTTGGTATAGTACCGTAATAGACCTTTACGTGACTTACTATCCACATAAAATATTGTGATGTGCAGAGCTTTGATTCGCAAGTTGTGCGTAATCAAACTTAGAGTACATTTATTTTATTTATTTGTTTTTTTTTTCACTTGGTCCAAACCTAAATTTTATGCACAATAACTCGGAAATAAAAAAAATCTTCACATAATAGTATTTATGTGTGTATTCATCTTTCAATGATGGCTAAGTGGAGACTTTTGGTTCTCGAGTTATTGACCATTAAATTGAGTGAACCTCATGAACGTTATTCTAAGGAAATGCAGTATTTTCTTATAATAAATATTTTCTAAAAAGCAATGAAAGACGATTTTTCTTCCCGCTATAGGAAACCAAAAAATTACATAGCTTCCCTTAAATAAAAAAAAAAAGTGAATTACATGAGGTTGTTTATGCAATAACTATACGACAACATTAACGAGATGATTGAGAATTTTGTGTGAATAAGAAGCACCTTTAATTTTGCCTATAGTTTGCCTTTGAGAATAAAATCCCGAGACGAATATTTGGACCCAAGAGGAACGGGAATGGAGAATGACAGAAGCTTCATAGCGAAAAACTACATAATTTGTACCGTTTATCAAACATTGTTGGGGTCATCAAGTCTAGGAGACTCAGGTGGGTAGGTCATGTAGCCAGAATGGGAAAAAAGTAGAAACGCTTTCAAAGTCATAACTGGAAGACCAACCGGAAAACGACCATTAGGAAGACCTAGGCGCAGATGGGAGAACAATATTAAGATGGATTTCACAGAAAGTTGGCTAAGAACAGAAGTCAATGGAGAGCTTTTGTGAACGCGGCATTGAACCTTCGTGCTCCATAGGTCATAGAGTTAGTTTCAGACACAAATATTCGAGTGTAGTTATAAGTCGCAACTAACTAATAGAAAGTTTTTTTTGTTAATAAAGAGAATAGCTTAAAATGAAAACAATAGTACTATACTTGTACAGAACTACTTAACAGAAACAGATTTTCCTTAAAATGTCTCACAACAGTACTAACTATCCAATCCACCTTATGGAATGACAAGCATGTTTTAACCAAACAATTATTATAACTCTTGTTTCAAGTTCATAAATATCCGGATTCGATTCTCGGCCGGTGCTTCCCAGTTTTCGGCGTCCACCCAGCGTAGTGAGGCAAACGGAGGAGTCACGTGAAAACAATACGTGACGGCCACTAGGTCTAGAAACGTTACAGCACGCTGACCACGTGCTTCCCGCTAGGCTGGACGCAGGCCCGTATCCAGGGGGGGTCTAGGGGGCCGGGCCCCCCTAAATTTTTACTGGCCCCCTCTAAAAATTTTCACGGTAGGCTTGTAAATGAACTATAGTATGGGATGAAGTAATATTTTTGGATCGCCCCCCCCCCTACATTTTCAGGCTGACTACGGGCCTGGCTGGACGTAGTTCAGGCGATCGCTAACGGATGGCGCTGGAGCAGGCTTAGCCTCAGAAATGGGCTGTTACACCAAGGGGTTTGATTTAATTTTTTATATTAGTTATTATTCGAATGTATAAGACGCCTTAAGTTATCAAATATCAATCTTAAGTTCTGATATTTTTTTGGATGGACAAAAGATCGGCTTATATACAAGAAAATATGGTTGTTGTTGTTGAGTTGAGTTTAACGTCCCGTTCAGCAGCGAGGCTATATGAGACGTGGACCTACTGATTAACGTGGAATCCGAACCACATGAGCTCCCGCCGGAAATCGAACCCGAGTCTCCCACACCATAGGCGCGTACGCTAACCACTTAACCACGAAGGAGCTCACAAGAAAATACGGTAGGTGGGTTGGGTGGAAGGGTGGTGAGCATAGGTGCCCACCAGGGGCGGATTCAGGGGGGCGATCGTTCCCCCCTAGAAAAGGAAGCTTTCTCATTTTATATATGTATAAATAAAAACCATCCCAAAGTTTGGAGCTCTTAAAAGTAGCAGTATAACAATACCTCCCAGAAGTCGTTCTGGATCCGCCCCTGGTGTCCACTTTGATTTAACCTCACGGTCGACATCACTTTCACTCGATTTCACACTTACATCGTTTCGATATCACACTCACTCAGCCTCACTTTTACATTTCGTGATGATGAAGTGGAGTAAGCGTGAATTTCAAACTCATGAGCGCCAATCTCTTAAGCAGGACATCTTTGATGATGAGTTCAAGTTTATGAACTCCTTCTTGTTTTCCTGCTATTATGCACAATTTGCAAGCTTACTTGCAGGAATTAAGAGAGAGTGAGTCAGTCGGTACAATTAAACAAACTTTCTTTTGTCATCTCTTTATCAGAAACAGCTTCATGTTTACCTTACGTAGTTTATTATGTGTTCATTGGCGCTGAATCTTACGTTACGAAACATGAAAAATGCAACAAAATAGCAAGGTTTTGCGTTTTCACACGATAAAGGTTTGCTATAGGATAACATTGGTATTGTTCAGTGCCGTATTCAAGGGGATCGGACCCTTCACTAACAAGTAGACCTCACCACTTCGCCGTTGCGTTAGCGAAAGGAAACAACTACTGTCCTAATGTAAGGTTGAATATAAGACACTGACAAAAAATTTAGCTGCTAATGAGCACTAGAAACTTGGGAAAACGAAATAGAAACATGAATGTGGGAAAGCATATTCAATATAATTTGATAGTTGCAAGACCGATTTTTTTTTTTCGAAATAGATGGAGGAACAATAGTTATGACTTCAACTATGTAAATCGAGTTAGTAGGGATGTTTTTATGACATTCCGGATCATGACCGCCATCTTGAAATCCGCCATAATGGATACACGTCAACTTTTTCAAATGGAAAGAGGGCCACGTGAGGTATCAAACAACAATGATTTTTTCCATTCAATCGCATACACTAATTAGTTTATCCATATCTAGAACGGTTTACAACTTACAGTTCTTTGAATGTTGAAAAGTTCGTTGTTTGTAGGAGATGGCATAACTACAGTGGCAATGAACATAGCTCCAAAGATAGCATTCTTACAGGACAAAATTACGACAATGCGAGAAAGTCAAGTCCTCAGCACTCATAAAATGGTCTAACCAGAATAAGAAATGAAGCGTCACAAAAATCACAAAGTTAATGCCGGGAATATTGAATGCATACTTCTTGGGCACCTCGAACCATTCGATCGGATCATCAATATATCCTGATTTACAAAATGCATACTGAATCATTCCTGTGAAGCGAGAAGACTGAAATTGATTGTACACAAGGGAATGCAGAGTGACAATAGTATCTCTGTCATGCAGTTTTGAATGGAAATGTTCGTCCTTTATTGCATAATAACATATGGTACGCCAATATGTTCCAACCTTATACCGTAGCTGCTACGACCAGGAATACCATTGGCAACCAATATTTCTATTCTCTTCATAATGCTGCCCCTATTGCTTATAGTTTCAGTTTGAATGTACAAACACACATATCAAGTGGTTAGGTCAGAAGCACTTTATGAAAACTGAGGACTTGAGGTTCTCGCATTGCCGTAATTTTGTCCTGTAAGAATGCTATCTCTGGAGCTATGTTCATTGCCACTGTAGTTATGTCATCTCCTACAAACAACGAACTTTTTAACATTCAAAGAACTGTAAGTTGTAAACCGTTCCAGCTATGGATAAACTAATTAGTGTGTGTGATTGAGTGAGAAAAAATCATTGTTGTTTGATACCTCACATGGCCCTATTTCCATTTGAAAAAGTTGACGTCGATTTAATATGGCGCATTTCAAGATGGCGGTTATGCTCCGGAATGCCATAAAAACATCCATTCTACTCGATTTACATAGTTGAAGTCATAACTATTGTTCCTCCATCTATTTCGAAAAAAAAATCGGTCTTGCAACTATCAAATTATATTGAATATGGCTTTCCCACATTCATGTTTCTATTTCGTTTTCCCAAGTTTCTAGTGCTCATTAGCAGCTAAAATTTGTGTCAGTGTCTTATATTCAACTCTACATTAGGACAGTAGTTGTTTCCTTCTGCTAACGCAACGGCGAAGTGGTGAGGTCTACATGTAAGACATGACATCATCTTTAAGTTTTACGTTCCACGATTATGCTGGTTAGGCTAAAGGAGACGGTGATGATGAGAGATGAGTGAAATGGTGGAATGTAGAAAGTGGGAGAAAACGGGAGAATTCCGAGAAAACCCACAAGCACGGTGTTTGTCCACCACAAAGTCCACACAGCGCGAGCTGGGATCGAACCAGGGACCCCAAGCACCGGATGTGAACGCTCTACCACTAAGCCACCGCGCCCCCCTTCGCTAAGACTGAAAGTTATAACATTGTACAGCAGGCGCGGATTCAGAAATTTTTGTTGGGAGGGATCCAAGGTTTGGTGGAGTCCAATAATACAGGACATTATGTTTATGTAGTATCGAATGGGCGTTATTCTACAGGCGAAAAAAAGATAAGATACTCGTAGATGATAAGTAAGATCAAATCTTTAGTCTATATCAAGTATTTCTCTGCTAAAGAAGTACCGTATTTTACGGACTATAAGCCGCACTTTTTAATTCGAAAAATTGCCTCCAAAATACGGTGCATCTTATACTCGAAATTAATATTAAAATGTCCAGTGTTTAATTTAAAATTCCAGCCAGTCTTAAAAATCGCCATATACTATTCGACGCCGCGGGAAACCTGTCTCTATCTGGCAACATTGGATTCAACTGTCAGCATCAGTGCATCGATGCGACAAACATGAGTTGCTGGGATTCAAATGCTAGGCATTTTAAAGGTCAGTTCGGTTTTATAAACTAAGATTTTTTTTTTTTTTTAGTCTGGCTTTGCAATCTAATAATAACAATAGTAAAAATATTACGGTATTTTTTTTAAAAAATGCTTAAAAGTTCAGATGTGTCTTATAGTCTGTAGCGTCTTATAGTCCGTATAATATGATATAATTTTATTAAGAAAGTATACATGTGTGCAGGGGGGTTCCAGGACCGACTTCTGGGGGATGCGGTGAGTTGTCATACTGCTACTTTTAAGGGTTCCAAACTTTGGGATTGGTTTTATTATATATGTAAAATAAGAAAGTTTCCTCTTCTGGGAGTGGGCAGTCGCCCCGATCTTCCCCTCCCTGAATCCGCCCCTGCATGTGTGTGTCGACTTACGAAGTTCTGAGGGGATTCAGACCCGGTAGATCCCTGTGGGTGCGCCCCTGTTGCAGGCCCTTATCAACGGAGGGTTAGGGTGGCCGGGCCCCCCTAAATTTTCACTCCCCACTAAATTTTCACGGTGGGCTTGCAAATGAACTATAATATGATTGGGTCGGGCCCCGCCTAACTTCTACCGCCCCCCCTACATTTTTGGCCTGGCTACCGGCCTACCCTGTTGTACAGTACTAAATTATGATAGATCTAAAATAACGTGTTTTGTCAGCCATCCTCCTGAAACGTAAATCCTGGCTAAGATACGGTTTAGTTAAACCTAATCCTATTGTTTAGATGCACATTTCCCCAAATGCTTTATGGATTGTTTTAAATCATACGTCGCGACTTGTCGGCTATCATGTGACTCTACCAACCCTGTAGAGAGATTTATACTGTACTGTATTGACATTTATATGATCGAGCTGAAAGTTCATTGTTTGCATACAAGGGCGCCCATCAGAGGGGGGCAGGTGGGGCGCTCGCTCCCCTCTAAAGGAAATTGTACTTCGGAAGATCGAAAACCCAATAGATTTTTTTTAGAATAGTTACCGCAAAATTTGAGACTACATTTGAAATGTCGCTTATACTTGCCCCCCCTCCTGGAAGTCACAACATGGGCGCCCTTGTTTGCATACTAAAAACTAATCCATTTGCAGTAATTTAAATTGAAAAATACAAAAGTACGCATCACTGGACTAAATTTCCTTCGCTTCCATATCATAATTTGAATATCATACTGCAGTTATTACGGAAATATCAATTTACGAAATATTAACAAAATTATATTTTTTGGACCTATAATCTCAAAATCGAATGAGTCGTTTTTGAGGAAATGCCCAAAGAGAACTCAACCTTAATCCTAACTATCTTTATACTAGCAGCGTTCACCCCGCTTCGCTGCGGTCACCCCGGAACGCAATAAACTTTGTTACTTAGATAATTTTTACTTTTTCGCTTTCAAGTGATATGATAAAAACCATAGAAGATTGCAGTAAATGTTAACATTATATCGCCTGTCATTTATGTTAACCCGCCCCGCTTCGCTGCGGTCACCCCCGAACGCAATAAACTTTGTTACTTAGATAATTTTTACTTTTTCGCTTTCAAGTGATATGATAAAAACCATTATAACGCCTGTCATTTATGTTAACCCGCCGAGTGACACGGTCATGCGGGTTGCATATACATACGTTTATTTTTATACCTATGATGAACTAACAAAGGATTTGTACGTAATGGACACCTGAATGGTCAATTATCTCAAGACACTGGTAATTGAAAATTAAAGTGATATGATAAAAACCATCTAGGGTCCAAATCCTAATAACCCCCCCAAAATAAAAGAAATTGGTTCAGCCGTATTAGCGTGATGAGCGGACAAAGGATTTGTACGTTCTCTTTTATATATATAGATAGATAAAAAAAAAAAAAAGAAAAAAGAAAGAAAGAACGAAACTACAAGAACTGACTGACATAAAATAAAGGGATACTTCCAGTTGACGTGAAAAGTTGAAATTTGGCATGATTGTAGCTTTTCGAACTAACCAACAGAAAAATTGCCGAAAGTAAATATTTTTAAGTTTTAAGAGGTCTAAAGGGGAGATGAAGAAATTCCCCATGTTATTTATATGGGAATTTTTGGACCTATAATCCCATAGTTTGGGTACTTGAAATGGGAATAACAACTTGAAATTCGGTATGTTCGTACGTTTTCGTTATCGTTACCTAAGTAAATTACCAATAATAAAAATGTCCAACTTTGAAGTGATTTTATGGGCAATTGAAAAATTATTCCCATGTTATTTATGTGGGACATCTACATTCCAAAATTATTCGGCACTTCCTGTAGTACTACAATGATTAACTTTGGTATGATTGTAGCTTTACGGGACTAACCAACAGAAAAATTGCCAAAAGTTAATATTTTTAAGTTTTAGGGGGTCTAAAGGGGTCATGGAGGAATTCTTCATGTTATTCAAGTTGACCATTTTGGACATATAATCTTATATTTTAGATATTTGGGATTGGAATAAAAACTTAAAATTCCGTGTGCTTGTACGTTTTTGTTAGCGTTAATCAAGTGAATCACCAAAAATAAAAATTTCCAACTTTAGAGTGGTTTTATGGTGAAGTGAAAAATGTTTTCTAAATTATTTATCGGGACATCTTCTTCACCCCAAAATGTTTAGGCACTTTCGGCAGGATTAGAATGATGAAATTTGTCATGATTGTAACCTTCCGGGACCAACGCACAAGAAAGTTGCCAAAAGTGAATATTTTTACTTTTTAAGGGTCTAAAGGGAGGATGAAAAAATATCATGATATTTAAAAGGCGTTTTTTTGGGGGGGGATACAAAATCTTATCTTTTAGATAGTTGAAATAGGAAAAGAAACTTGAAATTCGGTAAAATTGTGGATTTAAGAGGTACGAGACCGTAGGCCAAGCAGAGGTGAGGTCTGGGATCGAAGGCCCCAGCTGGACAAATTCAGGAAACATTAGGAGCAAATGCACGAAACTCACTGTTGATGCAAATGCTGACACATAAGAGATGCGAGGCCTTAGGCCGAGCAAATTCGGGGGTCTGGGGGCAGAGCCCCATCTAGCCAAAGGTTAGTCTGCATATATAAAAGCCGAGGTATTATCGCTATATCTCTTAACTCTATAAAATGTTTAGTAGTGAAGACAATGCAAAAGCTTAAGGAAGTTCGTGGATTGAAATATTGAAAAAGCTTTTATTAATAGAGACATAAGCTCTTCCTTGTGAAGAAATGGTATACCTAGGTACAACTCAAATATAGGCATGAAGTTAGAAGAAATGGAGTTATAGAATAACACACTATACCGCACATTATCAACAGCTTTCTCAAGGTCGAAAGTAGAATCAGGATGGCACTGAAAGCTATACCAAGTTTCTGCAGATCAATACTCACAAATAGCAATTAACATAACAACGTCTAAATTAATTTAATTGGAACGGAAGAAGTAGTTTTCTTAATTACTTGAAAGATGATTCCAGAGAATAAGTTCCTCCGAGACTAATTCGGTTTCACTGATGACTTCACCAACTTTCTTCTTGATCTTCTTCAGCGCCATCTCCTTGTGATTTTTAAAAATAATGATGTCTTTATTCTTTCCTTACCTTGAAAAGTTTCCCTTCTCAGTTTTAAAATTTAATGAGATACAAAAACTAATTAAATCCATGTGTAATAGATATATATGCGTGCTAAAATTAGTAATTAACACAATATTGTATTTCACAATTGAATAAAACATTTTTTTTTTAAATGAACGAAAAATAAAAGAGGCAGTACTAAATTACATGGTAAACTTTTCTTCCCTTAAGAGTGCATTTTTAGAATACGATTATATCTTTGTCGTTGTATACATGGGAATATCATAGTCAATAATAATTATGTAGAAAATCTGTATCAGCAAAGGTGACCCAGGAAAATTTTACTGGGTCATTTCTGACATTGCAGAGCCGAAGTCGTTGATTTTTTTCAAATACAAATGAAATAACTTTTTACAACTTCTAAGATTGACACATCATATAGAGTATTCCCAGACGATACTTTCTAAGTTCATTAGAGACAGGGGCGTGCACAAGAATTTATTTCATAGGGGGTTCAAAGCTTTTTGGAGGTCCAAATTTAATATGAGGATAAATTTATCAAAATTTGTAAAATTGCCCCTAAAATGATGCAAATTTACAGAAAAGTCGGGATTTCGTGGGTTCTGGTACCCCAGGAACCACTCCCTGCGTACGCCTCTGATTAGAGAGATACCCTACTGGTTGGTGTAACGAGGCAACTGATGACATGAACCATATTTTTTCAATTAAAATTAACAACGAAATTCCAAAAAAAAAAAAATGTTAACTACATTGTATACTCTCCAAAGATAGAGTCCTTATTCAATCAAAAGAAAAAAAAATGTACTAA
Source organism: Thermobia domestica (assembly GCF_964235325.1). NCBI lineage: Eukaryota > Metazoa > Arthropoda > Insecta > Zygentoma > Lepismatidae > Thermobia > Thermobia domestica. Next base: position 30,524,841 of record NC_137454.1, read on the forward strand.
CACTGAACTCTGAACAATGAAGAATGAAAGGAACATTTAATTATGTATTTACAATATGACAATGTAGTTTTATGAGGAAAAGAAAGGAAAAATACAAAAAATAATACAAATAAATAAAATACAATACAATTAAAAAAAACAGTGAAAGTCCTTGATGAAGGAAAAATTTAAAAATCTAAAAAAACAAAATATAAAAGGAGAATTTAATAGCTCAGCGAGGTGAAGAATAAATAAAAAATAAAGAAAGAAAGTTGGTGTAAATGGCAACATAGACTAAGGTCCGCGCCTGAGTAAAAGATTTTCCCTTTGAGGAAAGAATTTGGGAATAGTTGAAGAATGAATTTTAATCATTATGGGTAGTGACAGCAAATGAGAACAAAGCTAACGAAGAATTAAAAGGAAAAAACATAATTGATGGTTGAAAATGCATCGCAGAATTCACATTTTTGCATCGGGGTAGGAGCCGTTCGAGTGTATTTGAGGTTTAGAACTTCCATTTTGAACTACTACGCCGATTTTTTATATGTAGAAAAGTCACTCTATTTAGTATGAAGTAACCAACAAAATCCTTTTGAACTCACCTTAATTTCAGAGTTGTGATCACTATAATTGCAGTAGTGATCACAACTAAGTAGCACTGTTAGTGCCCAATTCTGAAATAATATGAAAAAGGGCCTGCGCAGTATTGTGATTTTAGGTTATCGAATAATTGTACCCTTTATACTAGCTTGCACAATCAATTCTCGCAGGACACTTTCTTGATTCCTATAATGACGTCATATAACTTAATTGTTAGTTTGCATGCCTTTGGTGAATTGTTATAGATTTGAATCCCCATAGAAGGGGATTACCAATGGTTACCCAGGGTCGCGAACACAAGTAGTCTCAGAATTTTGGAACAGTCCTGCGATTTAGGACTTGAGAATGATTCAGATTAAGTGTAATACCATGGGCGGCTCTATAATACAGTTATAAAGGCACGTGTCTTCCTAATTAATACAAAAAAAATATTTAAAAATGATGAACATTTGTTCCTCATAGGAATAAGGAACGACTGCATACAAATTTTAATTATTTTAATATCTCTTGAAAATCAGTATTTCTTTCAGAAGAAAATTCCGGGGAGGTACACTTGGTATTCGGAGGGGCACTACTGGTACTATTTTGTTTATTATTATATTATAGACGTATTATTTTGGTCTCCTCCGGTGGGCACTCTCAGAGCTCTGGGAGGGGGCAAGACCCCCCTAAAAAACAGGTCTGGAAGAAACACTGCTTGAAATATCGATTGCAGGTTCTGTTCTGATAACGCACTCTGCACGCGAGGAAGGTGGAAGAGACTCGAATAGTGAAATTTGTTCTGCTTCTTCCACGAAAGAGACTGTATCATATTTATTCAAGATGAAAATACATTTTTGAAGAATGTGACTTCCTTCTTTTATAAATTTGAAGCCACCACTGTATAAAACTATCTTTATGAATTTTACATTAACACTAATGATGCCGTGCACAGAAGAAGATAGTAAAAAGCTTTTCTAATTTGGTGGGAGATTTTACTATTTTACCCTTGATGGATTGCAACACCAACGAACAGGAGTTAACTCTTAAACTTCCAAAAGAAACATGTTATGTCACATCGTAATTCATATAAGTTAATATTGTTTTTAAAGGAAAGTTATCGTGAAACATGTTCTTTAATATTACTTTGTATATGAATTCACTCTCACACCTTTGACGTCTTTTCACCTCCAAGTAAGAGGAATAAATCTCATTTCTCAAATGAAACAAGATTTTTTTTACAGAATTTATCACAGAATATATTTCTAAAACTAGAAATAAATTGATCCCCTTAATCTTGATCGGTTTCAATCGTAAGCAATCGGGATGATTCGAGAGTTCCAAGTGAAAATACCCACCATATTGCATCAAACGAAAAACATTTACTCAGGTTAAGGTGAAAAATGATTTTCGTATCACTTTACACACTGTATATGCGGAGATTTTCAAGGAGGGTTCATCTTACTCCTCTTCCTGAAAGTGAAAACGAAATCTTCAGGCTTTTGTTCATACCCAAGGAAAATGGGAATTGGGAATAGCAGAAACTTCTTAACTAGGAATTGCAAAATTAATACCGTTTATCAATATTATAAGGGTCATTAAGTTGAGGAGACTCAGGGTTGCAAGTCACGTACCTAGAATGGTTTCAACATGTTAACTGGAAACCCAATTGGGAAAAATAACATTAGGAAGACCTAGGCGCAGATGGGAAGAAATTATTAGGATGGATCTCACAGAAACATGAATCGAAAGCTGAAACTAGATCCAGATGGCTAAGGATAGAAGTCAATGGAGAGCTTTTGTCAATGCGACATTAAACCTCCGGATTCCATAGGACATAGAAGTAATTATATATATATAAAAAAAACTATCGTTTCTTTTCCCTTAACGGTGACACTAATACCTAACAGTGATACAGATGTGTTCATATTACTCCTAAAAGCCCTACACGGTGACCTATAGTCTACTGCAATCTTGGTGCAGGGAATCTGGAGTTCGATTCCTGGTGGAAGATAATTAAAATGATTCGAACGCATTACGGTGCTTCTGATCCTACCTTAAGCTGTAGATCCACTACTCATATAGCATCAATATTGAAAAGGGACGCTAAATTTTAATAAATAAATTACTTATAAAAGTACGCATTGAGATTACCAAACGGGACAAACCTGTCCTTTGCTCCTAATTTCGTGTCATCAGTGGCCACCACAAGACTGGACATTCTGGCCCGTGGAATCCCTGGTTTGATTCAAGCTCCCGCCAAGTATGCTTTGTGATGGACAAACATTATGTGCGTGGGTTTTCTCTCATTCCTTCATTCCGGAATTCTCTCATTTCCTCCCACTTTTTATCATCTCACTATCATCATCATCTTTCTCATTTTCACCGTTTTCGTTAGATTTGGTGCTTAAATATGGGACGTTAAACTAAATAAGTGAGTTGGGGCCGCAGTGCTCAGTGGTTGTGGGGCCGCGGTGCTTTGGTGCATGGGGTCCTTTGTTCTATTCCAGCTCGTGCCAAGTAAGCTTTGTGGTGGAGAAACACCGTGTGCATGAGTTTTCACAGGGTTCTCCTGTTTCCTCCCAGTTTCTTCATTCTACCATTTCATTCATTTCTCATCACTGTCTCTTTTAGCCTAGTCGACATAATTGTGGGACGTAAAACTTAACGATTTCTTTCTTTCTTTCTTTTCTAAATAAGTGAGTTTTGTTTTACAGTGTGTAACTACAGTAGACCTCCAAACTGCTGATTCAGGCCAGTCAATGAAGGGTCCAATAAGGAAAAAATGGTGGAAAGCTGGAACTAATTTTATTTTCTTTATATAAGTGTCCGTAACAACATACTAATTTTGCACTACTCTACTACCCCGGATTTGGCCGCCATCTTGGAAAAATGGCGCTAAAAATTAGGTTTTTTTTTTTTTTTTTTTTTGTAAATATCTCGCATGGAAAGCATTTTAGAGCAAAACATGTTATTACAAAACATAATCTACATTAAATTCTCTACAAGAAATGTTCTCTTCATTTTTTTTCTCTAGGATGCACCGTTTGGATGTTATAGACGTGGCAAATTACGCATTTTTCTTTTAGCATCATTTTGTAGCAGAACCTTAACGGAAATTTTCTGATACTCCTTTGTTTTAGTGATTTTTTATATATATAAAACTAGCAGCGTTCACCCCGCTTCGCTGCGGTCACCCCGGAACGCAATAAACTTTGTTACTTAGATAATTTTTACTTTTTCGCTTTCAAGTGATATGATAAAAACCATAGAAGATTGCACTAATGTTAACATTATATCGCCTGTCATTTATGTTAACCCGCCCCGCTTCGCTGCGGTCACCCCAACCCGCCCCGCTTCGCTGCGGTCATCCCGGAACGCAATAAACTTTGTTACTTAGATAATTTTTACTTTTTCGCTTTCAAGTGATTTATAGCGCCTGTCATTTATGTTAACCCGCCGAGTCACAGGGTCATGCGGGTTGCATATAAGTACGTTTATTTTTATACCTATGATGAACTAATAACAAAGGATTTGTACGTATGGACACCTGAATGGTCAATTATCTCAAGACACTGGTAATTGAAAATTAAAGTGATATGATAAAAACCATCTAGGGTCCAAATCCTAACAACCCCCCAAAAATGAAAGAAATCGGTTCAGCCGTATTAGCGTGATGAGCGGACAAAGGATTTTTTGTACGTATGGACACCTGATTGGTCAATTATCTCAAGACACTGCTAATTGAAAATTAAAGTGATATGATAAAAACCATCTAGGGTCCAAATCCTAACAACCCCCCAAAAATGAAAGAAATCGGTTCAGCCGTATTAGCGTGATGAGCGGACAAAGGATTTTGTGCGTTCTCTTTTATATATATAGATATAAATTAATATATTTTTCATTCATTGCAGGTGTGACTAAGGATAAGTAATCAGGTCTATTAGTTCATCTATGTTCAAGATGTCAACTGAAAAATGTTTTATCATGAGAGACTTCTCGGTGATGGTGTTACATGTATAATAAAAGAAAAGGAACTGAAAACATTAGTAGACTTCAGTATTAAAGTGAAAGATGGAAACGAATGTCAACTTAAGGGACTGAGAAGTGTTACACTTCATGAAAAGAGTAGAAAAGTTTGCACAAAAACAAGAATTAGCAAATCGTTGCTATCACAACGTACTTCATCACCTACACCGATAATTCTTAGGTCAGAAGTACTAAGATTTAATTTTCAAGAAGTCTGCCTGTTTTCTAGACAATATACATCAGATTAATTTTTAAAGAGCCCGAATAAAAAACTTGTGAGTGAGCTTGAGTGTGTACATCGCATCGAATCCATTCAAGTTAAAGATTCTATCCATTCAAGAAGCAGCCGACAGAAGAAATGACGACTGAGGCAAAGAACTTAGGATTAGCAGTGTTCATGATTTAGTTGCTGCTAAAGCCAGATACCATTCTGCATGCACGAAAAAGTTCTACAAGATTTCGAATGAAACGTGGTCTTCCGAAAGATAATGTTGTTTTAGATACCATGGCTTATGCTTTCAACTACCTTGAAGCTAACAAGGAGGAGTGCTAATTTTCATTCAGTGAAAATTTTGAAGATTATAATGATGTACTGCCAACTGAAAAAGCAATAAGAACTAAACTGAAAGAAAATTACTCAGAAGATATTATTATATCAACAAACAAAGAATGCAGGGTGCAGAAGATCCGAAACTTGAAAGAAAGCAGGCTCAGCATATTATGCACATAGTCCTAACGAAGAGAGAACATTAAGAAGATGCTTACTATTATACAGGGTGTATCAAAAAGATTCATCCACTTTGGCAAGTCTGTATTTCTGAAACTAATAAACATATACAAATAGTTTTTGTTTTGCATGACAGTGAAACTCAAAAAGTTTTTATTGCACCTGTTCATAGGTGTTCAATGTGCCTCCCGTGAGATGCACGGCATATGTCCATGCGGTATTCAAATTCGTCCCAAACTGCAGCTAGCATGTCTTCAGTTACAGCTTCCACAGCTGCCGTTATGCGATGTCGCAGTTCATTCAATGTGCTTGGTAATGGAGGCACATAAACGGTCTTTTATAAACCCCCACAAGAAATAATCACATACAGTAAGGTCAGGTGACCTTGGAGGTGGACGCAAAACGTAGTACACAAAACGCTTTCTGTTGTCCAGATGCCATTTTAACCAAAACCGTAGTGGGCGTTTACTCAAGCACACTGCTGCTACCTAGCGAAAACCATGTACAACTAGAGATGTTCCTCTTTCCAACAGTACGTTGTTCACTCACATCTCTGTAAAGACAGAATATATATTATTATTTAAAACCGAATGATTCTTTTTGATACACGCTGTACTTTTCATTAAGATGCACCGCAAGTCCTACTTGCGATGAGGATAAATATATTTTGGTGTAGCTGCTACAATTATGACGTGAGAAAGCGTTATACTTGTTCTTTCCCATTTTGTGCTATCCCCTGTCTTGTTTTTGAAGATAGCAGTATCGAGAAGGCATTTTAAGGTCCCAGAAATGAATGAATTAACGTCATTCAAAGATTATCTGCTGATGACTATTTATCAGTTACGTAAACCTAGGATCTGACATCTTCAACAATTATTTGCCCGGCTATCATTATGATTCTCAACATCTCTTCGTCCATATACTTACTACGCTTTTGACGATTATACCATGCATCCGTGAGAATTTTATGTCCTGTATCACAGAAGCAAACTATGGGCTTTATGTTTTTGTTTGTTGGTATAATAATCTTGAAAAATTTCACCGAATGAAAATTGGCACACTTCCTTGTTAGCATCCATAATAGAATCTAAAATCTTTAACTTGAATGGATTCAATGCAATGTACACTCTCACGCTCACTAACAAGTGTTTTACTCTGTCTCTTTAAAAATTTATCTGATGTATATTGTCTAGAAAACAGGCAGACTTCTTGAAAATTAAATCTTAGTACTTCTGACCTAAGAATTATCGGTGTAGGTGATGAAGTACGTTGTGATAGCAACGCTTTGCTAATTCTTGTTTTTGTGCAAACTTTTCTACTCTTTTCATGAAGTGTAACACTTCTCAGTCCCTTAAGTTGACATTCGTTTCCATCTTTCACTTTAATACTGAAGTCTACTAATGTTTTCATTCCCTTTTCTTTTATTATACATGTAACACCATCACCGAGAAGTCTCTCAAGATAAAACATTTTCAGCTGACATCTTGAACATAGATGATCTAATAGACCTGATTACTTATCCTTAGTCACACTTGCAATGAATGAAAAATATATTAATTTATATTTTATATACAAAAATCACTAAAACAAAAGAGTATCAGAAAATTTTCGTTAAGGTTCTGCTACAAAATGATGCTGAAAGAAAAATGCGTAATTTGCTACGCCTATAACATCCAAACGGTGCATCCTAGAGAAAAAATGAAGAGAACATTTCGTGTAGAGAATTTAATGTAGATTATTTTTTGTAATAACATGTTTTGCTCTAAAATGCTTTCCATGCGAGGTATTTACAAAAAACTAATTTTTGGCGCCATTTTTCCAAGATGGCGGTCAAATCCGGAATGGTCGAGTGGTGCAAAATTAGTATGTTGTTACGGACACTTATATAAAGAAAATAAAATTAGTTCCAGCTTTCCACCATTTTTTAACTTATTCGACCCTAAATCATCCCTTATTGACTGGCCACAAGATCGAAGATAAAATCTGTCCCTAGAACGCTCAATCTATATATATTGAATGCGGTTGGTTAGGATGAGCCGTCGGCTCGGTTCCGCTCAACTGAGCCGAGGGCTCTAGCCGGCTCGGTTGGGTGAGCTGTTGGCTCGCTCACTTCTCGGTTCGGCTCGACAGTGAATGAGATGTGCGCCGAGATGCTCGAGTCGTTGACAATTCTAAATCCGGGCCGAGCAGTTTTGAACATATTTGGCCAGCACCCTATAACTTTTAACAATGTTTCGCTCGAGCCTGAATACTCAACCTAGACCCTCAACCCAAATTCAGAAGCTTGTGAGCAATGTCCTTGACTCTTAGTTAGACTTCACGACTACCAAAGTTGGCAATCAATTAGCTTTTTAGTATTCAGATACAAACCGCTTATCTTTCTTTCATGTTTACACAGTGTTGTTATAATTTATTATTATTATTATTATTATTATTAATTTATAGTTCTAGTAGTAGTATCATTGATAATAATTATGTTGTCTACGTAGGATACTTGAAGAGAGTACTCAAAACTACACACAGGATCTGATCTGACTCGATTCGGATCGACTCGACTTGAAACTCGACCCGAATTCGAGTCAAGTTGGAGGAAATTTTTCGAGTTGAGTTGTCGGGTCGAGCTCAAAGATGTCTGGTTTTAGTCGAGTCGAGTTTCAAAGTAAACTCGCTCGAACTCGCTCGAACTCGCTCGTGCCCACCCCTACGAGTAATGGAGTATGTTAATTTTGATCAATGTTACATTATATTCATATAGCTGTCAAGTAAGAATTTGTTCTCGCATCTACATAAAGCGATTGAGAACGTGCAATAATAATAATAATAATAATAATAATAATAATAATAATAATAATAATAATAATAATAATAATAATAATAATAAGAAGAAGAAGAAGAATGGTAGTAGTAGTAGTAGTACGGCAAATTGAAGTAATAAGAATTTTTTCCCACATATTCAAAGTTTTGGACCTAAAACTAACGCGTTATTTTCGAAGTAGGGTAACAGTTACTTTTTTGGGACAAGTAACGCGTTACATTTTTACAAGTAACTTACCCAACACTATATATATATATAACAAGCCTACTCGCTACCTTTTCTGCTCTTGTTCTATAGCGATAAATGTTCTATAGCGAATCACCGGTTGGAATAAAAGATTAAAAGGCAGGGGAGAACCTATTATTGGAAATCTGAATCGATTACAAACTCAATCACAAACAAAAACCGCTTTTCGAGATATCTTACAGCTTTTGCTCTACGGATATTAGATTTGAAACCGGGAATACCAATAAATTTCACTCACGACCGATTTTGCTAAAGTCTTACAAGTAGCGAAGATGCTGTACCAGTTGCAGCACTGTACTAGTTGCAGCAAACCATTTATTGCTATCTCTTACCTTTTCTGTTCTATTGCGGTAAATGTTGAAGCCGGAAATAGTTAATTCGAACCACTTCTGGCTTAAATACAAAGTTAACGGAGGAAAGGAATCTCTTCTTGGGACACTAAATCGGTTGTAGAAAACCACTTCCATTACCGTTTTTCCTTTTTAGAATTCAGTATGAAACCAGAAGTAATAATACTTGAATCACTTCCGGTTTAGATTGAGTGTTGCAGATAGTCATGGTACGCTGCCTTGAGATACTGAATTTTTTGAGAAGAAACAGCTTCTTGCTATCTGTTACCGTTCCTATTCCTTAGCGATACACGTTGGAATCGGAAATAGTTAATTTTGAACCACTTCCGGTTTGGATGGAGGGTTAGAAGAGGAAAGTGCTCCTATGCTTGGTACGCTGAATCGATTGTATAAAACCACATCTTGATATCTCTTATCGTTTTTATTCCATGAAAATCAGTATTGAAACCGGAAGTAATAGTAAATTTGGACCACTTCCAGTTTCGGTAGAGAGCTGCCGGATAGTCGTGCTATGTTGCCTTGATGTGTTGCATCGTTTGCAAGAAACAGCTTCTCGCTTTATGTTACCCTTTCAGTTCTATAGCGATACATGTTGAAACCGGAAATGGTTAATTTGAACCACTTCCGATTTGAATAAACCGTTAATAGAGGAGATGGAACTACTCTTGGCACGCTGAATCGATTGCAGAAATTGGCATCTTCATGTCTCTTACCGTTTTTTGCCCTGATGCCTGTCAGCTGACGGACAAAACCGTTCTGTAAGACTTCCGACACTTACGCATAGCATAGTTTGGAAGTCTACAAAAAAAAAAAATAAAAAGGTGGAAGGGGGGGCATGTTGCGAAGGGGGTTATTGAAATTTTAGAGAGCTCGAAAAAAATAGGACCGCGGTGGTGGCTCAGTGGTAGAGCGTTCACCTCTGATGCACGGGGTCATTGGTTCGATCCCAGCTCGCGCCAAGTGAGGTTTGTGGTGAACAAATACCGTTTGCGTGTCTTTTTTCGGGGTTCTCCCGTTTCCTCCCACTTTCTTCATTCCACTATTTCATTCATTTCTCATCATCACCTTCTTCTTCAACCGAACCAGCATAACCCTGGGACGTAAAACTTTCAAAAAAAAGTTTAAATATTTAAACGAGTTTGTAACTTTTATGTAAGTTCTTATAGAAACTATACGAAAAAAAAAGAATAAAATATTTTAAACCAAAACTATTACCAGCTTCTTCAAGCTAAAATTTTCTTATTAAATTTGAATTCTTATGATTTACTGTCTCTCCTGTACTCATATATACATATACATGGTTGTATGTATGTAGTTATAAGAAAGGGGAATGCCTGGATAATTGTTTTCAACAACTAACTGTTTGATCACGACAAATGCCTTCAAACCTTTTTCTCGCACTTAAGTTGCCCTCTGTTGTGTTTCACATGAACTATTGTCTCGGAACATAATTAGAACTGTACGGTCCCACGCTTCTGAAACAATTATCGTGAGAAAAGTTCAAATATTTTCGCATTCACTGCAAATGCTTCTCCTGTTTTTTTTTTTTTTTTCATGTTATTTAGCCATAGATACAGTTGTTCTAACAGCCTGATGTCACGTTTATATTTACAAGTACTTCTATAGGGTCAAGCTCAGAACAGTAAGTTCTGGCTCGTCATATAAATATGACGAAGTATATCATAAATAAAGAAAGTGAGCCAGGTACAGTAGTATCTACAAAATACTATTAAAGAAACTAATAGCCGTGCCCAAATATTTTCCTATAGATCAGAAATTTGGGTGTTCAGTTTATATGGCGTAGTTGTTAGGCACCCAAATAACGTTAAAAACAATTATATTAGTTCATATATATTGTTTTGTAGCCACACTATTTGACTCAGCTCTAGCTACATTCATTTCAAACATACAATACATACATATCGTAGATTTTTTTTTTTTTTACTCTTTGACTTGCAGAAACATGCGAAACAAGATTAAATTTACATCGCTGTTTGTAAGTTCTGTATCGTTCTGTATATCGCACTCTCGACAGCCCACGAAAATAATAATAATAATAATAATAATATTTCATATAGTGAAATATTACACATTTTTTATGCATCAAAAAACAAGTATGATAATAAAAAGCAAAGTAAGGAAAAAGTATAAGCAATTATATTTTTAAAAAGTTTTTTAACTTTGACATTCTACAGATTGTTTAAGATGGTAGCTGTTTCCCAAAGTGTCCATATAAAGTTTTTTTTAAAATAAGTTTTGAATCCGTATTAACTTGAAGAAACGGGTAATTGGAAGTACGCACCACGAAGACAACTTTTTTTTTTTTAAGGATAAAACAAAGTAACTTATTTCACACAAAGTCCAGTTTCTAATTGTAGCCGACTGCTACTCAAATCTAATTCGATTTCCATATTTTAAACATTTCAAACCGAATAGTATTTATTCCGTAGTTTCAACGTACAATAAGAGAGCGTAGCAAAACTGATACACGTATATTTCTAGGCCAAAACTATGAAACAAATAAAAAAAAATAGGAAGGCAGAAAATATTACTGATAAGGTTCCGTATTTTAGCTAGTAATCTAGTTTTTCAAAAGTAAGTTCGAGTCTTGGATTTGGAGCGTCGATTGAGCCACTTTTTTTTTTTTTTTTTTTTTTTAGATAGAGTAAAGTGTCGAAGAGGATACGGTCTCTGTTTCCAATAATTTGGTTTTCAGTCAGTAGTAAATTTTGTTCTTGGGAGCCAACAGACACCTGAAGCTAAATTGTGTTGCTTAACTGTATGTAAGATCGAAAGAGAACCATTCTGTCATAACGGAAAAATAATAAGCTGTTTTCTGTTGCAAAAATAGCCCACTTCGTTAGTAAATTATGAGCAAAAATACATCGCATGTAGCGATACAACTTTTCGTTTGCATCGCAGTTCTAGGATTTTGTGTAGCAAACTGCGATGCGATACCGCTTAAATAAAACGCTGATACATATATACATACATTCATACATACAAATTACTCCGTGTTATATGCAACCCGACAGGACGTATACGTCAGGTTGGTTGCATACCATCCAAAACAAACGTATTTATACGTCGCACTGCTACTTGTTTTTGTTTTATATTATTTTAAAATTTTGTACCTCGGGGCTAGGGGTGGCAAACGCCTTTCGGTCTAAGGGTGGCAAAGCATTAAAACTGATCCCATGTGGTTAACTGATCCATAGAAACGAATATTCCATAGAAACCGATTCACTGAACTACGTACTGTGGCATCATTAACAACATTCTATAAAACTCTAATAGCACCCAAGATCGAATACTGCTCTCCCATATGGGCCATGGCCGCACCTAAACATCTCTCTAGACTAAGTCTGTTCTCAATTTTTTTATTGCAATAGTACGTTTTCGTGTTCCCGCATTTCGAATATTACCTAAGGAGGAAATTTTGCGATATCTTAATATCCAGACGCCGGAAGTACGCAGAAATAACTCTGATTTGAAGTTTCTTCATAAGATTGTAAATGGGAACCTAAGATCAGAAACTCTAATTCAACAACTGTCCTTACATGTCCCTTCCCGCAAAACCCGGAATACCCACCTATTCCATCTTGCACGCCCTAGGTTGACAATTATACAGAGGTCTCTTTTTCACAGAGAACCGAACTATTATAATAATCTAACTAGTGAGGTGGGCATTTTTTCGAGCTGCCCGGTGTTTGAAAGAGCAATAAAACGCGTGTTGGCCAAATAATATTACTTGTACACTCCTTGTTAATACTATTGATATTACTGTTGTTTTTATTTATTTTTTATTCTTTTTCTTTTTCTTTTTTCCCCGCTTTTTGACATTTCCCTATGTAAAATGGCACAATTATGCTGTATCTGGGAATTTATTCAACAAATAAATAAATAAATAAATAAATATTGAAATTTACGTACTAGTTATTAATACTTCCAGTTTCAGTAGAATAATATCAGATTAGATGTAATCTATTTTTGTTATTTTTAATCTAAATTTTAAAGAAATAATGAACATTTATCGCCTCACATTACCGTACTGGCTATATCTGAACATGTATTGAAATCGGAAATGTATTAGATTTGTACCAATTCTGATTTTAATACAGATATCAATGTAGAAATAACATAAGAATCTATTTTTGAGACGTTGAATCTAGTTTTTTTTTTTTTTTTTTTAATACTCGCTATGTGTAACCATTTTTCCTCTATGTTGATCAACGTTGGTTACGGAAATTGTTGATGTCTACTTGTTCCGGTTTGAATAGAGGATTGAAGGAAGAGATATAATCTATTCTTGGGATGCTAAAATCCATGTCACAAAACCTTTTAGGGAGTCATGTTTGGTTAGTGGTAGGATGCTTATCTCTGGTGCTTGGAGTCTCTCGTTCGATCCCCGACTAAGTAAGTTTATGATGGACATCATTGTGTCCTTGGGTTTTCTCGAGGTACTCCCGTTTCCACTTCTCGTTCCACGAATTCTTTCATCATCATTCACTTGCCTTAAGAGTCTTCATCCCGGCGAAATTAAAATACCGCTATTTTTACAGTAATTATGTGATATCTTCAAATAGATAAAAAGATAATCGAAATATGGAACAACAGCGCCCTAGACAATATTACTTTACATGAGATACCGTAATCACGACTCACTTATCTGCTTTCGATTTCGCGCCATTTTGAAAATCGGCATTTATTTTCGCGTTTCTAAACAGCTGAAAACGGAAAGCCACTAGGTGACTTGTGATAACGGTACCTCACCCAAACAATATTGTCTAGGACGCTCTTGTTCCACATTTCAATTATCTTTTATCTATTTGAAGATATCACATAATTACTGTAAAATTAGCGGTATTTTAATTTCGCCGGGATGAGGCCTCTTAACCTATTCGTGAGACGTTAAACTGAAATATTTCATTTTACAAAACTGTTTCCTGCTTTCTCTTACTGTTTTAGTTCTGATGCCTGTTGACAACCAAACGGGCGTATATAGCCGTCCTATAACACCTCCCATACTTGTGCATAGCATAGATCGGAACTCTGAAAAAAAAAAACAGAAAAGAGAAAAAAGAAGTCCGTAACTGTGGTGAGAATACAAATATTTGGTGTCACTCCAGTTGAAAACGCTGAAGTTCCCTTTGGTTTCCATTCTGATCCCTTTGTTCCCATACACTACAGCACCCTTTCTTTCTGCTCAAGCTGTGGAAAACTATTTAAAACGTGATTTGAATATTTTAAACTTGGTCCAACAAATTCGACTTTCGCAAGCGCCAATGGTGGTTACTGTTTCCGCTTTGGAAGAATCCAAGAATCTTGTTGACTCAGGAAATGATAAATAAGAGAGAAAGTAATTTATCACTTGAAGCTGTTTGTTTACAATTCATAAATTCAAACGATAAACACGAAACATACTTTTTTTCATAAATTGTTTACACTGTTCTCTTGTATGAATGGTGTGAATATGTAAATGGGATATTATGTCTTTTTAGTAAAGTCGTAAATTTTCTGTGGGAATACAAATGTTGTGTGAGCTACCGTGTAAGTAGATAATCGGCCTGTGTGCCTTTGGAGTTAGTGGTCTCGGGTTCAATTGTCGGTGGAGCAGTTCGATTACATTTTTCTTCGGCTTTTTTTTTTTTTTTTTTTTTGGCATTAACATCTGATGGATGGGAATGCCGAGAGGAGAATTTAGAATGAAAGAAACATGATTAATGGGTTTTTGAATAAATAAAGAGCTAAGAAAATAACTCATCCAATGTTTTGGTTGGAGAATTGTAATTAGCGATCCCCACGAGATGAAAATTTCCTTTCTTAAATTCGAGACGAGACGAGAATTAGGATGAGACGAGAAATTTCACGATTGTAATTGGCAACATTGGTTGGCTCAACTCTTGGATCTCAAATATTATTTTAATGTTAGATGATCTATAGTATACAAGGTCTGTCCCGAAATTATTGCCCCGATTTATTTTCTGCTGCGACTGTCCGTCGCCGGTTGCACGGAAGAGTGTGTGGAGTCTTGGGAACAGCGCGACCAGTGCCAGTCGGCTCCGAGCTCCTGGAAAGTCACAGTGCCTGTTTCAGTGAACCCTTGTGTGAGTGCTCGATCGATTCCAAGGGAGCGGTCCATTTTGAATTTGTTCCGCCCGGACAACCAATCAGCACCAAATTCTACGTCGAAGTACTGAAAAGGCTAAAACAATGGGTCAATCGCGTCAGGCGCGAGATCAAGAATTCTGGAAGCTGTACCATGACAATGCTCCCCGCCACAACGCCTTTCTGACGACCGACTACCTGACAAAGGCCCGCATCTCAACGCTCCCCCAGCCGCCTTACAATCCTGATTTTGTCCCCGCCCGACCTTTTTCTGTTCTGAAGATTAAAAAATCCCTCAAAGGACAGCATTTGAGGTCCCTGGAGAACATCAAGGCGGCTACGACGAGGTTACTTAAGGACTTCCCTGTGATGGACTTCCAGGACGCATGTAAAACATGAAAATCACGTCAGAACAAGTGTGTTGAAGCAGGAGGGATGTATTTGGAAGAATATTGAGTAATTATACGAATCAGTTCAATAAATTTCTTAAAATAAAAATGGGCACATTATTTTCGGGTAGACCTTGTAAGTAATATTCATAGAATAGACATTGATTCAGTGATTGTATTAACACATTCAAGAGCATTTTTCAACGTTTAAAGATATGCAAGTCTTTATAAGACATATCCCAATAATAAATATGGCACACCCTTTGTGATTTTTTTTTCGTGACACAGAAGAAACTTCTAGATGAATATGAGAATAAGGGAATAAGTTTTGCACATAAATTTACAAAAAGAGACGAGAAAATTTTTGAGTCGAAAAGAGGAAAACTTTTTCGAGCATTTAAATGAGAAGAGGAAAAATTCTTCGAAAATAGAAAATGAAATTTTTCAGTTTAACGTCGCACGATTAAGCCCTTTATGCTAAGGGAGACGATGATTAAAGCAAGTGAATGATGATGGAAGAATTGGCAAAATGAGAATGTGGGACAGGGTGTCTATCGGTCACGAAAGTCACGAAAAAGTCACGAAATCAGAAAACGGTCATGAAAGTCAAGAAAAAGTCACGAAATTTAGCTGTTAGGTCACGATTTTTTTTAAATCTATACAAATATAAATACTAACTGTAAAATGTTGTTCCATAAAACGTCGAAATTTACCACCAACAATGCCTGTGGTCAGCTTTAGATTCTACCGAGCAAAGCACGCTTCTATCGCATGCATGAAACTTCGACCTAATTCGCACTCAAATTCGATCTTGAGAATGTTACGAAATTTTATGATTTGGTAAAGAAAAAAGCACGGAAAAGTCACGAAATTTCACTTCGGAATTTTGGCAAGTACCTTGTGGGAGGAAACGGTAATATCCGAAGAAAACCACGGACTCTACTACAAACTTATTTGACCGGGATCGAACCAGGGATCCCACACACCAAGGGCAAGCGCTCTACCACTGAGCTACCATGGCCCCAAGAGAATAGTGACGAGATGAGACAAGTCTTATATAAAATTTAGGAGACGAAACACAAGTCTTGTCTCCTTTCGTTGGAAACCCTAACTGCACTCTATAGGACAGAAACATAAACAATACTTAGAAGTGATGAGAAAAATATTGGAGGCTTTCGAGATGTGGATATAGATAAGAATAAATAAAAAACGGAAAGCTCATAAGAAAATATTAGGAATAATAAGGGAAAGAGTACAATATTAGAGAGAGGAACAGAAACTGGTTGGGATTTCGACTGAGAACGAACTGCATGCTGAGGGAAGTGATTGAAGGTAAACTGAAACAGAAAACAAGTGAAACTTTAACATCATAAAATAGAATTCTTAATGATATATTCATTTATGAAATAAACAAAATCATTAGAGTTGTTTTCTAGAAAATCACGACTTGTAATATTCACTCAATAAACAACCATACTTTGGGGATAGGAAAAAAATCTTATCCCTCTCCTGGAAAATCCTAATAAAATCATTAATTTAAAATGTGATCAAGATCTGTTGGACGATACGGCCTCCAGATGTGTACATATATACACATACATCGGACAAATGTATACGCGGGCGGACATCCAAAAATAGAGTTCTTTTCCATGTAGGAAACGTGTAAATCTGTTGAAATCTCCTGTTCGATTTCTTTTTCTTACGATCACCACTTAGTTGTCTTCTATCGATGATCAAAATTTAAAAAGAAAAAGAGAAGGAAGAAAGATAAATCGGTTTATTGGTCAAATTCGAATTGCGAAGAATTAGAAATAACTTTGATGAAGAAAAGTATGTTAGTTCAAAGCCGAATTTCAAAAATGATTTTCATATTTTAAAATTAAATTAAACTAGGAATGCAATGGATGTACCCGATTGCAATGAAATGAGCTGAGCGAGCTTAAACTACGTAATCATTCCTGGCCATTATGCAATAATAAATGCCATTTTTAATTGTTGACAAAAAAATCGCGTGAAAACTTTTTCCCCATGTTAAGTCTATGCAAGCGTTTTTCGGTGATTATTCCTCGATGGTACATCGGATTTTTGATTTCGACCTATGTTGTCACTCAGCACGACATACTCTATCAGCGTGCTAAGTTTGGTTGAGATCGGCCAAACGGTCTAGGAGGAAGCGTTTTTCGGTCATTATTCCTCGATGGTACATTGGATTTTTGATTTCGACCTATGTTGTCACTCAGCACGACATACTCTATCAGCGTGCTAAGTTTGGTTGAGATCGGCCAAACGGTCTAGGAGGAAGCGTGTTTCGGTGATTATTCCTCGATGGTACATCGGATTTTTGATTTCGACCTATGTTGTCACTCAGCACGACATACTCTATCAGCGTGCTAAGTTTGGTTGAGATCGGCCAAACGGTCTAGGAGGAAGCGTTTTTCGGTCATTATTCCTCGATGGTACATTGGATTTTTGATTTCGACCTATGTTGTCACTCAGCACGACATACTCTATCAGCGTGCTAAGTTTGGTTGAGATCGGCCAAACGGTCTAGGAGGAAGCGTGTTTCGGTGATTATTCCTCGATGGTACATCGGATTTTTGATTTCGACCTATGTTGTCACTCAGCACGACATACTCTATCAGCGTGCTAAGTTTGGTTGAGATCGGCCAAACGGTCTAGGAGGAGTTCGCGGACAACCAAACGGCTAACCCGAGTATAAGAGCTTCGCTTCGCTCAGCTCAATTAAATCTTTAAGTTTTACGTCCCACAGTTATGCCGGCTATTCTAAATGAGACTGTGATGATAAGAAATGAATGAAATGATGGATTGAAGAAAGTGAGAGGAAACGGGAGAACCCTGAGAAAATTCCACGCACCTGGTGTTTGTCCACCAAAAAGTTTACTTGGCGCGAGTTGGGATCGAACCAGGGACAAATTGACAATTAAAAAATCAGTTGTGCAAGAACTAATATTGAAGCTGTTCATGAACATTGTATTTGGCTTTGAAGGCCTAGCTCATGCCCCATTTCAAATCTTCTGTATTTCGAAAAAAGTATTTTTACAAATTTTAAAAATGATGAACTTGAAATTATTTTAAGCTTGGTTTGAGAAAAAACGTTTTTCTTTTGAAATATCGAAAATAAACAACAGATAAAAAAATGAAATATTAATTAACTTGTTAATATATCGGAAGTATCTCAACTTTTGAAGTGTGTGCATTAACCCTTTATTGACTTAAAAAAAAGTGACGCGCTATAAGCGAACCAAGCCTATTATTCGGTATTCAATGATTCATTTGACAAATTAAACGCAAATAAGGCTTATAAATTTCATCCATTCTCTCCACCCAGATGTGCTTGTATACCACACCTGTATCGTACTCAGTTAAAATATCAACTATGAATTTATATGCGATACCTGTCTTTAAATGGCTAAATATGTTGCCACAAGAATATTTTTACACTTTATGTGCGGAAATTTGAGTGTGCCACTCAAGAATTTTGAATAGTGGTTTCCTTTATTTTCACCTGCTTCCAGTCCCCCTTCTCCAGTTTTGGAGTTGTATTTAGGTGGTATCCACATGCCACTAATGGTAAGATCTTGAGTTGACCTTCCTAAATTAGCAGTTTGTATATGATAAATTGTAATGCTTCTTCGTTATTATTTTTATTTTAATGTCCCGTGATTATGCACCGTGGCTAAGGTAGACTGTAATAAAGGGATGAAGGATAATGGTGGAATAAAAAAAGTGGGAAGGAACAGGAGAAATCCGAGAAGACCCTTGCACCATAGAGTTTGTCCACCACAAAACCTAGTTGGTGAGAGATAAGACCAAACCAATGATTTTACACACTACATGTGAACGCTGTATCAACGAGACACAGCGTCCACTAGTTCGCTCAGTTACGCTCGCTTCATTTATTTGTTTGTGAGAGTGCACTGAAATTCCGCAAACTTTCACTCCCTTATCCGTTGACATAGATAAAGCCTTAATGAGCAGGCAACAAAATTGGAAATTGCGCAAAAAATGTTGTGCAACGTTGTTATGATTACATAAACATTTCGAGTAATGAAAACAATCACCAAAACGCAAGTCATTTTAGGGGGAAATACAAAGTAATGGATTAAAATAGGATTTTCAGTCATTACTATTATAGATGTGCAGGGGCGTCGTTAAATAGAAGGACGGGGGAACGTGTCCCAGCCAATAACTTCTGGCATAATGTCTAACTGTAAGATTGTCTGTAAGATTAAAAATGTAAGAAAATAGTTGTTGGGGCACTATAAGAAAAACAATCTTACATAAAATAAACAAAAATAGAAATATTTCTAGAAATTCCCTTTAAATATCGTGGACAGGCGTTCGATCGATCGGAGATAAAATTTTGTTTACATTTTCCAGTTTTGGTCAATAATAAACAAGCATTTGTTTACATATTTCAGGTGTGTCTACCATGTATCTTAGTAACTGTCTTTTCACCTTTCTATAAACTATGAGAAGGCACGAATTACATTTTTAAAAGCTGTAGGATTTCAATTCCAAAGATTCAAGCTGTACATGTGAAATGGTCTGTAAATATATATTTTGCTTTGTAAATATTAGAATGCAATACAAATATACCTCACAACGGAATGGCGTTTATACATTTTATTTCGGTGCAAAATTTCACCTAATTTCCTGAAGAATCCTGTTGTTGGAAACGTCGAAACGGTGGATATTTGCGCAATCTCAGCACTTTCTGCTCCTCGTTAATAAGTCATAGATTACAGACATTATCAACGATCTAATTCTTAGAAAAAATTGCGCAATGTTGTTGCACCGTGTTCATGGATGGTCACTTAATTACAAAGAAAGCTAATGACATCTTCGAGACAGGCAAGAAAAAGTGGCAAGGAAAAAGCAATAATAACAGTTGTAGTTTACTTATTTCTCAGGGTGTTACTTATGCTGGTCGCGCTGTAGCTTCAAACGTACTTTTAGATCACAGAAAAGAGACTTCTCAAGCCGTTAGCTTTTACTTCTCTCTCTCTCTCTCTCTGTATATATATATATATATATATATATATATATATATATATATATATATATATATATATATATATATATATATATATATATATATATATATATATATATGTGTGTGTGTGTGTGTGTGTGTGTGTGTATTCATTAATGAATGGGTGGCTATCAGATTAATTGAAGAGGATGGGATATATAATTGCTTTCCTTTTAATTCGTGTTTTCCCAGCAAATGGGTTAAAGTCATCCTTGAAACCCTCTACAAATCTGAAGCCTCCACAAACCCATCGATCACTTTATACAAACATGTAAATCAACCAGTCGCGGGTGTCGTGCTTCTTTTTCCACGGGTTCCACACTATTTCAATATGTAGTTACAAGCACGACAAGGTCACGCAAAGGTTATGCAGGTATTTTAGTATTGTTGTTGTTACTAAATACTAACGAAAGTTGTTTTATTTATAGCACTTAAAACGTTTTGTTAGAAGTTTCTAAGGTTAAGATAAGATATAAAGTGATTACGAAATCATGAGTAATAAGTTTATTTTAGGTAGAACTAGCGTTAATTACCCGGTTCTTGAGTTAAAAAAAGAACAATTAATATGTTCCGTTAGCCTGTCACTTTTTACTATTACTGAAGTTCTTTCTGATTTTGATCATTTTCGATCTTTATATATTTCCCCCTCCCATTTCCCCAAGCTACGGGACTGAATTTGGATTTAAATGGCATCGGAAGTGTCACTGTTCATCTAACGACTCCGAAAAACTATCGATTCGACACTAATATCGATCATTTTCGATCATTTTTATATTTTCCCCTCCCTCGTGTTGAGGAACACGGCATCGGAAGTGTCACTGTTCATCTCACGACTCCGAAAACTGTGGATTCGATACTAATATCGGTAATTTTCGATCATAATTCTATATATATTCCCCTCCCCGAAGTTGAGGGGCTGAATGTGGTCTTAACCGGCATCGGAAGTGTCACTGTTCATCTCAGCGGCTTCAAAAACTATGAACTCGTCACTAATATCAGTCATTTTCGATTATGTTATACGCCCTTTCTCTAAGTTGCGCCCCTCAAAGTGAAACGATAAAAACCATCCCAGACCCAAACCTCATCTGTGTTGAAAATTTGATCGAGATCGGACGGCTGGTTCAAGAGTTGCTAAGTTACAAACATAGTCACTTTCATTTTTATTTATATAGAATACAATAGATAACAAGCATTATAATATAAAAAAAAACACAAGAAAATTAATAAAAATTGCTGTTAATTATGTCTTAAATTACTTTAATCTCTAGTACAATATATATTATCGGTTTGTAATTAAAAACTGTCCCCACGTGAGACAGGCATCAATTGATATATCTAATTCAACTAAACAAAATGATTTATTTCAGTGTAAATCCTCATGCATAGTTTTTGAGAAAATAGAGAAGACCCTTTCTTTTTGGTAACCCTAAAAGTTGATACTGTACATACAATAAGTATATTACTTGTTAATACGAAACTTGTATTGAAGTAGAGCTTTCTAGTGGCTAAGCAGTTAGCGTACGCGCCTTTGACACAGGAGACCCGAGTTCGATTCTCGAAAGGAGCTCATGTGGTTCGGATGCTATGTTAAGTTGTAGGTCCACGTCCCATATAGCCACGCTGCTGAAAAGAAGCTAAACTTGAAAACAATCAATTAATTATACGGAAGCACATACTATTCAAACTACCGGTATTCATTGTGATCTCAATAAAATGGCAGCGTACAGTATGTTAATGATATACAACCTAAAATTATGATTAACTTGTAAACTTTAAATGTTATTAAAACACTCTCCGTAAACCGGAAGTGGTTCAGACTTATTATTAGTTCCGATTTCAATACTGATTTGCATAGAGCAAAACCGGTTGAATATATCAAGAAGCGTTTATTTGCAATCGATACAGGCTCTTAAGAATCAGTTCCATCTCTTCCGTTAACCATCTATTCAAGCCGGAAGTAGTAGAGATCAACCGGTTTCAATGTTCATCGCCATAGAACAGAAACGGAATAGAGACTGAGAAGCTGTTTTTCGCAATCGATTCGTCTCAAGAGAACATAACATTAACACCCATAATACACTACCGAAACCGGAAGTAGTGGAAATATACTAGTACTTCCGTTTTCAATACTAACTTCCATAGAGTGAAAACAGAAAGCAATATCGAGATGCGTTGTTTTTGCAATCGACTAAGTTTCCCATGGATAGGATCTATCTCCTCCGTTAATCGTCGATTCAAACCAGAAGTTGTAGAAATCAACTGTTTCCGGTTTCAACATTGTTCTCCATAGAATACAAACAGTTCTACTGAATTGGCATAGTTTGAAAGTCGACCGTAGTTTTACACTGTCTAACTAAACACACTTGTTTAGATATTTCTCCTACAAGGGAGGAAAAACTTCGAAAAGAGAGGGATAAGAGTAAGGGGGCTGCAATTGCTAATATAAGATACCCATATCTCGAAATCCATTAAGGTTAGAAACATGAAAATTGCTACTTAGACTTTAACATTCTTATAACCTTTTCCTTAGAAGGAAAGAAAACAGGCGTAAACGAAAAAAAGGTGAGGATTGTAATTGTTGCAATAAGATACTCATATCTCGAAATTGCTTAAGATTATAGACATCCGTAGGTCGAGAAAATGCGGGAGGTCTTTAGACGAAGTCCCCAGCTAGCCGAATTCTAGTAATCAATAACTCACTACCTCAGCAGCTGATCATATCCTACTACGTATGCCACCCAAATATCATCTAATCAATTTTGGTTGTATACATGAAAGGGGTTACAAATACTAAATAGGCAGCAGTCTTCATTGAAAACAAAATATAGAATATTAACTTGGAGGATCTTATCAATGTCCGAAAAATAAATAAATAAATAAAAATGTGTTTTTATATAAAATACATCATAGAGGAGAAAATAATTTTTAGGTGCGGTAAAATGAATAAATGGGCTTCTAAAAGCGTTGGTCAATCTTCCTTAGGTTAAATTTTCTTTATGGATATTAGGGAAGTGACTTGATATGCGCATCCAATGTTTTTAATCTCTTAGCCCCATTTCTTCATTATCTGCACCAAACAAATAATATTTCTTCTTTTTAATGTATTTTATATTAAAGGCATTTTAAAAAGTTATCACGATATTTTTCAATATATTTCAAAAAAGACACTTATTGGAAAAAGTTAAAAACAGCATTCCATTAATCTCATTTATTAAAGCAACAAGTGTGGTGTAAATATATTTCTTCGGTCTATGCTTTCGTATAATTTGTAACTATAGCTCTTAACACATTCTAATAAATTGAGGTTGTGGATCATACTTAAATTAGAGAATCTGTAATAATTATTCTGCTAAGCAAAACGTGACGGATGCATTTTCAGAATAGTCCGCAACTGATATTACTAATTTTGCTATATAATTTTTTTTTTTTTTGTTGAATATTATTCTAGTAGTTTTAATATCAAAAAACCACAAAATATTCATTGGTATTTGAGAGCCCATCGTGCCCATAATTTGTCTTTTTCTCTGTATAGAATGTATCATTTTCTTTGATTTTTAATTTTTTGAAAGGAAAATCAATCGAATTCATCAGAACATAGTAATGAAATGTTCACATTCTCGTTATAAGATTATGGAAGTTTGTGGGTTACTGTATCATGAGTTATGGTGGTTTCGAGACTGCTACGTTATGGTGGTAGCTACTTAAATCAGCTAGCAGAATTCTTTATTTGAAGGCGTATGTGAAGGAAAAAGTATCTCTTTCTGATTTACGAAATCCATCGCCACAGAAGCAAAATATATCTATGCTATCCCTAAATTCTTTTTTAGATTAAAAAATGAAATAAAATCTTGAAGTGAATGTTCTTAAGAGTGAATGAAAGATGATTAATGGGGATAGTGGAAATGGGAGAAACACGAGAAAATAAATAAATAAATAAATAAATAAATAGGATTTCTGACTTGGCTTGGGATCCAACCAAGGATTCACAACATCAAAGATAAGAGCTCCACCTTTTAGCTACTCTGTTCCTTTGTTTTATATTATCGTTCCATCTTGGCATGCACAAAGCCTTTTTCCTAAGCATTCTGACTACAGGTAAAACTCTACGGAGCTCCCTCATGGTTAAGCGTACACGCCTTTGGAATGGGGGAACGCGGCTTCAATTCCCGGCTGGGGCTCATGTTGACCGGATCCCACTTAAGTTGTAGGTCCACGTCTCATATAACCTCGCTGCTGAAAGGGACGCTAAAATCAAATCAAACCAATCCAAACTAGAACTCTACGCACCTGCGTGTATAATCCATTCAATTAACGTATTCCATCCATCTAGGAATGCGCATGAAGAAAGAGTTGAAGTTGGTGTTTTCTCGGCTCGAAAACGTGTCGTGAAAGTAATGTTTCGTCTCGAAAAATGTTATGTTTCTTGGTCGAAGTTCAGCGTTTCTTTTTCAGCTTCGAGGCTACATGAGACGTAGACCTGCAGTTTAAGACGGAATGCGAACTATCGTAATATTTTCAAATAATATTAATGCTATCCTATCGACAATCGAACCCGGAACCACATGCATTAAAGATGCACGCGCTTGCAATTAGACCAGAGGGATGGGGTCGAAAATAATTCCGTTTCTATTGGAAGAGCTCTTGTTCATTCGTTCAATAGAAATTTAGCGCCTCTTTCAGCTGCAAGTCTATGCGAAACTAGAAATTATAGTTTAAGTTAGAGTCCGAACGAAATTAGGCGTTCAAATTTCAAATTCTGTCCAGCAGGAGTCGAAGCCAGGACCTTGTAGATAATAGACGAGCACACTAGCCACTAGAATAAAGAGAAGGGATGTGTGAGAGCTCCGTTTTGTCTCGAATTATACCACCAAAAAAAATTGTCTTATCTCGTGCGCAATGCTACGTCCATTTTAGACGCCTTGACTTTATCTGTTGCACTCATTAATGATGGCCATTTCCAGAAAAATAGTTTTCCGGTTCCCGAAAATCCTATTTTCCACTTTTCCGATAAAGATTCAGTTTTCTGTTACGTAAAATTGTCAATTTCCATTTTCAGGAAAATTGTCCATCTTCCGCTTTTCCGGAAATTTTTCCGTGTTCTGTTTCCCGAAAAATTTTCCGTCTTCCACTTTTCCGGAAATTTCCCGTCTTTCGTTTTCCGGAAAATTTTCCGTCTTCCGTTTTTCCGGAAAATTTTTGCGTCTTCCGTTTTCAATTTCCCGGTTTTCAGAAAATATATTTTCTGTTTTCCGTTTTTCTGGAAAATGTGGCTATCCTTAATCTATATATATTGAGACTTATTTGTCACCCTGTATACACAACTCATTTTCAAAATCCTGATAAAAATTCTCCTTAATTTAATCTTCAGAATCTCATATTTGTGCCACTAATATGCTTTGCCTCACCAACATTTGCTATGATCTTACCTGCCATTTTATAGTTGCACCTGAGTACGATTAAAAGCTGAAAGTATATCAAGGAAATATATTATACCAGTGTGTTTTCAGAATTATCTTAAGGGTGTTAAAGACATCCACCATCTTTGATTTTGAGCCCAGTGAATTATATTGGGACATATTCCTCTATTTACACTTCAATGAACCAGGAATTTAAAATTTGATTTTTCTGATTTTGTGTTTAGATCTATTTAAGTGTCTCTTTGGCTTGGTGAGTATTTAATTCATCGCGCTTAAAAATATCGGAAAACCGTTTCTTACCTATGCACAGAGAACATAGTTTCTCAGAAATGAGAGATCGTAATTCTCATTTATGAGAAACTGGCAGAATAACCGTTCTTCGCACGGGGAAAATATGTTCAATTTTCGACATAATGGGCGGAATTTTGATTTAAACGGCATTGAAAGTGTCACTGTTCGTCGCAGTGATCCCGAAAAC
Organism: Thermobia domestica; assembly: GCF_964235325.1. Classification (NCBI taxonomy): domain Eukaryota; kingdom Metazoa; phylum Arthropoda; class Insecta; order Zygentoma; family Lepismatidae; genus Thermobia; species Thermobia domestica. The sequence continues at coordinate 30,551,014 of NC_137454.1, forward strand.
TATGGATTCGGCACTAATATTGGTCATTTTCGATCATATATACATATATATATATATATATATATATATATATATATATATATATATATATATATATATATATATATAGATATAGATATAGATAGATAGATAGATAGATAGATAGATAGATAGATAGATAGATAGATAGATAGATAGATATAGATATATCCATCTTCCAAGTTGCAGAGCTGAATTTGGATTTAAACGGCATCGGAAGTGTCACTGATCATCTCAATGACCCCTAAAACTATGGATTTGGCACTAATATCGGTCATTTCCGATCATTTTTAAATATCTCTCCCTCCCCTAAGTTGCACCGTCAAAGTGAAATGATAAAACCCATCCCAGACCCGAACCTCATTTATGTTGAAAATTTGATCGAGATCTGTCGCGTGGTTCAAAAGGTATGAAATCACAAACATAGTTACTTTAACTTTTATACATATACTAGATGAAAGAAAACTAGAGGCGGTTATATAAAGCGGAACTCAAATTTATATGAATGAGAAATGTTGTTGCTAAATCTGATTTCTAAGGAAAGATTTTCTCCATGAATGGATAAGAAACGATTCTCAAATCAAAAGAAAAAGTGTTTTTAAACAATGTTTGTTATACATTTTTAACCAAAACCGGAAGCATTTTCCTACAATTCACTTTACACATTTCAGAATACGTTAAAAGAGAGAGAAGTTATATTTTTAAATTTGGATAACTAATTCAATTTACTGAAACGTGTTCTCTTTTGTTAAAACACGGTGCAGATATCCAAGGAAGAAGAGGCATAGGTTTTCCTAAAAGCTACACATACATACATTCCAAGGAAATCCAATTTACACACATAAATGGGCCATGTTTTCTCAGTTCTAATGGGCGAAAGTTCCCAGAAAGCGACCGTATTTTGTGGTCTTTGCGTTTCTCGTTTGTTCGTATACCCTTTAACCATTATTCAAAACGAATCACCTTTTATAATCATTATCTCCGGCTTAAAGACTACAATAATCTCGACCCCAGGTGGTATTCACAATGCCTAATTAAGCTCAAATATAACAAGGAATTCGCTTCTTCTTCTTCTTCTTTTAATTAAGGATGAAAAACAGAAAAGCGGTAGTAGCCTGTGTATAATCCTCTCGGAAGTTCTTTTGAGGTTGCAAACCAATGGGAAATGCTCCTCTGACCTTGTCGTATAGATAACGTTTCTTTTTTTCCTTTTATTATCTGTGGAATGTGCTCGTTGCAGAGCAATGGTGCATGGATTTTACACAAAGGAACAGAAAAATCGGAAAGATTAAACACAAGAAGAGTAATAAACCTTTGGTACTTTCTGGAACATTTCAAAGGCAATTGTGATTAGGTTATGTATGGGAATTAACTATTGTAAAAGGGTTTCTTTTTATCTTTTTTTATGTTGTAAAAACTAAAGAAACAAAATTAAAAGATTGAAACGTATATAATCACCACAGTGGTTCTATAATGAGCCGCCTGTTGAGTTAAAATCAATGATGGAAACTCTGAATAAAAATTTCCCTCTAGATTTACCTTAAAATTTCTTTAAACTTTAAAAATAATATGCTTAAATTCTGTCATGTATACGAGATAAGCAACAAACGTAAGATTTATAACTACTAGTTGTTCTTCTCCTCCTTTCGGCTAACGTCTGAAAAATCCTTGCACACTAGCGACATCTCTTGGTGTCAGCTAGGATTCAACGTAGCTAGCGACAACTATTAGTCTAACTGTGAACTATTAGAAGCGTGGCTAAAAAAACTAAGGCGTCTTAGTTTATATATATATATATATATATATATATATATATATATATATATATATATATATATATATATATATATATATATATATATATATATATATATTTTTTAATAAGGACATTAGTGACGTGTTAAGTGAGAGCTGGACTTTTAGGTAAAATGACCCCAATGCTTCAAGAATTTGTAGAAATTAAAAATATAAAATTAATTCTCCCAATATTGGTTCTTACCGAAAGTATAAAGGTAACCAAGAAAGCTTTTTTACCCACCATCTTCGAACATCGATATGTCATCAAAGACGTATCTGGAAGATCAAAAATAGTCCCCTTCATCTTCGACGATCTTCTGCCAACGTTCTGGAAGGCCACAATCTTATCAAGCTAGGAATATGAAACTTGGCATATAAATTCCTCATTAAAAATAAGCGGATCCGTATCCCAGTGTTTTTAAGTATGTCCGTTTTAAAAGGGGAAGCTGGCATTTTCTATAATTTCTTTCTTTACATTGAATGTGATGTTACCTTGTTGCTTTTGATCACATTACAGAGAAACGGTTGAACAATTTGATATAAATTTTGAAACATAGTCATTACCTACCTCAAGCTAGGATTTTGCCATGTACCTTTGATTGAAGAGGCCATATCCTAAGGAGCATAAGCGGTTGAAAATTTATGTTAAAAAATAAAATATCTTATGGAGTTTTTGTTATCACATTTTCATTGATATGGGTACCCTAAGCGGGAGGAAACTAAACATATTCTTCCTGTGCGAAGAATGGACATTTCGGATAGTATATTCATATCTAAACTATCTAAATCTTCCTTTTGTATATTTTATAGGAAGGAAGTGTCCTAACAGTTTAGGAACCGAAACTACTAGAATAAAAATATTGAACAAACTTAAAAGAAAAATAACCGACTGTCAGTGGCAGATCTAGAAGGAGGTAGCCGGAACCAGACTATGAGAGGTATATCATGAGTTAATATACATTTCAAAAATATGTAAGTAATAGCTTCAATTATTTTTTTCACATAAAAACGTGGGGGTCCTAACCCTCAGCACCGGGCCAGATTCACCACTGCTGACTACAAAAAAGCAATAAAAGCAGCAAATAAAAACCTTAACTACATATATTCAAATCAGCCTACGAGATACGCAATTATATGTCACGGTACTAAAATTGTCAGCCGTTTAGGAGTTACATGATTTAGTACTAAAAACTATAGTCAGAACCTGATGAGATTCATACGAGATCATCACAAAAACATAGTCTTTCAATCCAAAAATTAAAATAAAATTGGTTGCACCTATATCAGGGATATGCTTGTTCATACATACAACTACGATATTAACATTGTCACCCGTTGAGGACGAATAAGCCAATAAGCCTATCTCCGAAGACTATAATCAGATATTAATGAAATTTATGTGAAACCACCGGAAAAGCACGCTCTTTCAACCAAAAACAGAATCATCGAAACCAGTCCACGCATGCCGAAGTTACGCGTAAACATACCCGCGAGTCATAATCAAAACCAGTCCACCCATGCCGAAGTTACGTGTAAACATACCCGCGAGTCATAATCAAAACCAGTCTACCCATGCCGAAGTTACGCGTAAACATACCCATGAGTCATAATCAAAACAAACCAGTCCATCCATTCCGAAGTTACGTGTAAACATACCCATAAATCATTTCAAAACCAGTCCATCCATGCTGAAATTACGCGTAAACATATTTATAAGTCGATTTGACTTGAGACGCTCCTTTTCTTTAAGTAGCTTAAAAGTGCAGAATTTAACATTTACAAAACTCATCATTCCAAGTGTTAGCAAGTCCAAATCGTAACTGTTCGCAAAATATTTAAACAAAGCTATTTGTTCTGAGTAACTCAGCACTAATGAATAAAATTAACAGTGTACCAAATGTAAAGTTTGAATTTCGTATCATTACTATGAACAGTGAACTAGAAGAAAAAAAAGTTAAAGTTTTGCAACACTGACACGCTATTTTTTTATATAATAATTACGTTAGGTTGATGGAGTAAGCTCATAGTATTAGAAGGCGATAATTCTCAATTACATGCCGTCATTTTTCCCCCTCCTTTTTTGTGTTTTCTTAACCGCGTGGCTTGCATCCAGTCTCTGCATTGGTCGCAAGTGCGCCTTGGCTATTGATCGACTCTACACTCTGACTGGTTAGTTGTTGATGCTATTTGTCGGCGGAGTCGAAAGGTATTAAGGCGTGAGATAATTCCGGTCATTTATTTAGCTGCAGGCAAAAGCTAAAGTCCCACAGGGAAAAATCCTTCCTCAAATGGGACGGATTTTACGGTTACGGGATAATATGAAGGGGATTTATTTCTTTGCTGGCTCGGATGTGTGAAGTAATATATGCTTGTAGTTATATATATATATATATATATATATATATATATATATATATATATATATATATATATATATATATATATGTGTGTGTGTGTGTGGTGTGTGTGTGTGTGTGTGTAGTGATGAAATAGCGACCTCGTTTCTCATGAAGTTATACCTTTATCGATAAGGGTCAACCGTGGATATAAAAATCATACAGGGTGTTTCAAAATGAATATCGGAGAGATTTAAGAGTCTTCATACCGGCGAAATTAAAATACCTCTAATTTTACAGTAATTATGTGATATCTTCAAATAGATAAAATATAATTGAAATATGGAACAAGAGCGCCCTAGACAATATTATTTTGCGTGAGGTACCGTTATCACAAGTCACCTAGTAGCTTTCCGTTTTCAGCTGTTTAGAAACGCCAAAATAAATACCGATTTTCAAAATGGCTCGAAATCGAAAGCAGATAAGTGAGTCATGATAACGGTTTCTCATGTAAAATAATATTGTCTAGGACGCTCTTGTTCCACATTTCGATTATCTTTTATCTATTTGAAGATATCACATAATTTCTGTAAAATTAGCGGTATTTTAATTTCACCGGGATGAAGACTCTTAAGGCTTTGCAGTATTTATTACATTTAACGTACAATTATAGATAATACATCAAATGAAAGAGCAACTCAAACAGTTTTTTTGTTGTTCAATGTGAACACCATTCGTCATACGGTACACATGGAGTCGATAGGCGAGTTCTTTCCAAACCTTGATCAGTGTGTTTGGAGTAATTGTTGCAACAACTGGGTTCAATTCTCTTTCTTAAATTCCTAATCTCCTTAAAATTTTCCACACAGACATCATTGGAATTGCTAATTCACGACTAGCCTTCCGAACTGATTTCTTGGGGTTACGCGTGAAAGACTCTTTCACTCGTTCAACACATTCTTCAGTCGCTCTTGATCATCACGTACTCTTCCCTTTACATATGTAGCCTGTGTTTTCAAACTGATGATACCATCTACGGATGTTATTATCATCTGATGGATTGCAATTGAATTTAATACGAAATGCACGTTGCACTGTAACTACAGATTCAGTCTTTGCAAAATGTAAAATACATAAAGCTTTCTGCTCACTAGTCGCCATCTTTGCTACTAGTGCTTTCTAACGGCAGACAGAGGAAATAGTGCATTCTGGCGTACCAAACTAAAAAATAAAAAAGCCTGTGACAAACATCTTGGCATTTCAGCTAAACGAATAAAACGCAAGCTCTGATGCGACGTTGCCAAGTGGCAAGGGGCGTGGCTATGGCTAAGTAGATGAACTACAGCGCGATCAGGTGACAGGGGATGGACGTGGATGAGTACAAAATAAACGTGGCAGTACCGCTGGCCTCTCATTTGCTAGCAGCATTTAAAGGGAAGTTGGAGCGCCGCCTTCAAATGCCAAGATATTTGTCACACCGTTTTATTTGAGTTGCTCTTTTATTTGACGTATTACCGGTATTTATAAGTGTGAGTTAATTGTAATAAATACTACAAAACCTTTAAACCCCGAAATTCATTTCGAAACACCCTGTATTTCAGTAGGCAAACTGATTTTTTTTTCTTCTTCATGTCAGTTTAAGGATTATGAAAGTTTAGCAAATGTCTCCGCGTATTACTGTGGCAATATCTTGAGTTTTTCCTTGTGTTTCTTTCATATAAAACTCGTCTGAACTCGAAGTCCTGCAAAAAATTCGAGTGTCTCGGATGAGCATCTTAAAGAAGAGCCCCCACCATTTTTTCTTCAATTCTAGGTCAAACATCTGAGAAAGCTTAAGGATAGTGTAAAGCCACAAAAAGTTTGTTTCTGTGATTAAAGATGGCGTTGCTATCGCCCTATCTTTTCAATGTAATCAATATGTATCATACAAGAAATGCTAAATATCTTCTGTGGAATACTGAATTATATTCCTTACTCTTAGTCTATTTGAAGATAATGATAATGATTGTAGGCAATAATTGCTCTGTGCAAATTTTCGAAGTGTTGACTCATTCATTGTTGAGTTCAGCGAATTGTTGCAGAGGAATTCAATGCTCTTCCCGTTGTCTTTTGTTCTAGGACTTTGAAATTCTGGCATATAATACAGTGTGAAGTAATCAAGGAATCCCAAGGTGAAAGTTTTTCGGCATTTTGATCTTTCCATTGTTGTAAGCTTGTCATTGTTGCAGAGGAATTCAATGTCTCTTTCATTATCGTTTGTTCCAGGACTGAAATTCTGGCAGTTAGTACAGAACGAAGTAGTCTATAAATTGCTACGTGAAATATTTAGTAATTTTGCCTTTCCATTGTTGTAAGTTGCTAATTGTTGTCGCGGAATTCAATGCCTTTCCCGTCATTGCTTGTTCTAGGACACATATTGAATTACTGTATTTCAGATTCAAAGTTCAAAATACTATATTTCATGTCTCTAACCTAAAATAATTCTAAGAAATTAATATCTTATTATAATTTGATTTGGGTTTAGCGCCCCTTGCAGAAGCGAGGCTATATGAAACATAGACCTACAAGTTTAACATGGGATCCGAACCACATTACCTCCCGCTGAAATCTTGTTATTATAATTGCAAACATGACCCTTTTTCTTTTCACATCTGTTCTTCCCTTCTAGGTGAAATATTAAAACAATGCTGAAACATGCTTAACTATTTTTAAGTGAAAAATATCAATACCAAATTTCGTATCTCTAATTTATTAAGGCCCAATTCTGTTTTCCCAATGCTGGTACAAGTTCAATAAAATCTGAGGATCCACCTTGAATCCTCTAACTCTTACATTTATAAATTACAAAAATAATAATAATAAAATAACGCGTACACTAACACTAATACACATTACAAGTACACTAATACACAATATATCATTACAAGTATAAAAGTGCCCAAGAACTTGAACAACATTGAATCAGAACAAAAGAATTCGACGGCGGGAGCTCATGTGGTTCGGATTCTACGTTAATCAGTAGGTCAACGTCTCATATAGCCTCGCTGCTGAAAAAGGAACGTTAAACTCAAAATCAACTCAACTCAAAAAAATTCGAGTAAATTTTGACCCAAAATCCAAACACTGCTTTGGAATTCGAATGCCCAGCACGTTGTTTGTGTGCATTTATGAGTACGTTTCGCCAACGCTCGGACTGTCCATACGCTTTGTCGTTCAGGGCGTCAAAAAATGTAATGACAGCAGTGGTGGATCCAAGGGGAAGGCGGTGGAGACAACCGTCCCTCTTCCCCAAAGACAAACTTCTTTCTATAAGCTCAGCTATTTAGCATCACTTTACAATTATTATAGCATATCATATGCTATAAAAGCTAGCAATAAAAATACAACAAATCAAGTAGTGGAACTATAAATGATAGATTTCTGCCATTTTCGGTTTTAGTCACCAGCGTCAATTCAGATTTTGCTTTCGGGAGAGGTCAGGTAAGATCCTTCAATATAAGTATAGTTCCATATTTGTCTGTAGTATATTGTTATCGAATTAATTAAGACGTATACAGATCTCAAAGTCGGGGGGAAAGCAATTGCCTCCCGTCTAAATTTGTGCAAGCTTGTTAGAAATTCGAGTGTCTATGACAGGTCGTAAGATGTAATCCTTGAAATGGTCATTTCAATATTTCAGCTTGAAATTACATTCAAAACAATCACAAATGACGCTTCTAGTTTGAACAGATGGTCAACAGGGAAAATGAAATAATCTTGGAACAGTATATTATATAATGTACAAGTATAAGCTGAAAGTGACAATGTTTGTGATTTCATAACTCCTGAACCACCGGACCTATCTCAATCAAATTTTCAACATACAAGAAGTACGGACCTAGGATTTTTTTTTATAATTTTACTTTGACGGCGCAACGTAGAGGGGGGTAGAAGAATATGTAAAAAAATAATAAAAATTAAAATTACTTTCTTTGTGACTTAATAACCCTTGAATCACGCTTCCAATCTCGATTAAAATAATTTTCAACGTAGATGAGGTTCGGGCCTGGAGTGGTCTTTATCATTTCATTTTGACAGTGCAACTTAGGGGAGGGTATATATATATATATATATATATATATATATATATATATATATATATATATATATATATATATATATATATAATGATCCAAAATGACCGATATTAGTGTTGAATCCACAGTTTTCGTGGTCGCTGAGATGAACATTGACACTTCCGATGTAATTTAAAACCAAATTCAGCCACGCAATTTGGAGGAAGGAAGAGGAGATGTATAAAAATGTTCGATATTAGTGCCGAATCTATAGTTTTGGGGTCACTGAGATGAACAGTAGCACTTCCTATGCCGTCTAAATCCAAATTCAGCTCCGCAACTTGGGGAAGGAGGAGAAGGAGATATATAAAAATGATCGAAAATGACCAATATTAGTGCCAAATCCACGGTTTTCAGGGTCGTTGAGATGAACAGTGACATTTCCGATGTCATTTAAATCCAAATTAAACACCGCAACTTGAGGGAGGAGAAGGGGGAGATATATATGTATAAAAATGATCGAAAATGACCGATATCAGAGAGCGCTTTAGTAATAGTAAAAAATGACAGACTAACAGAACATATTAATTATTTCTCTGATCTCTTCTAGCTATTTTATAGCTTGTTATCTCTTGCCCACTGGCGCAAATCCCGGGGGGACTAGGGGGACACGTCCCCCCCAATGTTGGACCTGGGGGGGACAGTCCCCCCCAATAATCTGACTTAAAAAGTGCTTTTTGGGATAGCTTGATAATTTGTGTCCGACTGCAACAAAGGAATGTAAGATGAAATTGATTTCTCTTGGCTTTTCCATTTTTAAAAAGAATCGTAATCTGTAGTATTTCGAACTGAACTTCGTGCTGTTGTGCGTTTCGTAGCCTCATCAATATGTATTAATTCCACTTCCACTACTTGGGCACAAATTGCAATAAATGCCAGACACTATCGTGCGCAGGACATTGGGAATGTGGGTGCCAGACCTAAAGTGCCACCATATGGAATGTCGTCCTCCCCCCCTTTCCCCTAAGAAAAGGTAGCATCATTACATCCGACGCTGCGTCGGCGACGCACGGCACACATGCAGACGGGAAATAATTAACACGTAATCTCTTCTCAGTTTGTAATAATTCTACATAAAAAAAGTTTGTCTAATGGGGGTGCCAAGGCACCCATGGCACCCACGTTGCGCACGCCTGTGATACCAGAGGAGGATATACCCCTCTCCTTCTGCTGAAAAATTGTCTCAGCTGTAGGTACGGGCACGAATTCCGGGGAATGGGGATACATGTCCCCCCCAACATTGGAACTGGAGGCTCTCCCAATAATCCGATTTGAAAAGTGCTTTTTGCAAATAAGTGTGATGATTTGTGTCCGATTGCCACAAAGGAAAGTGAGATGAAATTTGTTTCTCTTGGCTTTTTCATTTTTAATAAAAATGAAGGCTTGCGACTGTGCGTAACGTAACCTGATATGAAATCTTCTCTCCTTTTCTCCCCTAGGCCTTAGCACACGAAGAATATACAGACTATCCAATGTCAGTAGAACCCATCTTTTCAGTAAATGGGAATTTAATCTATTTGTAGTATCAGCCTAGGCATCTACTCATGCTTCCTAATCTAACTCTATGGCCTATGGAACCCGGAGGTTCAATGCTGCGTTTACAAAAGCTCTCCATTGACTTCTATCTTTAGCCAACTAGATCCAGTTTCTACTTTGTATTCCTATTTTTGCGAGATCCATCTTAATATTGTCTTCCCATCTGCACCTAGGTCTTCCTAATGGTCGTTTTCCGATTTGTCTTACCGCTAACACTTTGAAAGCGATCCTACTTTCTTCCATCCTGGCTACATGACCTGCCCACCTAAGCCTCCTAGACTTGATGACACTAACAATGTTTGGTAAACCGTATAAATTATGTAGTTCCTCGTTATAAAGCTCCGCCATTCTCCATTCCCGTTCCTCTTGCGTTCGAATATTCGTCTCACGATCTTGTTCTCAAATACTTTCAGTCTATGTTCTTCCTTTAGAGTAAGCGACCATGTTTCGCCACCATACAGAACAACAGGTATGATTATCGTTTTATATATTTTAGACTTCAAATTCCTCGACAGAATTTGCGACGACATGAGATTTGAACCGAATAGTAACACGAATTCCCTGCTTTTAGTCGACATTTAATTTCTTCGTGAATATGATTTTCGTCTGTTAATATTGATCCTAAATATTTGAAACTATCCACTTTATCAAAAGAATTATTTAATATTTTAACGCATCCATAATTTATCGTATTACGGTCCCGACGCACTTCCATGTATTTAGTTTTCTCTGCATTTGCTTCTAAACCCATGTCCTTGCGTTTATTAAGATCTGTGCATTTCTTTCTATTATTCTCCTCTCATCCAATATTAAATTTACATCAGCATATGCCATAACCTGGTGAATACCGTTCAATTCTAGGCCCTTGTTGCTATCTTTGATTTTCCTTATAGGGTATTCCAGCACAAAATTAAATAATAATGGCGACTACGCATCTTCTTGTTTCAGGCCATTTTCGACGTGAAAGCTCGTGGCCAAAAATTTTCCTACCCGGACTTTACTTTGGGATTCATTTAAACATGCCTTAATAGATCTAATTAGCTTTTTCGGTATTCCAAATTCTGTAAGAAAGTTGTACAATGTTTCTCTCCTAACCGAGTCGTAAGCCTTTCGAAAATCAATAAATAGTTGATGTACCGGGGTATTGTATTCCCACTTCTTTTCGAGTATTTGGCGAATGGTAAATATTTGGTCGATAGTTGATCGATTTCGTTTAAATCCACACTGATAATCTCCAATCATTTCATCTGCGTATGGGGTCAATCTTGCTAACAGAATGTTTGAAAGGATTTTATAGGATGTTGACAGAAGAGAGATGCCTCGATAATTATTACAGTCAGTTTTGTCGCTTTTCTTGTGGATTGGAACAATGATTGATTCTTTCCACTCTTGTGGCAATTCTTCCTTGTTGTAGATAAGGAGAATGAGTTTGTGTATCTTGTTCCACAATTTTTCGCCTCCAGCTAAAATTAACTCAGACGGAATTTCGTTTACACCCGGATATTTGTGTTTCTTTAATTTCTTTATAGCGATTTCTACTTCTATTCGGTTGGGTTCTGGAATATACGTTTCTGTGGTGTGTATCTCCCTTTCTCCACGCACATTAGTTTTTGCTGCGTGTTAAGTAAATCGTTAAAGAAATCTTTTTATCTTTTTAAAATGCTATCTGTATCAGTGAGAACTGTTCCATCGGCTTTCTTTAATATAAGCACGAGATTGATAGCCTTTCTTAAATTCTTTGATCCCTTTATATATGTCCAGAATGTTTTTATTTTTAATATTATCTTCAAGTTCCTAAATTTTAGTTTTCAAAAAATTATGTTTCTTTGTTCTAAAAGTTTTGGAAGTTTCCCGCCTCATGTCTACGAAATTTTGTGTGGTTATTTCATTCGGATTTTGTAGCCAACGTAATTTTGCTTGTTTTCTCTTTTCTGCTTTTTGAACCATGGTTTGTTCCTACGTATTTCCGCGTGTCCCAATTTTTCTTTTGAGAGAGGATGCTTCGTAACAAAGAAAAGGATTCAGTTACTGGAATATTTTTCTCCAGAACCTTAAGGTTACATCTGTTAACTAAAGAGTATACGACATGCGTTAGATTTCTGTAAGGATTCCTTTAATATTATTGAGATCAAGGCGGCCGATCCTGGGAAGTCGGAGGCCCCCAAAGGCTCACGTGGATTCCCTGTATTTTTATGAATATGCATTTTTATATGTATTTTCTCTTGTTATATGTATTGTTTTATTCATTTTTTATGAATGCTCCCCCCCCCCCAAAGTTACAGAGAAATTGCGTCCTTGATTGAGATTATCATAATTTTGCTCAAAGAGTATTGTTGCGTCATACATAATTGATATTGTTTCTTCATAGTTTTGTCATTGTTTTGGGGAAGTCATTATTTATATTATTATAAAACAATTTTAACGTGGATCTTTGTGGATGCCTAATTAGAAACATACCAATTATAAATATGCATGTATTCAGATTTCAGAATGTGTTCACGGCAGTGATTTGTAATACTGATATGTACTACTACTTCATCTACATTGCCTAATATATAGTATATCATACTCTACAACTGTTGGTCAGATTAATTTACCGTAATATGAGTTTCATCTCCCTTCTCTAGAATAAGCCTCAAATCTGCTCACCTCCCAATTTTGAAGACAACCAATGGCGTATTTAGGATTTTGTTTCGAGGGGCTATGCTCAACACAAGGAAGGAAGTGGGCAATTGCCCACCTGAGTTGGAGAATTAAATATAGTTTAATTTAGCATAAATTGAAGTTATAATGGCAAGAATTGCAGACCGATAAATTCTATGTGATATGATACAAAAATTTAGGAGTGAATCTAATCCTTTATTCTATTCATACAAGAAAAAGGAAGCATCCTCTTGGCCTTCCTAATTTCCCGGGCTAATTATTCCCCCGTTTTGATTTTTTTTTAAATTCAAACATTTCCTTGTTTTAAAAATAACTAAACGATATAATTTTTCCTTTGTTATTATAACTTAAGTCCTTTCATGTTGATATCCGCGCAAATTGGTGTGGAACACCAGTTTCGCTTATCAATTCCTCTTAGTTTTGGTGTTACTGATGACGGCCGACTTGAATCAGAACTGACAATGGTCGATAAAGTATGATAGACGAAATGAAAGAAACAGGAGCGTCATTTCAGATTTTATTTGGAGGGGCAAGACCCCTGATATAAGTAAAATTTCGCGTTTTTCACTGATTTACTATTATTCTATTGATAAAATCTATATACATCTCAAACTCAAGGGGGGCAAATGCCCCTTCCTGCCCCCCCTAAATGACGCCCCTGGAAAGAAAGTAACGTCAAGAAAAAGAAACAGAAAAGTAGAAAGGACGAAAGAAAGAACAAAAGGACGCAGTTCTTACATGGAATGAAATTTGGTAAACACAGTATTATTTCTGAACAAATAGCTTAAGAAAATGGAAAGTCAATGACATTCTTAGAAATGGTTAGAAGGATTATTGTTGTACGTGGAATGCGAAAAACTAACAAATTTATTTCAGGGGGAGCTTGAGCCCGATAGCCTCCTAAATACGCCACTGAAGCCAATTCTGTCCCCTTGATTCTTCACACACACACACACACACACACACACACACACATATATATATATATATATATATATATATATATATATATATATATATATATATATATAGGGTGACCGCGTGACTATGTTACAAAATTTAAGGTATGATTCCTGACACGGAAACAAGAAAAAAAGTTCAAATAAACTTTTGTCCAGCGTACATAATTTCGGAGCTACAAGGTGCCGAAAGCTGGGAAAATGACATTCAAAGCTCTATAGCTCGACTATGGTGAATGATAGAGTTAATGCGGCATGGTCACGTCAAAGACACCGAAGCTGCTGTTTTCAAAAATGCTTAGGTCGAGATCGTGCAATTCGTGCACAAGAGATTCCCCAAAGGAGCGTAGGGATTCCCGGATAATCTGTCAAGAAAGATGGGTCGAAAAGGATACGGATGAATAGCTGTCCCAACTGCTAGCAATAATGCGTCTGTACTAAGTCGATATCTCGCACAAACACAAAATGGCGAACAGTTTTATACGTGCCATGTGTGGTTGCATAACGCGCACTAAATAAGACATGAAAGGAAACATGAATGGAAAATGTGAATAATTTGGTACAAATGGTAAATACATGATAGTACACTGTCCTGTTCATTGTACGTATAGACGCGTTTAATAAAGGGAATAATCATGAAAAGTACTAAAATGTTATACAAACATCACACTAACATTGTTTTCTTCCATGTAGTTTTGTCATTGAAAGCAAGTAAAACTAAGGGGAAAAACCGGGGATATGGGCGCTTTCTTCCAGGCAGAAATCTTATTTTATTTGATGATACGAGCCGAGGATACTTTTTACGAGAGGGGGATTGTTCCGCCATTCCATGTTAATGTGACCACTGCCAGAGAACAACAGTAAAATATCCGTTTCTTATCATTAGCCGTAATGTGCGTTACCCGAACATTGAAAAAGAACAAGGAAAAACAATTTATCAGGACGTTTGTTTTAGTCGCTGCTTCCGATGTTTTGCAGGACTGATTCCGAGATTTTGTCTAGAATGTTTAACATGTCGTCATATTGTTATCGTTTAGAAGATATTTTGTTTTCACAGACGGTGTTATCACCTGAAGTACGCCACAGTTTTCAGGTTCGATCATAAAGCATTTGTTCTTCTTTCTGTCGTAGAAAACAATCGAAGGTAAGGAAAGTATAAGACAACCC